>NC_050514.1:20231996-20234159 GCF_002922805.2 Oryzias melastigma
AAAGGTGTTGTGAAGGAAGGCAGTATGGTCACAATCTCGATTGGTCCTTATGAACTCAAATACTCAAAATAATTCTCCTTCTCTGAAAAAAAGTAGTGTGTTGTTTACATTGTAGGACTGCAGCTGAGTTAACCTTTCTGAAACGGTCAGTGCCAATGTTCTCTTAGGGAGTTCATAAACAGCAGTGGAGAAATGCTCGGACTGTGGACAGAGGAAGTTTCAGTCGGGGTCCAGAGCAGCGGATATGACAGATGATATGCAGGCTAAATTTAAACGCAAGATTTCTGGCTCCACAGCCCAAAGCCCTCCACACGCCACGTGTGTGTGTATGAGCATGTCTGACAGCGAAAGGGAGAAGGATAAAATAGTAAAACATTCTCTCCACTTTTGTTAAGTTGAAGCAGCTGTTATGTGGCCTTTATCTTCATGGTTCTCCACGAAGTTCACTTTTCTGTAGTACCCACATTAAATTAGGTGTTTTTTTATGTATTTATTTTTGTTATTTTCATGACCTAACTAGCCAGTCAAAACAGAATTCTTTGGGTTGAAGCCTGCACACACACATTCGGTCTCCCATCCATCATGCCAGTTTAAATGGGTCTGAACTCTTTTAACCTAAGAACACAAAGGCTCTTTGACCAGCAGTGTTTTGACAGTAACTACATATATTACAGTCTTCTATCATATACAGCCTTCTCTTCCTAGAATTTACATGGTCACTAAATCCTGAGGAAATTTGGTAGTAACCTGACACACCAGTCTCGAGAAAATATGTGATTCAATTTACAAAAAAAAAAAAAAGTCTCTAAGCTCTTGGACACTTTCTTTTTCCTGTAGACTGCCCAGGAACAACAAAGCCAGTGTCTGCATGAACGTTACCGTCCGGTCATTCATAAAGTGTTTATTGTCTGACAGTAATTCAGCAGCTGACTGCAAGGTTAAATCCACAGATTTGTGTATAGTCTACACTCACGGTTCCTGGCTGAGCTATGCTTAAATTTCCAGGAACTGGAGTAAAACAAAATCTACTACCAAGTCATCTCTGCAGTCCTAAAAGAAAATCTGTCCCAAGCTTGTAAAAAGCATAAAGATTGGTGTTGAAACACATGAGGCTTAGTGATTTGCTCACTTGTTGGTTGAACAATGTATTTGTTCAATTCAAGCTTTTGTTAATTTTGCACTTTTTTATATTTAAAACTAGCATAAAAATAAAACAGCTCCTGCACTAAATGTTAGTTATTTAGCTGTGTGTTAAATAAAATGATATTTACTATGTTTAGATTTTATTACAAACTTTTATTTATTTATTTATTTTTTCTATCAAGTCTATATTTGCGTCCCCAAAGCAGGTAACTGTTTTTCACATAACAGTTTTAATCTGAGTAAGAGTGAAAAATTAACCTAAAAAAATCCTTGGAGTCTTTGTGAAAAGCTTCATGGAACACAATACAATGAAGATAAATATTTGCAAAGCTTTTGAAAGAAGAAGAGAGATTATTACAAAAAAAGATTTCCTGCCTGATTGATATCATTTTAGGTTTATTTGAGATAATAAATCAGTCATATTGTAGAACAGGTATGTAGGGAGTCGTGTTTTCTGGCACTGAAAATGATGTTGTGATGTCTGATGGAATTTAGAATTGACTGTTTTTCAAAATCATTCTTGTGATAAAAGTTCTGTTAGACAAAAAATATTAAATGAGGCTTTGCAAGCGAACAGGTGTTGTTCTTTTACAGTATTTTATCAAATATATACTGGATGACTGTTTCAAAGGAACTGCATCCGGTTATCTTGAAATTGATTAGTGGGATTCTGGTCTTCTATTCTCGAAAGGTTTTGCCTCTCAGTTAAGTAGCTTCATCAGTCTG
The DNA here is from genome assembly GCF_002922805.2 of Oryzias melastigma. Taxonomy (NCBI): domain Eukaryota; kingdom Metazoa; phylum Chordata; class Actinopteri; order Beloniformes; family Adrianichthyidae; genus Oryzias; species Oryzias melastigma. Next base: position 20,233,866 of record NC_050514.1, read on the forward strand.
GATCCAGCCAGTTTGTATGAAAAAGATTAGTCTAAAAGAATAGAAAAGTTATATTTAAATGTATGATCTCAAAGAAAGTAAGTGTTTTTCCTTATTAGGTTCAGTTACTTTTTTTTTTTTTCTTTAGCATTATGCTTTTGCTTTGAAAGATCTGTCCAAATACCATTATATTCTGTGTGAAATATATATAAATTGTTCGAGGTATAGTATAGCTTTTCCTTCCATGGGTGAAATCAGCTTTTCTTTTTTAAGTTTGATTGTCTCTAGTGATTTCATATAGACTGAAGATATAGT
>NC_050514.1:20234358-20243046 GCF_002922805.2 Oryzias melastigma
TTAATATTGGGCTTTCTGAGTAAAATTGAATTGAACTGAATATGGATAGATTCATATAGTGATTTTAGAACCCCTGAGTGGTGTAAGACACCTTTGTTTGTTTAGTGCCTTCCAGATGCAGAATCCTATAAAATTGTTGAAGCAATGTTAAAAAAAAATGAGAAAAAACATGCTATAATGTTAGGAGGAGTTCAAACGCTAAAAACACCTAATTCAAAAAATAAATAAATACAATATTAGAGTTACCTTTGAAAATGGCCTGTACTTCTGTATTTGCAATACATTTTGTTTTAATATTTAGGGAATAAAATAAAGAATTAAAAAAAAAACCCAGATAGATTTCGATGTTTTGTTTGTTTGTTTTTCTGTGAACAAGTAATTCTCCAGATCAAATATTTAATCATCACTCTTTTGTTAAGACTCATTATGGCATTTGAATGTTTTGGAATTGAGAACTCTAATAAACATATATTGTAAAATACATTTGAACTAATAATATTTTTTGAGTAACACATTTTAGATTTTTTTTTCTTAATTTGTCAAATTGTTACTATAATATTTTTGTATTTTGTTTCAAGAACCCTGTTGTTAAATACCCCCAAAGATAAAACCTATTGGAGAACAACCGCCTTGCACTTCATGTATGAATGAGTAACAATTGCTTTGGTCCTACCTCCGCTTTCTGCTGCCTCTCAGACCCCAGGTCGTGCTTTCCCTCCATGTCTGACAGCTTCAGTTTCAGGAAGGAAACCTCCCCCATAAGATTGAGCTTCTGGTTCTCCAGTGACGTTCTACGCAGTAGCTCCTGTCATCAACAATGCACAGCAAGAGCATGAAGCAACACACATACACCCACGAATACAGTATCCCTTCAATTACATACGAGGACTGTGTATCCTCTACAAAGGGGGCATTAAGCGTGAGTTACAGCAAGCTACTAGCTAAGTAATGACAGTGATAAAAACGCAGAGCAGGTTTCAGAAGCTGTTTGGGCGGCTAAATATACACAACCCATGACCACTATTTATAATGTCTGTTTCACAGCTCCCTCAAAGTACATAGCAGAGGAGAGAGGAGGGTGGGGGAGACAGGAAAAAAAAAAAAAGCACGCAGAACATTTCCAGATCGAACATCAAAATAACTTTGACAGGTGCATTTTCCAATCCTGTGTAGATGAACAACTGCCAACAAAACCTGAGTGAGATTATTGCCTGACTGGTCGGTGGTGTCTGCCTTAAAAAGCTGTCATCCTTCAGAAAGGGACCACAGTATGAATATGGATTTATGGCCAACTTACCATAAGTCGAGCAGGTCCTGAATCACTTTACATCTAAAAAGGAGTGTCAATCTATGCATACACTTAAAGCCAGCTAAATGTCAGGGTTAAAACAAGAAAACAATCCCAAGTTCTAACAGAACTGTGCATAAAAATATGTCAGCTTTGTCACCAATGAGAGATTTACAGTGAAGCTCTAAGGCCTCATAATGACCACGTCTCCAAGAAACCACTCCTGCTCTTTGATCATATACAGGTGTGTAGAAACAAACATTACAAATCATTACAAAGGTCGCTGCTCACCAGAAAGTCAACAGTCAAAATGAGAATAAAAAATAGGAATACCTGAATGACACCTGGCTGATCCAGTGTCTGTCGGCTGCAGACTCTTATGAGTAAAATGGTTGAACTGAGTGCAGTTACAGGAAGTTTTGCTTTTGACAACTGAGAGATGAAATGCTTGTTTGGCCCTCACAGCAGCACCACCCCGCTCTTCCACCCATCCATCTCCCCACCTCCTGCTGCTCTGCTCTGCTTTTCATTTGCTGTTTTCTCTCTTTTTTACACCATGGTCTCCTATTTCTGCCCTCAGAAGCCTGCATGTGAGCACTAATGGAGGTTGCAGGTTGGGGGCGTGGCTAATTGTGAAGTAATCTCCTGCCCAGACGGACTAGTTTTGCCCTGTGTGAACCACAAACACAACTCTGAGTCTGAGCCCTGCGCTTCTGAGTCTGATCATCTTAAAAAAAATGGTTGACATGGTGATCTGCAGGGAAGCTATCAGGAATCTTGGCAAATAATTTCCCTTCAGGAAGCAGAGCTCCTCCTGTGCCGCATTCTGCAGCTTATGAGAAAAACCTCGGCTGAAGACATCATATTCTTCAGATAAATGGACTGTCGTATTTTTAAAGGAACAATAATATTGATATAGCAGCCCTGCATGCCAGCTGGAGAAAGTCTCCTTGACTCTAGTCCACTAATAATCAAAGCGTTCAGCGCTGTGAAGCAGCAGCCTTTGAAACAGTTCAGTTAGATTTGAGGTCAGTTAATGGGAGTACCTGCTGTAGCATCTCCTCTGTGCAGTTGAGCTTGTGCTGATACTCCGCTAAGGCACTTTCTAAATCGTTGATCTTCACCCCTTGAGCCTCCACCTGATCAGTCAGCACACCCACCTTTAGAGAATCCAAAAAATATCAAACACCAGAATATTTTTCTCTACAAGCACAACCTTCTTAGACTAAAACAATTTTAACACACACTCCAGTCATCCTTTGAGGTAGTTTAAAAATGTTCCTAGTGGTCTTTTAATAATAATTTTACTCAAAATATATAAAAAAAAATAATAATCATAATTGTCTAGGATGTAGTTTCCACAGAGCAGCAGTAGGTCATTAGAAATTTGCCCGTGAGTTTGGGGGTGAGGCCAATGGTCAGGAGCAGCCCCGCCCCTTTTCCCTACTAGTGGCCCACCCAGCATATCTTTTAGATCACAAATAAGTTCTTTTTCAAACTGCATTTTTTCCTCTGCCTCTGATTTACAATGATTTGAATAAAGCGATGCTGAGAAATGTAATTTTGAGCCTAATTATTTATCATTTGTTCATCATCATCAGAAAAAATACCACAAGGAAATGTTAAAAACAACCAAAAATACGATTTTGATTGGATTGGGTCTTTAAATGACATACAACACAGTTGTTAAACTTGCATAAATCCACAAAGGTTAGTCATTAACATCCTATAAAGAAATGTTAACTTGAGCACGTTGATGCATCAGGTGTTGTGGTTAAATAACACCAGCACTTGTCCTTAATGTTAAATGAATGCTCAATCTCATGCTAAAAAGACAGACCAGACGGTTGGGAAGGATTTTCCTCTTGAAGCTTGGAAAAAGCAAACATACACCTGTTCTTCCTCAAGATCACACAGACAAACACACCTTCAATACAGCAAGACATGATGCTAGCCTCAACCTGTCTCTAGCATTCTTTTTTTAGCAACCCTGACTACTTCACACACCAACACGTAGCAGGCATGGACAAAGACATCAGTCAAAACAAAACGCTGGTGTTTTAACAGCACCTGACCCACCTTTTAACTGTTGCTTCACCTATCTGGACCAGAAACACACGTTGCGCAACACTTACAAAGCAATACTAGGATACACCTTTGTCCTCTTACCTGTTACCTAATACAGTGTATATTATACGCAGTGTTTAGAATTCCTCACAGGCTGCTTTTAATAGAATATTTTTCATATAACAGCCTACCTGCAGAATTAGTGACTCTTTGTCTCCTTCTAGACGCGATAACCTCTCTTGGTAGGACTCACTGATAGAGCTTGAGCGTGGGTTTTCCTGTGGGACAGAGGTCATCTCTTAAGTTCAATGTACAAGCTGTCAATGCGGAGCATTTCCCAGCGGATCTGATTTTGTTCGCAGCCCCAGGCGTCTACTGCAACTAAAGTAAAGGCACACAAACGCTCAACTTCTTGTTGCCCCACTTCTGAGCACGTGGAGTCTGTAATAGGTTTACAGATCCTAATCCAGAATTAAAAGTTGTGTACAACAATTCATAAGAGATTATTGGTGACATGGAAAAAAGGGGGTCAGAAATATGAGCCCTAATTTCATAGAAAAAAATGAATGTAATTCACATTAGGACACAAAAAAAGCTTGTACACATTAGAATACAACATTTTTAACAAACCAGCAGATAATGTATTTACTTTTGAAAAAAAACAGCTTAATTTCTTTGTTCTTTTTAACCGTTTGGCACATCGCATCAGGGGTCAATGCAACAGAGAATCACAAGTGGCTTGACAGAGAATTTTACGCAAATTTTACCAGACTCAAATTTACAAGGGTTTTTATGGATATACTGTATTTTGATTCCTTTAGATCAGTACCACTTCTTCAAATATCCTGGTTGTTTAAGTCAGACTTTTTGGGGTTTGTCTTTTGCATCTTTTAATGTGTGATTTATATCAACACTTATTGACAAACAATAACTCTACCACCCCATAAGTCACTAATTTGCAATGTTTATTAAACACATTACTTCACTAAATTTAGCATCACCTTGAAAGGATAAAAACACTGAAGATTTTTTTTTTTTTATTGAAAATAAATTCATGCACGTTTGGGTAAAACCCTAACATTACTTTTAAATAAATATGTTACGTAAATAAATAGGTAAATGGAGGATTTTGACAACTCATCATATGAATTAAACGTCTTTTATTGTTTTTTGATTCTTTGGTAATATTTGTTCAAATCAAGTCAATCTTTATTTATTGTGTTTTTCATACAAAGTAACACAAAGTGCTGTACTGTACGCCAGTTGGTTTCCTTTTAAACTATATTCAATTCACAACTAAAAACATAAAATAAACAGCTTTTTTTCCAATTAGTAAACATTTATTCTATGGTCCTGTGAAATCTGACAAATTACATCCTCTTTATGCATCCTGCTGTCTACACGGGAAATATGCATTCAGCTACAGTCAGGTGACCATTTATATATATATATATATATTTTTTTTTACAATAGTTCCTGTCATCCATCCTCTTCTAATGGAAGATATTCTATTATTCCAAAAGCATTATTTTATATGGCATAATGTAATTACATATAAACATATTGTTCTTTGGTGTCATTTATCAACATTTTTTTGGGAGAATAAGTGCCAGATGTTTTTCTGAGTTATGCTACCGCCAACACAAACACAAACATGGTACTTCCTGTTTGACAGAAGAATACATTTAAAGATACAAACTTAGTGTTGACCCAAGAGACACTTAATATTAACTCAAAAATTAAAAAAAAAATCCCAAAATTCAAAGAGAGAAAAGTTTACAAACTAACTGCAGTGAGGCTTATCTTCTTTGAGTTTGAGATCTAAACTTTAAAAACAAAAAACTAGATATTCCATGAGATCAAATTGAAAGAAATGTTTAAAGAAAAAAAAAACACTGCATAAAATATATGGATTGCTTTATCAAACTTTCTGATTTCACTTTTATTACTTACAATGTTCTTGGAGTCGCACTGTTCCATCCTAACTATTATATGCATTTTTTTTTTTTTGCATTATCTTTCTAAACACCAAACATATGCACGTGCTTTGCTTTCTGTGGATCTTGATACAGGAGATTAATAACTAACTATCACGATAATGATCTTTATTCGGAAAAGGTCAGTGTTTTTGATCTATAGCTGCCAAATGGGGGTAATTCGAACTCATCACTTCATATTAATATAGCATGTGTTTCCACAGGCAGCTCATGAATAAAATCAGGACAGAATGATCAAAACATCATTGTACATTCACCAATTCACATAATTTAAACTGTTTGGGATACTATCTGCAATATTTTCTAGAATAAAACTATTGTGTATTTTTTTTACGTTCAAAAATGTGAAAAACAATCTGGTAAAAAGCAAATTCAAATGAGGGTTTTCATATACTTGTAATCTTCACAAGCTGCATCCTCCACATTGAGCATGCATGTATAAGATGCTCAGTAGCATCTCTCCAAGTGCCAAATAGCATGTTTTTTTTTTCTTTAAATGTTATTTTGAGCTAGCTGTAATTACTGTGGAGAAACCAAAAAAGAAAAAAAAAGCTCAACGAGCCATGGTACGTTATGCAGAGTAAACACAAATGAAAGATGTCTTACCTTTCGCAGCCAGGCAAAATGCTTATAGAAATCAATATGATACTCCATATTGCAGGCCCATTGTAGGCAGGCTCTGGATTGTACTGTTTAAATAGATTTTAGTCTGTGCTGTAAAGCCCCGTGGAGGAGGAGCACACACATCCAGAGCAAAAGGAAACAAATGCTCTTGACTACCATCTGCTTCTATCACAGGCAGTGATGTTGTAGAGCCTGCTGCAAAAGCTTGAGGTCCATGTGGTTTGGAGTCTGGGCTGCCTGTGACTTTCAGAGCTGAAAAAGTCAAACTATGCCAGTTGGCTATACTCCCTTTCTTAACCCCCTCCTTTCTTCTACGTCTCAACTGCCTTTTTCCCCCCCTTTGTCTGTCTCTCTTTCCTTCATTGTTTGGCATATCTGTTCAAGTTTCACATAGCATGTGTTTTCTCTCCTAAACCTGTCCTCCGTCCCCTCTTCCCTCTCAAGGTGTCTTCCCGGTGCTCTGTCTTGCAACACCCATCAGTCAAAGCTAATTTCGCATGGCTTCCCTAAAGGGGCTCAGGGGAGAGGAAACCTTCACAGCACATGCTTCTCATATGTGGAATTCAGTAAAGACGACACAGATGAGGACAGAGTAGAGGGGGGAGGTTAGAGAGTAAAAGTGGCAATATTTACTCTAGCAAGTAAATATTGTCTGGGATGCCTGAAATAAATACTTTTTTTTTTTTCTAAGGAGACTCAGGAAACTGGGGAGATTATAAAAGGGAAAATGGAACTGCTTGTGCTTTAAACAGGAGTTCTGGATCTCATTACCTTTGGTGTTTACTATAGATCCTGCTTCCAGCTCTTTTCTTAGCAGTGAGGAAAACAGCCTCCAGATGTTTATGACCAGGATCAAACAGTAACTAATAAAACCCATGGACTCTGTAGTGTTAGAGCTAGACTGAACATTTTCAACAGTTTCCCAGTATTCCATATATTTATGTTGAAATGTGTGTTTTTTATTTCTCTTGAACAGTGTTGTGTAATTCGGATATGAAAGACTCACTTCAGTCCTTTGTAGCCATTCGAGTACAACACTCGCTGTATCATGAGAGACTTGCTTTCTAAGGGCCTCCTGTTTTTCCTCGCACTCCTGGCCCTCCAGCAGGGCCCGGAGGGCCTCAGTCAGCTGAAGAGCCTCCAGAGAAGGGTCCCAATGAGGGGGGAGGGGTGGCTTTTCCACACATTCTGGAGACTGGTGGCCTTGGCCGTCCATCTGCACAGGAGCGCCGAACAGACCGTCACCCGTTTTTCCTAGGGGAAGGAGGAAAAGGAAATGAACAGTTTGCAGCAGATGATTAAGTCGGAAAAAAATCAGTCTTCTGTGTCCCCTCTGGGATTTTAAGTAGAAAGAATTGGCAGGGAAAGTAGAAGCAGTCGCAATAATGTCCTCCTGAGGGCACTGTTACACCCTATTACATCTGCCTGGATGTCAAAGACTAACTTATTTGCAATCCTCATATAAGAAGTTTTATTTTTGTTGTTATAGTTACCATATCTAAGTAATTAAAAACTTTTTGTGGGTCTAATTAATAGAGAAATCTTAAACAAAATTGTGATTTTGGTGTTTTTAACTTGATTTGGGGGCATTTTTTCTGATGATGGAGAACATTTATAAAGACAATGTGGCTTTAAAGTGCATTTTTGAGTATTTCTTTAGTCAAACCATTGTGAATCAGGAGCAGACGAAAATAGGCAGTTGGAAAAAACCTGTAGATATAATTTAGGATGTTGCATTTGTATGCTCCACTCTATTCCGATGCATCCACTTGCAGACAAATATTTTCATGTACATCATTATTGTCACTTTAAAATAAATGGGGTTGAACTTTAAAAGATGCACTTACTGTTATTGGGAAATAAAATCATTTGTGTTATCTTTGTCATGTACTGTATCTTTGAATTGTGACTGAGAGTGTGTGAGTTTGGCTGCTATTGCTATTGCTAATGACCAAGCTAGCCTTCTGTGTTGAGATATTTGTCTTGTGACCTTACAACAATGCTTTGGCTCTGACATGGAACACAACAAAAATGTATCACCTCTGCTAGAACTCTCCAACAGATTAGAGTTCACTTTCTTCAGTGTTTTACAAAATAAAAGTTCTGCAAAAGATCAGAAGATAAATGTTTTGGGGCGCTTCTTTCACTATAAACTCATTTACTTTCTCTCAAAAATCCTTCAGTGAGAACCAAGACGTGCATTTCTTTTTTGTGCCAGAAGTTAAACAGTACTTAGAGATTTTTTTTAGTATAGCATTTGAATGTCCAGCAGTGAAATCATGTGGTTCATGTTGGTATTAAGAAAACCTATAATTACAAAGTGGGCTGTCTCCAGAGTCTTTGATAATGAAATAGAAACTCTTACCAGCGATAATGTTATCCATCTGCTCCAAAGCAGCCTCCAACATATGACTGACATGTGACGCCATGGTAGCCCACGTTCCTGTACAGCAGCAACACGCGTTCTTACTCACTGTTATCGGTATGACTGTTGAAATGAATGACTGGAAAAGCAAAAATGTTCAGCTGAAGGAGCAGAGGACTGTCAGTGCAGCTCACACTTGGATCCCTTCACAGCTAAGTTCTAAGTGCTACACTGACATCTGAGGGAGGCTTGGCTAAATAACCTCCTGAGTGTGGCTTCTGGGTTTAAACTCTCCTCTCATTTTGTGACCAAAGCTTCATCCATTGTCAGACATGTTTTGCACTTGA
>NC_050514.1:20243213-20252176 GCF_002922805.2 Oryzias melastigma
AAAAAAAAAAAAAAATCAGTTACTTTTTAAAAAAACGTCATGTTGATCATGTTCAATCAAGCGTTTGACAATGTAGTAAACAAAAAACACAAAGTAAAAAAGATTTTGTCAGATACATGCTTAGAATAGTTCAAAACTAGTTTGATTAATATTCTTCTATTACCTCAGATAATGCAGAGAATGATTAATATATTGCTCTTATATTTTCAAAATATACTAGGTTGCTCTGGTCAGTTTTAGTTTTATTGTGAAAGTGCAGAAAACAAACTTTCTTCTTTACTGGATGGCTCTTATCTTTCAGCACATCTTCATGGAGGAGTCTGTTTTTTATGCCTTGAGGTGCTTTACTGTCAGTAAAAAAAAAAAAAAATGGGAAAGTTTTTCCTTTTCAGCTTGTCGTAATGCTCACTCAGGAGTAGGTTTTGGAATTGTAATGAGTGGTGATGAAATCAGAAATCAGTGAAGTGACATGATTTTCATGCACATTAGCTGCAATAGTACAGTGGCTGCTTGAAAAGTCAATATAGCTTAGTGAACACTTCACTTCCTAACTAAAAGTCTTCAAAGTAGACGATGGATGTATGATATTCTTGTTTCTGAATATGATTGTTGCAGCTATATTTGCATTTGTAATAAATTAGTTATGATGGTTATTCTAAACCAAATCTGATTGATATTTACATGTAATTCTAAATTGTTGGGAAGTTTTTATCCTTTTACTCTATTTTTAAAATACAGCCAATCTCGTAGTGATGTTTTATCTTGTAACTGTTGCTCTTGTAAATTGTTTGTCAGACAAAACATTATTTCTGTGACAATCCTGAAGTGGAACACTTCATTTTCTTGTTATCATCAACCTAGCTGGATCTCTGTTTTGTAGTGCACCAGAAATGTCAAACACGGAGCCCACTAACAAGACCTTAGCAAGCAGCCCACTCACCTTCTGCAATGACAAGGGACGCCCACGTTCCTTCTTACACGACACTTCAACATGACTCACTCCAAGCTGAGATTTATTCAGGGGCAGAGCAAGAAGACAGAGCCACATTTTTCACCCAAAAAGTGCTAGCTGAAGGTTATCGTCTGTGGTAGCACAGCGAGACCCCTGACCCCCTTGCATTATTCAGCTGGATCCCTGCAGCATCAGTCAAACCATCAAGTGAGGCATTCAGGGGAAGCGAGCGGACTTCTCTATAACACTGAAATACGGCATATTTCAGTGTTCGGGTTGACATTTAGATTCCTCACAAACAGCCTGTGCAGTATTCATGAGTGACATGTCACTCACACATTGTCTAAAATATAAATATAAGCAAAAATAGTGTAAATGAATTTAATATTCGTTTTTAGATAAACTTTAGTTCATTAATTTAGTGTAAATACTTTGATGCAAATGCCTGACTCCTTTTTTTACATGTAACAACACAACCGTAAATTAAAAAAAAAAAAAACATATGCGTTTTCCTAATGATCCAAAAAGTGCAGTTTCTACATTTGCTGATGAGTCATGGTAATCAGATAAAAAAACTTGGTGATGTCTCCTAAATCATCAGGGTCTGTCCGCCTCTTACCAAGTTCCAACTCACACAAGACAAGCAACAGAAGCAGTCAAACTTGTGAGAAGTTCTGGCAAGAATCCATTTAAGTAAACAAATCAGGGAGGAAGAACAGATTGGAGACTGAAAATGAAATTCTAGGTGAGTTCCAATTACCATGTGAGTCAGACAGTTTCCTGGATAAATGTTTCCACAGTATTTCTTGCCAGCAAGTTACCAAATTAGAATCAACATATTTGAGCGTGTACTAATGAGTACATATTTATAATTCCAACTGCAAGATGAGCAAATGTCAAGTCTGTTTCTTCTTGGATTTACTCTCTTTTCAATTCTTGCTTAATTGGTTTATCATTACTGTTTTAACATCGTCTCATACACTCGAGGTTTTAAGCATATTATATATAATCACTGCAGTGGCATAATGGTCAGCGCCTCACAGCGAGAAAGCCCTGGTTCAAATCGCGGCTGGCAGATTTAGATGGAGTTTGCATGTTCTTTCCAAGGCTTTTTTCTAGCCTTCCTCCATAGTCCAAAACATTCTTCATAGGTTATTCATAGAAACTTTTGTTCTTATAATTTTTTTTTCAAACATCTGCCCTTGGGGGTTTGCATGGAGCCTATCAAAAACAGATTATTTCGAGTTGCCTGAATAATATTGTCTAACTGCTGCCTCATCAGGTCACAGAACACCATCAAGATCTGCTTAAGATGACAGAAAGCCTATGGTAACAGATTCAGGGACTTATTACAACTAAAGTACATTGAAGGTGATTTTCTAAGCCAATCTTTCTAAACCTCTAGGCTGATGTGATTTAGTACAATAGTATTGCTGTTATTTTATAATCTCCATGAGCTCATTAAAGCTGGATGAAAGAAGACTGAGAAAAACCTCGCTTACTCTTGACTTTTGCTGTCACATTAAAATTAGAATTGGGCTTGACTAACGAAGAAGCTCCCCTTTCATAACTGCAGGTTTAGGCATCAATGTAATCCGATTTCGGACCCTCTTGTTTTGGCTAGATCTTGTTTATTTCTATTGTCGTCAAATCCTCCCATCTGGCTGATTATTTACATCAATGTGGAGCTAAACAGCTACATCTAGAGTCCCAGTGAGCAGCTCAGCAGTCGGTCTCAATACAGACCTGTGCCACTGAATGGATGATATCTTGTTTGCTTTATTTGAAACCTAAAATGTTTGTTTGTAATGTACTGGACTCTTATGAATCATTATTGAAAAACAATTTGACTGAAATACAAGTTGAATTGGAACTTGGTCGTAAAGCAAAACTTTCAAAATGTGTAAAACCTTTTAAAACGGAATCCAATCATTATGTAAATTCTGTGAAATTAAATACTTAAAAATTCCACTATTTTGAGGGCAAGTAGAGCAAGTTTGCAAACCTTTTTTTTTTTTTAAATTACGACTTCAAATCTTGTAAATTTACAAGAAAAAAGTTGTTACTGTTTAAAATACGAGAATAAAGTAGAATGTTTATAACTTTAAAAGTCATAGGTTAAATTTACATTTACATGTTCTAAAGCTATAAATGTATTACTTTAAATCTTGTACATTTCTGAGAAAAAAAATCATACATTTTTTACTTTAAGTCTCGTAAATTTACAGAAAAAAGTCATAAACTTTTGAGAAAAAGTCTTAAATTTCTACGAAAAATATTTTTTTTGTTTTTTGGACCTAATACTTTGTTGTACACTATTGTAAATTTGGGTTTTGCTTTGTTTCTTTTGTTGCTAAAATATATTCTCAAAAGCCAAAAAATGTTTGATCGTAAAACAAAAAAAGTTACTTTTTTTCTATTGAACACAATTTATTTCCAACATTTAACATTACCTTACTTACAGATCTTTTGTCTAAAAACAAACTTGCACCGCACACCATCTGACAGAACATTGCATCGTTTTACAAAAGTCAGCAACAGAAACAAACGTACCAGAACGAACCCCACTAAATCATGACCTCATGCACCAAGTCACCACCGAATTGGAAAAAAACAAATAAACAAACAAAATGGCAGTTCCACTTTAGTACACTCAAATACAGACCCACTTTGAAAAAAAGAAATAAAAATAAACAAGACTCTGTTTAAAGACAAACACTTAAATAAAAACGTAAGGACTGTACAAACCCAGGAATGAAAGACTTCCGTCTGCATACACCTGTGGTTTATGTAACAGAACACAAGGAAAAAGGAAAACACCCATCTTTGCATTCTTGCAACATGCAACTGATCCAGCTGAGTTGTAGCCAGTCCAGCTTGTGTCGCTTTTCCATCACTATCAACACTCCACATCACTCAGCAGAGGCTTTAGGCTTATCAGTGCTCCCATGGAAATCGTTTCTCCAAGCTACGGAGAAGGAGCGGTCTTCAGGGAATTGCAGGATCCTCCTTGGCTACTACCTGTGGTCCCTTGGTACTAAAAAAGGAAGAGAAGGGAGGAACCGTGGTTAACTTTGAATGAAAAAAGCATGAACTCTATAATAACAGATAAATAACTATGGCAAAAATCTGCAGAAAGATGTACCGGTAAAGTCTGAACAAGCTTAAACAAAAACACTGTTTCACATTTAGATTTTTCTTCTGAGAACCATCACATGAACAAAATGCAAATGTTTGCCAGTTGTTTTGACTTAAAGGGTTATTTTTTATTCTTGAAACAGCAGGTTTGCCATTTAAAATGGATTGCACACAAGCCTTTTTTTCCACAAAGATTTTTGTTTCTTTTAAAAGTTCAAACAGCTCAAACAGGGTTTTAGTGTGCAAATGAAGAAGCCTGTAAACACAAAAACGCTGTAAAATGATTTAAAAGCAGGAAATGTTCTTAATGTACCATTAAAAATAGGATAATATTCTAAAAAGGAAAAAAAATGTTTGGCTTTGCTTACATTNNNNTATATATATATATATATATATATATATATATATATATATATATATATTTATTGAAAAGAATCCCACATCCGTGACTGAATACTAACTCATGGCATTTAGGAACAAATTCACTACATACAAATACTTTAAATAGATAGACAGACTTATTATCTGGAGTCAGAGCTCTGTCTCCCCCTCTGGTCACCAGCGGGACTAATAACTCCCTACATCTCCCAGTTTCCTCAACGTGTAGTTCCCGGGTGCCGCTCATCTAAATCCCATTGACAATCATCCACCTGAATCGTAAGCAGCACACAGAACCTTGCTCAGTGCAAAGTATTGTTTGTGCTGCATTGTCTGCATTACCGAGCATTATTATTCTGACCTGACATTTTGCTTTCCTGACCCTGATTCTGCTTTGACTCTGTTTGTCTGCCGCCTGCCCCGACCCACGCCTGAGCTACATTATCCAAAGTCTACTCCCTAAAACGTCTATGATTGTGATTGACCTCTGCCTGTCCAACCCTGTCTTAGCTTCACGGACTTATAGTTGTGTCTGACTCCTGCTCTGTCAACCCATCCGTCCAATAAACCTGTTGCACTTGCATCTAGCCATCTGCCTGCATTTTTGTAACACTAATATGACCACATTGCTTTTATGAAAATAACAAAATAAAATGTTCGCTTATTTTCTTTTGAGGTAACGGTGGCAGATGACTTGATTTGATCCCAAACAGGTTGTCTCCCAATCATGAGAACCAAGCATACTGTTTTAAAGTAATAAAAAAGGCTCTTGTTTAGAAATAATTGCCCTATTATTTCTTTCAATGAATAAAATCTCAATCTTTCCACAAATTACAATTGCTCTCCAAATTGATATTCTTACAAAAAAAAAAAAACTAGGGATAATCTGTCAGTACTGATAAAATATACTATTAAGGTGTGAGTAACAAATACAATTTTTGATGGAAAAACTGCTTCTTTTATTTACAATACTTCAGTCTAATGCAAAATACATGTATTTTTTAACAGAGTGAAAACTATTGTGATGTTTTTTTTCTTTGACTTTAACACATCTGAGCTGTGCATGTGTCAAAATGTTAAAGCTTGTTGTATGGACTGTGTGAACAACAGCAAACTTTAGCAGCAAAACATTTTTGTGTTCCAAACCTGGTCAGTTCTCCATGCATGGAAACACATGTCAGATTCATTATATAAAAGTCAACTCACCTCAACAAGAGGATGCCAGTGGGCGACAGGTTTTCTGGGATATGTGAGCATTTCATTCCAGTGTTCTCGGCCAAGGCTGTCTGCATCATTTCCAACCCGGCACACACCGATGACCTCATTATGGCCTACACTATGGGTGCACAAAGGAAGGAGAGAAAAAATGTGATCACGACCTCTCCTGCTTTCTAAAAATAATGATGCTTTACACATTGAATGTGTGGCTGGCAAGAAAAAAAAGCCAACCTATCTCACAGTGATATAATGTTAAATACACATTTAAAAGAGTGAATATTAGAAAGTTTAAGCAAAAAATATGGAAATTGTGAATCTAAAATTAGGGCTTCTAACCGATCATAGTCCATCACTGCTATCAAAAGGCTGATTTGTTCTATGTTTTCTGGTGGGACATCAAATACTATGGCCTCATTATAGATAGGATTCAAAGTATTCCTTTTTGTTGACGTCTTCCTTTTCTTCAGCCTTCGGCCCTCACACATGAGTGAAACCTTCACGTATGGATCTGAAGAAAAGAGACGAGCAAGGAGGTCAAGTTTCCATTTTCATGAAGAAAACCTGAGACATTAGTTGTTAAAACAGCATTAGATCAAAATTACCAGATGCACCAGTTATGTCCATGGCCTTCAGATTACGGGCCTTTATCATAGTGATGGTCAATCTTCCCGCAGTAGGCAAATAACAGAGGGAGAACATCAGATCCCCAAGATCAACGTTATCCTGGAAGACATCACAAACAGGGTTGCAGTATTTCATTCAGCATAAGTATTTCTGTTCACCTGCAGCTCATTTGTCTCATGTGGAAACCAGAAAAGGGCAACCAGCAAGTGGTTTAGACAACAATCACGAACCCAAGAACCACAATGCTCTGTCTCCTTTGCATTCTTCTCAGCATCAACTGCAATTTGTCAATATGCAGGTCTCTGAGTCGCTGTGGTGCTATGAACACCATGATGACTTTTGGGCAGCATCAATGCTGTCTCCTTATTTGGACCCATAGTGGACGGGATCACCAGATTGACATCTAAAACTGGCCACTCGTCAGACAATTTTGGGGACCTTGGAGACCCTCCCATCAGTCAGTTATTGCGCTGCTGCCTTCCTGGCACCCGCTTGTCACTAGACTGCCACCACCTGATCTTGAAATATGTTCAGGCGACGACCAACCGAGGTAAAAAATTCCTCTGGTTGACATAAAACTTTAACATTTTCTTAAAACCTCTGCAAATGCCGCCTCCCAATTACAAATGCCCCCTGTTGAATTTATTAAAAACTTACATTTAGGTCACCAAACAGTGGCATTTTGGGATATGTGACCGTACTCTTACTCCTGTACCTTTTGGCTTCTTCACCCCTATTGTGAATCTGGTACCACTTTTTAGTCATTAGATTATATGTAGTTTCTTAACTACTTTGCTTTATTAGTATTCAATGTTTTGTGAGCATCTAAAAAAGAAAATTGTTTGAATTTGATCTTTTAAAACCTCACAGGTGGATGCCAAGGCTCATTCATTATAATTTCTATCATTTGAAAGCAAGAAGAGTCTTGTTCACTTTATATGTTACGTTTTCACTTTCCCTCTTTGTCACTGAGCTTCGTGTTTTTGAACTGTGTGGGTATCTCACAATCCAAAAGCACACATTCATTTAATTGGCAAATGCAAATTAGAATTGAATGGCTTCCTGTGTTAGTCTTGTGATGACCTTCTGAAGTGTCTTCTGTGACAAAAGACGATGGAAATCTCAGAGCAGAAGATAAAACAGACTCACTTTTAGAAATGAAATGCAAATACAGATGATGGACAAAAAATGAAAGAGTTCGGTCCTTGTATTAATGAATAAAGCAGTAAGCTGTAAAATAATGCAACTGATACAGATGACAAATGGATAGAAAACTGGAAATCCTTCTACACATAATGAATTTCATTCTGCTTTAATTGGAAAATGAATGCACCACTTGACAGACTCTCAGTCCTGAGTAGAAATTGAAATGTGGTCAACACTTCTTTAGAGGGAGGACAGTAACCTCTTTTTATTGCATTATTTTAAAAAAAATGCCTTTCATCTCTATAATAAGAAGAGAAAGGAAAAAAAAACATCCAATATTCATTGTTATGGCAGTTTCCCTGAAAACACTTGTAGATGTCTAATTGTTGGGGTTTTCAGATATAAATGTCAGTATTAGGATGCAATGTTGTGTCAGTGATAACTGGATAAATGCAATTATGTGTTCTAATGATAATCAGTGGTTATTACATATTGTGTGATTAATGTTTACTGAAAATATTTAAGAATTCTTTCAGAGAATGACCAATAAACACTCTATGGTTACTTTAAAACTTGATTTCAATGTGTAATAACTATTTATCTGCATAAATATGAAATAGTATTTTGATAATAATGAGTATTACATATAGGTTAATCATGAAACAATGTTTGATGAGATTAATCAATAATCAACAAGCACTTCACTTCGCTATTGGAATAAAATAAAAAAAAATAAAAATAAAAAACTTGCATTTGATCTGGTCAGAACCAGATTACATAATTATGCAAAACTGTAAAATGAAGTAATTAAGTAGGGGTGGGATTCTATAAATTCACTCCTTCCCACTCCTTTCTCAATCAATCAATCAAACTCTACTGACTTTAGTTAATAATCACAAAAAATAATGAACCAAATAATTGTGTTTTGTTTTTCTATTTTCTAATCAATTCATTTAATTATTTTTGTAATAAGTTTGAAATAAGTGTGTGTTTTCTCCTGTATTTTTCATCACCTATTCTTGAAATAAACCAATCATTCAATCAATGCTTTGCAGTTTTGGTGTAGTTAAAGTAAATTAAGGAACCAGGAGATAGATTTAAGTGTTTTCTCGAGGGTCTTCTAGTAACAAAGAGGTATTTCAGTCCCCTCTTTGAAAGAACAACAATAATAAAAGAAATGTGATCATTTAATTTATCAAGGAAATCATATTTTAAACTAGCGTTTTAAATTAATTTCCGATCATTTACTTTGAAGTACTATCAGGGAATAAAACAAGTTTAAGTTATCAACATACTGTAGGCCAAAGCAGAAAATAAGATAACAAGGGATTTACAGAGATTTGCTTTTGTTTGTATATAAACGTGATGCTTACAATCCGTAGAAAACATGTTTCTCCTTTAAAATACAATCTGCTTTTGCTTCACGGGTAAACAAAGGAAATCTGGTGACGAGACCAACAATATGTCCAGTCCTTCTGGTAATCAAGGCTTAATGAAAACACTTGTT
>NC_050514.1:20252182-20306517 GCF_002922805.2 Oryzias melastigma
ACCGAATGTTTCACCTTTGTTCTGCTTTCCAAAGATAATTAGCTTGTTTTGTATGGGCATCTGTGGAAGTGTGTTTGATAAGAAGCCTTTGCATACTTTGTGTTTGAGCAAAAGAGCATCAACCACATGTGTTATAACATCACAGTAAATCATAGCAGCAGGACTTACCCGTAAAATAAGGATTTATTTAAAACTTTGAATATTTTGCGGTGCTTCCATGTTTAGCACTAGACACACAAAAAACCCTTAAATTAACCTGCATTCTGGCTTCATTCATCACTTTTTAGTCTTAATAGGAAAAAAAATGTTACTAAATCCAAATAGACACTGATTGTTTTAAAAGCACCAATTGTCTGCTGTTGATACCCTGACACACATCACTAAAGCATGCTTTAAATGTTATCCGTTTTTATCTATCAAATGTATTTTTTTCAGAAATCTTTCACATCTCATGTTTGACACTTGCTTATACCAAATAAAAGTTACAAAGAAATAATATTTAGTTGTAAAATGATTACATGATTCGAACTAACCAGCTGATATTACATGCAAACCATTCATTTTAAGAAGTTGAAAAAAAATCTAAAGAACAATGTATAGTAAAATCACTCACTCTTTTAGCAAAGTAACATAAGAATGACTTAACAGGCNNNAAATGTTACTAAATCCAAATAGACACTGATTGTTTTAAAAGCACCAATTGTCTGCTGTTGATACCCTGACACACATCACTAAAGCATTGTGACGAAGCAGCGTCACAGGTTGCAGGACAGTGCCTGAAGACTTGAATTGTTTTGTTTTTTTTCTTCCTCCTTCTATCCTGTCATTTCTCAGTCATTTAGTTTATAGTTACACCAGACACATACATACATCCAGGCACATTAATCATTCACTTTCACCACAGCCACATTTTATTTAACTCAAAGGGTGCACACTTAGTTTTAAATAGAATGTTACTTACCATCCAGGCTTCCCACCACAAACATTTCAACCAGAGCATTGTACACATCATCATACATATAGGAAACAGGAAGTGGTGTCACCTGTCAGAATTGTAAGTTGTTTTTTTTTTTTTTCCTTTTTCTCTGTCATAATGCTTTTGGTTTCAAACTTGTTTCTGTTAAAGCCATGATTAATAATTTCTTCATTTTAGGTTATTTTTTTTCCAGATATAAGGCTGAATTTTCTGTAAAAGAAGTTTGGTTAATTGGCCTGTGGGAGGGGCTAAGCCTTTATAAGGGGAGAACTTTTCAGTTTGAGACAGAGCAGTCATGGTTGCAGTGGTGGCAACAGGCTCTCCCAAACAGTGTTATGAACTTTGTTGGGAACAATAAAATCCCGTTATTTATTTAAGACCTGGCTCATCTTAGTTCTGAGTATTTCCTGGCTCGCTACAAGAAGAACCCCGCCACAAGCATGCTTTAAATGTTATCCGTTTTTATCTATCAAAATGTATTTTTTTCAGAAATCTTTCACATCTCATGTTTGACACTTGCTTATAGCAAATAAAAGTTACAAAGAAATAATATTTAGTTGTAAAATGATTACATGATTCGAACTAACCAGGTAATATTACATGCAAACCATTCATTCTAAGAAGTTGAAAAAAAATCTAAAGAACAATGTATAGTAAAATCACTCACTCTTTTAGCAAAGTAACATAAGAATGACTTAACAGGCCCATTGAAATTTTGATTTATAACTTTTGAACATGTAGAGACTTTTGAGACTTATAAAGTTTAAGTCAGAAGAATGAGAGAAAATGTATATTTATGGCAATAGATTCTACTCTAAATCAAAATAAAGTCTCCTCATAAATGTTGCATAGACTTCTAGTAACTTAATCCCATAAAGGACTTAAGTTTTGTTTTATGTCCAGGTCTATTTGTAGAAACTAAATCACTGAAACCTGGTCCTTTTTTTTAAGATTTGCTTTGTAAAATACTTTTAACATTTTCAAAACTCCAACAGCTGTGAGAAAGACTGAGCAACTATCTAAAGTAAGGATGTCAAATAAACAGTCCTTGGGCTGCATCCGGCCCGCCAGATGGTTTAATCTGGCCCAGTTATGGAGAGAAAAAAATATAGGGATGTTTGGGAAAAAAAGCACATTTCTAGCCCATTCCTGTGGCAAGTTATGATTTAAAAAATGGCCGCAATGTGCAATTCCACCACTAGGGGAAACAAAGGAAAAGAAACACCGGCATAACAAGAGATCAAGGAATAAATAGCATTTCTTTGCAAGCGCGTGCAACGTCTGGGTAAGAAGCAGTTACGTTCCCTGCTAGCCTCACTGCTATTAAGTTGCTGTAAAAATTATCAGCTGTGACACCACAATTACCAAAATGTGGCTGTCAGAAAGATAATAATAATAGCTCCAATAATAATAAAAATAATAAGGTAAATCTACTAAGTTATTTGAGCCATTTCTTCCAACTGAGAAAAAAGCAAAGCAAGAACAAAGCTACTCATAACAAGTTGACCACAGGTTAATTTGCTATTATGCACCTGGTCCGGCCCATTTGCCTTGAGATCAGATCAGTTGAATGTGGTCCCCAAACCAAAATAAGTTTGACACCCCCGAACTAAAGGAAACTCAGATCCTTGCAAACAGGACATTTTGGAGACTATTGGCAATGACATGTCTCACATTATCAGTTCTGACACCAGCCCATGGAGATCCTACCATGATTCTTCAGTCCTTTTAGGTGGCCTAAGCACTTTTTATTTTGAAGATGTCAAATTACTCATGATATAATTAACACAGTTTTAAAGTTTCAGCTCAAGTTTATGCAAAAAATAAAAACAGAAGTTTAGACTTACCGAGGAAACATACTGTATATCTAGGCAGAGTTTGGTTTCCCTGGGGAAATCTGCCAGCTCCAGGAAGTTATCCACAACCACCTGACCAATAATGTCATGGCGGGAAAAGCGGTCAAAGTCATAGACAGTGAAGTGGAGCTTACGAGTGGGAAGCTCGGAATAAGCCACGGGAAAAAGGAAGACCTCATCGAATATGGGGTTGAGCGTTTTGCGGTGCACCTTGGTTTGGTGCTTGGTCTTCCGCTCAGGCAAAAGGTAGATCTTAACATATGGGTCAGAAGTACCAGAGAAGTCCTTGGCTGGGAGGTCCTCTGCTTTGTGGATTTTTACTATTAACTGTTCCAGGTTACAGTCAAATTTAAGGACAAAGTGGAGGCGACCACAACTTCTTCCTCTGTGGCCGCCTTCATCCCCTTCCATAGAGCAAGGCTGATAGAGTTCAGGCTTGAGACGGCCAAGACCCAGACCCATTCCAGTGAGGGAGTCCTGCCTTTGGAACTGAGCCACATTGAAGTCAGGGTTGGAGAGGTTCATA
This sequence comes from Oryzias melastigma, assembly GCF_002922805.2. Lineage (NCBI taxonomy): Eukaryota > Metazoa > Chordata > Actinopteri > Beloniformes > Adrianichthyidae > Oryzias > Oryzias melastigma. The sequence continues at coordinate 20,255,541 of NC_050514.1, forward strand.
TGTCGCCGAATGGAGCCTTGGCTGTGGACAAAGAAAAAAAAGAAGACGTGATTTGTCATTCCACACACCTTTGAAACCTTCTATTAATACAATTCCAAGTTCACAAACTGCTGTATACCTAAACAAAAAGCAGCAATGTATAAAAACAAGACATAGACAACATTGATGTGGTTTTATAATACAAAGGGTGTTTAACAAATGTGTTAGGAAGTTGATGAAAGATGAGCAGTTTGCTTGGTATTGGAAAAACAGGAGTGATGTTGCATCAGAACATGTTTCAGTTATGATGGAGAGAAACCAACAGAAAAGTTCATACTGACCCAATTTCAGATATTGCGCATCCACCTGGCGCAGGGTCTGTGGTCTGCCGCTGCATTCGAGGATTAGTGTGAATCCCATTCTCTCTGGTTTTACTCTGAGCATCTAGTGCAATGTCTGGAGACGTGTGGCTGATCTTCATAGCTGCCTCTGGTGTGGCCATGACCACAGGTGGGGGTGATACAGGAGTCCCAGGAGCCTCCACTGACACTACAGACGCCACGGGAGTGGGCTCTTTGGTGATTGAACAGTGCGACGACTTACGGCGGTTGTGCATTGGGGGATCCACCGCCGTGTAGACAGGCTGTCGTGGTGTAGGCTGAGAAGGCAGGGGGCTCATGGTGGGATTGATGTGCCCTTGAGGTTCCTTGGTGGTGGGTGAGAGCCCACGTTCTCTCCATGGTATCCAGCAGAGCTTCCAAGAGACGAAGAGCGAGACTCCAAACAGGGCTAAGCCACAGGCAGTCACTACCAGTGACAGCAGACTCACTGATATATCTGAGAGAACAGGCGAAGAATAGGAGGTTAGACGATGAGTTCCCGTGATAACTCGCTGTGTTACAAAGTCTTATAGTCATTGTGAGTGGAACATTTTCAGACAACAAAAATGGGTGTCCAAATGAACTGCATGACTTCCTAAATTTTTCTTAGTCCACAGGTTTGAAATGATTCTAAATGTATGTTTTCCTAAACAAAAGCAGAAGCTGGTGTGATCACATATCTGCACAGAAGCGATGTTCAAAGCAATGACAGTTGTAGTATTTATTCATGAAGTGGAGCATGGTAGACAGAATGAGGGGGGAGATTCTAATCAGCTCCTAAGTCTACAGATAACTTTGAATCGTAGATTCTGTTTTTTATGCTTCTAAAAAACTACCTTTATACAAAAAGTGTCTGTTTTGTAACAAACTTGTTATTTAAACAAGTTATGGAATCTGTGTAGACCCAAAATGTCTCCTTTGGTTGTTTAAACAGATTCGAACTTCATCTATTCCAGTTAATGCTCTTGTGGGCTGCTACAGAGGCAGTGGGAGTATTGTTTATTTTTTACTTTTACTGTAAGAATTATTTTAGGCTAAAGTCTGTCATATAACAGTTTCTAGTTTCAAATCATGACACCAAATATCCCCACACTGCATTTGTTTACACCAGCCCAGGGTGTGCGAGTTACCATGGAAAGGGAGACGAGGTGTGAACCAGCGAGTCGTCAACGGCTTTCTGAATCATTCCTGCTTTCAAGAAGTGGGTGACTTTTCATAAAAGCATTTCTCCAAAACACGAATTAGCAGCTGCATCTCTGCAGGGTGGCTGTCTTCTGCATTTTCAATTTAAATATGTTTTTCCCCGAAGACCTGCAGATTGATTGACAGCAAGTGAATCGTCTCTAAGACTTTATGTTAATGTCTTTTCAACTTAGCATGACAACACGTAGATTCCACGCAAAAAGACAACAATTTCTGCTTTTGTGGAGAGGTTACTTTTCTTGCTAGTAGGTAAATCAAGTTTATTTGTACTTTTCCCTAAAATAATCACAAAATGCTTACCAGCCCATGTCAATAAATATACAAACGAAGTAAAACAAAAATAAATCCTATTATAGATGAAATGCTGTGACAGACTGGCAACCTGTCCAGGGTGTACCCCGCCTTCGCCCATCAGCAGCTGGGTTAGGCTCCGGCACCCCCGCGACCCCGAAAGGGAAGAAGCGGTCAAGAAGATGGATGGATGGATGGATTATAGATGAAATGAACATAAAATTACAAGTTCCTGCCAAAGCAGAAATCTACTTTTAGATAAGAGTCTGCTGAAATAAATGGTCTTCAGGTTCATTTTAAGAGCCTTGGTTGAGTCAATGAGGTGTAGGGAAAGTGGCAGAAAATTTCAGAGTTTGGGAACCATTACTTGAAATGCTGAATATATATTTACTTTATTTGGTTATTTTTATTTATTTATTTATTTATTAATATTACTACTTTTTTCCAAGCCAAAAACTCCTGATCCGATGATTTAACTTACCGATCTTAGGTAAAAAAGTACAAAAAAGTCAGCTTTACATACACACAAAAAAAAAAAAACAATGTAAAGGCTGATTTATGTAAAGTCAAATTAAAAAAAGATATGTACAAGTGGTGCAGTACCAGAAACCAGTAAAATAAAAATCTGTTTACTTCTGTGTCCCTTCAGGGGCTGAGTTAATTTTAAAAATGCTTAATATTTGTTGATAATAAAAGAAATCAAATTAGTGCATTGACAGGGGCATATTTTTTGATTATCAGTGAGGTCAACAAAACTTTCCTCTTCACCTTGCCCACCTAATGACCTACTTTTAGAGGGTTGTGAAGAGGGGGGCCTCATTTGTGCTTTTTTATTGCTGTTCATAATCCTATGGTTGACAGAGTTTACAGTATTCGTCCTATGTCTGTAAGTAATTAAAAAAACAAAATCAGTGGATATAACGTATTTGATCAACACCAAACAAGTGGAAAATAAACCAAAATAAAAGTGCATAGCATATAACCTTAAACCAATTAAATAAGGTCTAAATCTCTGTTGACTCACTTAATACAAAAATAACCATGTATGCAATTAAACTACAAATGTTTTTAAAATATAATCTGAATATGCACATATAATTATGTTTCTAAATTATTTAATGTATGTTGTACATGATGAAGGAAAGTTTGTTTCCTTAAGTAACTCCACATTCAATATTCAAAAACCCACAATTTTAACACTCAAACACTTGGACACCAAAATATTTTTTCTGCTGATAAATCAGACTCGTTGAGTGCATGGGTGGGTGTGGATGAGCAATTATTCTGCATGTGGTAAATGCTTTCTTCGAGGTTTCTGACTCATAACGCATACAATTTACAACCTTCCTGCCTCTATTCACAGTTCATCTTTCAGAATTTGTGGCTCGCTCAGGTCAGATTGAAAGCACAGGCTATGTCTGCTGTCTGCCATTGACAAAAGAATGGCTGAGTCAAAGTTTTTAAATGCCGAGATTTCAAATGTCTTCCTTCCAATGTTTTTCTTCTTTCTTCTACGCAGTTAGTTTGTAAACAAGGTCAAATAAGAGGGTACAGAAAGATAAGAGTTTGGATTTTTTCTTTAGATTAGAAGCAGCCCCGCTCTTGATCATATCTACAGGCAAATGTGCATTGAGCTGCCATTGTCTGATTGGCTAATTACATATTGAATCAATTGGCAAATGGTGGGTTCCAGGGAATGTTGCAGCTGGAAGGAGTCCATGTAATCCACCGTGTAGATAGAAAATATAGCTGCTTTCTGTGAGATTGTGGTTTGTAGCTTTGGTGAATTTACTATTTTTACAGATTAATTTGGATAAAAAATCAATTCAACTAATTGTTAAAGTTGAACTTGACATTTAAATGTCCCTTAATGAAACATATTTAATTAGCTGACAAGTAGATGTTGGTACAAAATATGAATACTTTAATCAAAAATGCACAAAATATATAAATTAACTGAATTATTTATAAATGTGATGATTTTGTTCTATTATTCAAATGTGACCTCCAAAAAGCTTCTGGCAAAAGCATTCCCTTTTGCACGACTGTAGGCTTTTTACAGCCAAACCCAGTCTACCAGTTAGCTTGTAATGAATTGCAAAATGCTTTTTAAAATTGCCTGTAAATTGCATATTGAATTGTCAACTCAAATGTGAATTGTCATTTAAATCATGGGTGGGAAAACATCATCATTCTATGCATAAAAAATAAATGCAAAATCTCAGTTTGTTGAAGGAGACAGTTTAAGGAGGTTTTAATGAGTCATTCACAATGATGTGAGGAATAAATATTAACATATTTAGATGTTTATCTCACATTGTTGGTGTTAGGTTTAGTCTTACGATCCACTGAATGTTGGGTTGTACATTTTTTGCAATTTTTTATTTTTTTATTTTCCATGGTTTTCAACAAAAGTATATTAGGCTTAAAACTGATTGGAAATGGGCAAATAGTTTTACTATGTCTTAAAGGATTCTAGTACTATTTCCAGTAATGTACTGTCAATAATAAAAAATGGAAATCATGTTCAAAAAGTTCTATGAATGGGGTTTGGGCTGCTGAGGCACCCACCTACCACCTATCCGGTGGTGGGCCCACATGAGAGTAATCCCACTGTGTTTTTTTTAGGGGGTTACCCAACCAGGGTAGCCGGGTGCTCACCTTCGAGCCCCAACCCCACAGGTCTGGCTCCAGAGTGGGCCCCAGTTGATGCCAATCCAGGGGTTTCTGAGCCGATCTTTGTCTGGCTTGTCAGCCAAGACCAGTCTGCCATGGGAAACCCTTCCAGTGGTAAAAGCCCTGAACAGTTTCGCTCCTGGGATCACTCAAGTTCTCAAACCCCTCCAACTCGTTAAGGTAGTTGTTCAGGGATGAGATGAGTCCCCTGGGTAGACCTCTCTAGGATGACCGGGGATTACTTCAGAGTCCTCGCAGTGGAGTTGGAGGAAGTTGCCTGGGAGAGGAAAATCTCATCTTTGCTTAGACCCTAGACCCGGTCCCGGATGAGTGGAAGAAGATAGATGGATGCAAACCATGTTAAGATATAGTACAAATATAGTAATGCACTAGTCCACTCTACAGTATCTACCAATGTTTTGCTTGCAAAAAGCTACCTTTAGAAGCCTTTAAATGTTTTAAGCATAAAAAAGTAACTATGACATTTAACCCTGGTTCTATCTTATGGGGTCCAGATGACCCCACCCTTATATTGAGGTGTGATTCCTTCCATGACAAAGGTAGACAGGATTTTATATTTCCCACGCACACCAGTGAAGACAAAAAAATCCAAGAAAAAAAAAAAAAGATCAGCACGTTGGGCCTACATGACCCCACTTTCAACGTAAACATGCATAGAATAACACAAGGGTTAAAAAGGAAAAGAAGAGTTTTGTCTATTGGGAGTAAGAAAAATACAAACTCAGGTCCATTTCTATAAAAAATTGAAATAAAGAAGATAAGACAATCATGTTTTATATGGTAATGTTCACTATAAAGTAATGGATAATTGGGGTTTGAATACCTGTTAAAGACTTTGAAGCCACAGTACAAAGTCACTGGAGGCATGGAAGTATTTACAATGTTTATGACTCCTCTGAGTGAGTTTTTAGCCTTAGTTACATGCATTTGTACGAGGATTGACTTGTAAGCGTGCTTTGGGCTGTCTGGGCCCGTAGAGGATCACAGAGAGGAGTGGCTGCATCTTAAAGGGAGCACAAGTATGTCTTGCAGTTTCCCTGTGGCTCATAAGGCTACCTTGAGGGATGTCATAAAAACAGAATGTACCTGTTGAGCGTGTGGTAAGTGTACCATAAAGTGTTTGTAAGGACTTCCAGAACAGGTGATACTGTCATAGTGTCCTAATTCTATAGTTTAGTTGTTAGTACGGTGAATGTACTGGCTCCTTGATGACTCCGCACAAATGCTTTACGAACGGGGTGTGCACAATGCACAAGTGCTCGTAGAAAGCTAACACATACTATGCTTTGATCCCCTCCTTCCTTCATTTCTAACAGTCAGGTGCAAGAGGCGAGCAAGGAGCACAAGTCTTATTTGAACAGCACTAACTGGCTCCTCGTGCAGGGTTTGGGAGGAGCTGAACAAAGGAAAAATCTGCACAATATGCCTACATTTCACCTAACTCACCCTTCCTTATCTCTATGTATTGCTTGAGTGTTCATCACGACTTGTAGCCCACTCCATTCCCATAGGAAAAAGTGTGCTTGATCATTTTCACTCAACTGGCACCGCAAATGGTCAACGACTTTGATGTTTCCTGTGGGCCACCGGCGTGCACTGTACAGGTTTGCTCATCTTTCGCCCACAGACAACCTGTATCCATCTATAAGGACAAAGACCTTTGTAGTATGGAGTACTTTTAGTTAAGTTGGTGGCGTAATTACACATCGAAGTTCTGTTTTTTCCACCTGTCCTGGGAAAGATCGGCAAAGGATCAAGTTTTACGAGAGTTACGAAAACATTTGCATTATTTTTGTTAGCATATGAGTAGTATTTGGCAGTTATGACTTTAAAAGACCTAAACAAAAAGCCAATATTTCAAAGGAATCTTACGACATGCCTTAATTAGTAAATAAATGAATAATAAAGTGTGTTTGATGTGACAATGCAATAAACTACAAAGACCTGAATGATTCCATAGTTTCAGCAAAAAACATAAATGAATAAATAAATAAGCATCAGAACATAATTACATCTAAACAAATGGTTATAAAAGATTCACATTGGCCGGCCACCTGAGGATTCTTCCTTCATTTCAGCCCCAGGCTCCACACCTGAGCCACACTTGCTGACAACAGCTCAGTCCCCAATGTTTCAGCCTGGTTTGTCTTATTTTGACACAATCAAGGCTTTCTCATAAAAGTACTTAAGCATCTAGGCCAACCACCTTCCCCTGAGCTTTGAACCCTGCTACACCTAAGCACACCTGCCAACCTCCTCTCCATTTTTTAGCATTTCTAATAGAATTTCATGCTGCAGCATTTTCTTCTTTGAGGAACTTAATTAGCCTTTAATCTCTGAAGAAAACTGGTTTTCTTTAAAGTCTCACCCCAACTATATATATTTTTTTATTGTAAAATTGTTCCCAGTAGTCTTTTATTATGATTTTTTTTTTTACTTCTTGGCCAAAATCAAATACATATAAGACATATATGACATTTTTCATTTGAGGAAAATGAAGATGTACATTGATCTATTTGTCTTCAAGTGTTCGCTACATGCATCAGAATGAAGCTGAGCAGAAAGATTTTGGCACGTTTAAGTTTGTGTCACAACTAAGAGCTTTGTCAAAAAGGGAGTTTCTATCTACTCTTGATTCATCACAAATTGAATAAAGAAATACTCAAAAATGCAGTTTTAATTTTATTTTTTTATATTATATATGTCCTTCATCAGGGGAAAATGCTACAAGAACATGCTAAATACACATTTTTTTTTTTAGTTTTGGTCTTAAAAAGTTATTTTTTTATAGGTCTGCTTTTTCCACCTAAAACTTTCTACTTTTCATATGCTGAACAAGCAAACACCATTAGCTGCATACTTGAAAGTGCTTTTTTTTGTTCTTTTTCTTTTTCATTACACTAAATATGAAAGTGTAAAAGAGTGCTGAAAGTTAAACAGCTTTAATCTAAACAAAAAAAAGACAAAAACATAAATGCATGCATTACTTTGTTAAAATAAACTATTTATCTAGACACTTTATTTCTTTGCACCACTTATTTTGGGCATCAGTATGAAAAATGTAACTATTGTTGTAACATTGTCGTTTATTTGGATGCAGCAAATTAAGAAGCATTATCACTTAAGCCTTTCAGAATTGCAAATTCTCTGTTGTAAAAACTACTATCCTGCAGAATATTTGAATACATTTCTATTGATGAACAAAATAACTTAATACAGAGCAACACTATTTGAAATATTTACATCACCCCAAATCTTGAAACCAATACAATTCCAGCATACCTATTCTGTAACTCCAGCAGCTCTGTCTAGTGTGAGACTGGTTCTGTGTGTGGGCACTGTCAGAGTTGCCACAGGAACTCAGACCAACTGTGCTTTCTGTGCTGAGCTGTGAGATTCTGTGAACACCAAAAGAAACTGAGAATTATGGGAGAATAATGTGGAATAATGATGTCGAGAAACTGAGCAATTTGCCGTCAGAGGACACTGAGCCCACAGTAGTCAGTTTGGCAGGCTGCCCCGCCTTGGAGATAAAGATTCTTAAGATATCTGGGGAAAATCCAGAGACTGACAACAGGGAGGGCGGACCAAATTTAGAGAGCAGGACATTCTAAGGTGCGATAGTGTGGGAGGTGAGCAAATGCTGAAAAAGCAATGTTCTGCCTCTGAGATGTATTTTCTCCAAGCACAAGTCTCAGTGGGCTCTTGATTCATTCTAGATTGGAAATATAAGCTTCTGGTCCATATTTGTCATGTTCCAGACTGAATCCAATCCAGAAAGTATGAACAGATAGAAGGATCCACAGTAGCTGCAGCAGAGAACCGATATCTTCAGGTATTTGGCAGACACTTTCATCGCAAATCTATTAAAACTATTCACCCATATAATGCATTTTTTTGTAATATTTTAATGATTCATTTTAAATCATCGTTTTTCCTTTTTGAGTTGCAGGGGAGACTTTAGACAAATAAACCTAGAAACGAACCTCAACTAAGTATGACGGGTCTTATCATGTTTATTAAACTATATGCATAAAATGTGATTACATTTTCATATAATTAAGATTTTATTAGAAGGAACAAGGACAGAGGTTAGCTGCCTTGAGGTGTGTGCACAGAGTAGATAGCAGAATACTGAATCAGAAAAAGGGATGAACCATCTTCTTTTGTTCCACTTTGTCTATTCTGTTTAAAGAGCACTTGTCAGACCACTGCCAAAGAAACCCACCTTCGACCCCACGTTTGTGGAAAATTTCAGGCTATTCTCTCTTATTCTATTCTTAGTAAAAAAAAAACAGAGTACCATCAACCTAAAACTCTACAATAATGACTATTCAACTGTGGAACTGGATCTTTGTTAAAGACATTTGCAGCATTTGGCCCGTTAATCCACCAATCAACACATCTATAAGTGAACTGGACATCTCTGGCCCAGTTTTTGAACAACCGAACTCTTAATATGAAACATTTCTACATTATTTGGCTTGAGAAGGAATTACCTTCTCCATGCATCTCAGCTTTTCTTATATTTTCCCTTATGTATTAGTGCCATTACCTTACAGACATTTGAAGACAAAAAGATGCTCACTTAATCCAATGCAAAAGTCCAGTTTGATGACCTGCTTAGCTATAGAGAAAATATATTTTTACAACTTTACAATTTTGGAGACACAACTTAACTTCTTGTGCAGGAACTTTTAACTTTTCTCCTTGCAATGCACTCACAACAGCCTGCACAATGAAACATCTGCAGATGATCCATAAAGCAGCAGCATCTCACTTTTACTCCACTACAAGGACTTATGTCACATCACTGTTCAGATCTCTGCACTGGCTTCCTTTGGTTGCCTTCACCTTCACAGCCCTCATGTTTTCTGTCAACTTAACAGCCCTGTATTCCCTAAATATCCTCAAACAGCTCTGTGATCCAATCTACGTCCATTTCCTCAACATGCTCTGCCAACTACCAACAGTGGTACCTGCACCAAAAAAAAAAACGTTCCATCCCCAATAATCAAACAAAGAAGTTCCCTCTCAACATTCTACAAACTGTTGAGGAGCATTTTTTGCAACTTCCTGACTTTATTTGAAATGCCCTCAAGCTAAAAATGTAAAATAAATAAATAAGAACTGTATCTCAATTAAGTGTTTTATTCAATGTACCCCACTTTTAATTTGCTCTTGGTAAAAGAGTTTGTAAACTGGCTAGATGTGTAAATATTTCACACAACTTGTCAGAGCAAATAATTATTTTACCACCTGTTTGTATGAGCTAGATTTCCAATACAAATTCTGTTAAAATGTCATTGCTCTAAAATCCAGCTATTATTTTTCTTTTTTGATCAAAATGTGATCCAATTACTTGTTTATTGATCACACTGACTGCTTTAGATTGCCATGATGGTCATAAATCACCAGCAAGTCGATGTTTTCTGTTTAGTTAAAACTTTAAATTAAAGAGTCAAACAAAGTTAACCAAGAAAAAATCCACAGTAATTCTGATTGAGAACGAAAAAAAAAGTTTGATCTGAGTCAGTGTGACCTCACTTTTCAGTTGAGGCATGCATCACACTTGTCACCTGTCAGCTGCATCAGAGCTGAAATCAAAGTTACATTTTAATCTATTATATTTGCTAGTTTTAAAAAGAGAAGCCATGAAGGATCAATATAAAAAACTGAGAAGTAGTATAGGTTTGAAAAAGTGTCATGGAAGATTGCATGGATTGTTATGGGTCTTTCTTTAAAACACTTTTATGCAGATGAGCAGTGGATTCATTGAGGAAATGATGTTCACAGACATTTATGTGATTCATTATCTGCTTTGGTTTAGTTTGGTGCACAAAAGATAAACCTCATTCTGGAGAAGTTGGGTAAAGCATACATTTTTAAATTGTTCCTAAGATGACATGAGCCAATGAAGCGCCCACTTCCCACATGCCACGAGGAGAGGCGCGTTTTTCCACTTTGTGCTTCATTTAGGGGCAGACGTGAGACGGATGAAAGAAATCAACCAAACAGTTTGCTTTTCAGGATGTTGATCTTATCTGAAAACTGTTATTATAACTTGATTTCAATGGTTGTTCTACCAAAAGTGTCATGCGTAAATTAGCCCCTATTAGTAGAGTATTTGCAAAAGCCTGAACCTTTTGTGTGGTTGTCAATGAAGGAAGTCACACGTGCGTTCATTCAGCTGAACTCCCGTGCAGCCCTCCACAATACGCGTGCAAACGCCGTCTCACCTGAATCTGAGTACCGTGGCCTGGCGAGATCTCGGAAATAGTAGATAAAATCCGCACAGTTTTCATTTTCCACGTCCCCCTTCGAGCAAAGATCTGACAGGAGTTCAAGTGCCTTTTGACAAATCTCGTCATCTCTGTCTCCAGGCATTTCCCACCAGCATCCTTATAAATGGAGGGTCTCGTCGGCTCCTATTCCACGCTGATCAGCACGGCTTCTGGAGGCGAGTAGCGGCACGCCTTCCTGCACGAAGGGTTACGCACTGATTCAGAAAAAAGAAGGGAAAAAATGAAAAGGTAGTAGTCCTGATCCAGAAAGGGTATCCCACTCGTGAAACAAGAGGAGTTTTTTTTTTAATTATTTTTTTATATAACCTTCAATGAAACAGTCCTCTCACTCCGCTCAAAGCCACCGGTTGAATCCACGCACCGCCTCTGCGGCGACGTGCGCTCTCCAGCGTGCTGAAATGCGTGCCGAGCCTCAATAGCTGCAAATCAATGCTCTCTCGCTCTCTCACCTGCCGATCCTTCTACTTGTTGTGCCCTGAACCCGCCGGATTCTGCTGCACACTTTTACTGTTGCGAGTCAAAGCGCTAAAGAGGCGCATTTGCGAGCTCAATTACCTGTAGCAGGCTTGGATTACTTTAGTGCCTCGTCGAGCCTGGTTCGGTTTTACGTTCCTGCACATGCCCAATCAGAGGATGACACCCCCCCTTCCTCGTGATATCAATTCACCCCTCGAGACACAGCAGGAGCATTCATCACCTCAAAACGCCGCTCACACATGCGCATCCGCTCACGGAGGCGCATCGGTAAAAGCAGCTTTTTGTTGTCACTTGAGAGAAGTTATTCTGTAAGTATAGAGTCTTCATCTTATGGTTTTATCGCGGCTATAGCTCAGCAGAGTCACACATGAATGGTTTGTCCACAAGCCAAACTAATTAGTATGCACGCCCCTCCAGGGGGAAGGGGGGCATTTATTTATCGCTTCATCTTTCTGCTGTTTTAAATCGCTTCCGGAAGTCTTACAGCCCAATTGTAATCAACGAGATGGCAACAACAAATTTCTCATGGGACACTGTGTGTCAATACCTCCGTCAACGTGGTGTTGGACCCCTGATGAGCTGCAAAACCGTCAGGTTCAAATCATCTCTATGGGGCAAAAACACAAACCATAACATATAAGGAGGAAATCTGAACGTTTTTTTCTGACATTTTAAATATTTCTTCTAATACTTATAAAATAGATTTAGAAAAATGCAAGGAAAACAGAAAGAAAGATAAATGGTGTTGTTGTTTCTGTGATTTTCATTCATATTCCTCTCTGAACAAAGCAGCTTAGTCCTCTTCTCCCGTCAAAGACAGTGCCTAATGAGCTGTGCATTATCCTGTTGTGCTGCTCTCGTATAAATGGGTTGTTATTGCTTCTCTTTCATTTGTCATGTTCCTGTTGAAAGTTCTCAGCATGCAAATCCAACAAATGAAAAGGATGATAGAATGCTTCAAAGATACTGAGTCTTTTTGAGGAAAATATTTTTTTTTTGAGTTGCTGCACACAAAAACAATAATTTAGAGGTAAAAAAAAACAAAATGGCAATATTTCCTTTTGTTATTTTAAAGCTAGGGAATATTGACGGACCAAATCATTTTTTTCTCATGAAACCTTAGTAAATACATTGAAAAATACATTTTTATTATATATATATTATATTTGCTTGTATTTAAAGTCTGTATTTTGATTCTGCTCCTCACTTTGCGATTCTGACACACCTGGTTTGAATTCTAATCACAACAGCTGCTGCTTGTTGTTTTGATTAACCCCATTAATTTTGAAAGCTCCAAAGATGACTTTTTCTATCCAATCTTTGAGTTACTTCTGTTTTCTTGGCACTCATTCATAGGTTTTGTCATGTATTTGTTAACGTTTTAATATTTTCTAATATCTTTTAATACGTTTGACTGCTGCTTCTTGTCCTGTTATCCAAAATCCATGACATCAAGTTAATGAACACACATTCCTATACTGAAACTACATCAGGGTTGAAGATATTTTTGGTTTACCTCAGAATGCATCAAAGACTTCTATTGGATGTAGGTGTTTATGTAAATTTTTTCCTTCTCTTGCAGTTAAGGAGCATGGAGCTTTGTGAGTGGGGAGATGATGCTGATTATAATGGCTGTAATGTGTGGTTATTGTTAATGTGTGTTTCCATTAAAATGCTCACACCGCATTAAGTCAGCTTTCTTGGTGTCCATAGCAACTGTAAAAGACGGTGGGCCCACTTCACCACTTTCTTCTCCTCAAGTTTTTGTGTTATCCTTCCTCCTCCACATCATCAGTGTTTTGCTGCTCTCCCCACTCCCTTAACCTTTATCATTTTCCTCTTGACTCCAATTAACTACATTGGATTTCTGAGAAAACAAATTTCTGCTTCAGTCTCCAAATCCTCCTTTTTTTTTTCCTGTTTCCTAACTGTTCACATGTCCAGACTGCCTGCTCAGCGCTCGCACAGAGATAACAGTCTGTTAAAAATATATATATATATATTTTTGACATTTGACCTCACACAGGCAGTAACATCATAATGAGCTCTGACTCCCCAGTATCCCCCAACCCCCCATAACTCCAGCTCTGTAAGGAAAAAAAAATCATAAAATGAAATGAAATCTGAACCTCTTTAGATTTATTAGACAAAAACTATTAAAATAGGCTGCACACTAAAAAGGCACAATGTAAATCAGCCATTTATTTTCACTGCATAATTGAGGATACAATTTGTCAATGAGTGAGAAAAAATGATGAAAGAAATATATCATTCCTTCAGTTTGTAGTCAAGCATCACCATTAAAAGTCTAACGGTACAAAGAGAGTGTTTGGAAAACCACAACAGAACTCAATGAAGAGAAATGATTCATCAGGTTAGACAGGAGAACAAGCCACTGTTCAATTTGCAGCTCTGCAGTGATGGGGTTACTGTCCAAAAAACATCATTTATAACTGAAATATGACTCAAATTGAAGCTAACACATTTTGGGATTGCTTTAGTTAAGAGGACTGGTTGCTCCTTTATTGGAAAAAAAAAATCACTGGGAGGACTTTAAAGTAGAAACTGATTGTTGTCGTTTTGGATGCTGTACTTTGTTTCCTTCAGTTAAAAAGTTTTTGCAAATCAGAGAAAAAGAGACCTTGTTTATTGGTTAATTGCTAATACATGATATAAATAAACACAGACTTGTTTTTTCTGCACAGAAATCTAACTTTATCTCATTTGCTGTCTGTTCCTTTAAAAAACACATTATTTTCTGTTTTTCCAATTTAGTTAAAAAAAAAAACACTCAGTCAAAGCAAACAATCATCTTAAATTTTTCTGCGATACCATCTTTCTTTTACAGATTTATCAAATCCAACTTTTCAGTTGGATTTCTGTAGCTTTAGGGCTTTTTAACTTGCACACTAATTTTACTGTTTTTATTTATTTGTTTGTTTTCCAGCATTTATAATGCCTCTGCTAAAAACCATAGGGTTCAGAGATCATAACTTGAAAGCTTTGATAAAATGAACATGTATTTTTTTTAAAGTGTCATCCATGTATAAAACTGTATATTAGAAAGGAGTTAAAATGTACTAAGCTACCCTATATTCAATTGGGGCTAGGATTAAAACTTAGAAAGCAATAAAGCACGGCAGCTCCTATCAAAGGATAAGCTGGCTTCATAGAATAAAAACATGTCTGGTAGCCTTGAAGGCAATTTTCAGCTCAGTCACACACTGATCACTTATGATACCTTTACAGAAAAAGAAAAAAAAAGTCTATTTTTTGGCAAATATATAACTGAAAACTGTACAAATGACCAGAAACTCAAATCAATTTAAACTTTATTAATATTTCCCATCTTTTTCCAAAGTCCTCATCAGCTGTAGATGGTGAATCCACTTATATGTGGAAGATGAATACAAGAATGCAATCACAGTTGTTCTGTGCCTCTGATTTTTTTCATAGATGTTCGTCCTCATGGGAAGAGATTATCTAAAGGTTTCATTTTTCTTGATTTTAGAACATTAAACAGATTGTAGTCTCGAGAACACCACAGTAACCTCTGGAAAAAAGGTTTAATTTTAGCATCTAATGGCTTCTGAAATGACCAAATGAAATGTGGTTAGAGACTGCGGCAGTGTTATTGTTGCATGGTCACCAGAGACTATACAAAGAAATTGGAATAGCTGCGTCTTTTGTGGGCTTTGGACTATTATTTAGCTTCTCGACTGAATCTATTCTTGGATAACTGCTTCCAGTGATTTGCAAAAAGCAGAACACTTCAGGCGTAGAAATAGATAACTGACTCATGTAAAATTCAAATCCCGCATGGCCATTTGTGTGCATACTTTTGACCAATTCAACTTTTTGTTTTCTTGTAAACTGTGCTTTATGATTCTATGTCTTACGTTTTAATTTAAAATAAGAAGGGTAAAATCTAAACCTAGGGAGCATATATTCTCAGACATTCAGATTTGAGTTGCACATTTAACATGTTGCAAAAGTCTAAAAACAAATACTAATAAGCAAAAGGGGGATAAAAGCAAAGTTATAATATTTTTTCTGATTTAATTCTTTGCCAGTATGGCCTCTTTGAAAGCCTTGCCATGGATCACAATGATCCTGCTTTCAACTCTTCCTGGTTGGACTTTGGATGATCTCAATGCAAATGTGGCTTTTCTCCAGGTACTGTGGCTTCCTCCTACAGCCAAATCCATCTGTGTTGATTAGAAATTCCAAACTGGGTGCAAGTCCTATAATTATAAATTATCATAAATGTATTTTTTCCCAACTAATGATCTCAGTACATCTAATATTCCTCACAGCCTGCAGCTAAAACTCCCTCAACTCTTTTTCAGCTGAATTGTTTAAAAAGAGAGAAAATAATCAAAACGATGCAAACAACACAGAGCTTAATGTGATAAGTGTCTCTGAAATGAGATGGTAGGGGTAAAATAATGAGGCAGTGAGGGACAGCAGTACATGAAGGTAAAGAAGGCCACAGGGGTAATCAGCTGATGCTGATGGGAAGCAGGTGTACAAGAGGGGGAAATTACTTTCACAAGGGATGGGATGTACGAGGAAGGTAAACAAGAGAAGCGCCGACTGAACAAACACAGTTTGATCTTTCAGGCTTCTTGTCTTCTGTTCGACCAGATTTGAAGAATTTCACAGCCGACTGTGTTTTTCGGAAATTTGTTTTTACCTAAACTGGGGGAAAAAATGAAAGGAACAACATTTTGTTGTAGTTTTGAAGATGATTGTATCTTTTAATTTTAGTTAAAGGATACAATAACCTTGGCATAGACCTACTAACATGCTAATGAGGCTAATGTAGTACAATAAGCATTTTTTTATTTATTTATAAAAATTCACCATTTTATGATGTCATCCTAGAGCCGGCCTTGGCAGCATGTCCAGATGACCCCACCCTTGTATTGATGTGTGATCCCTCCCATGACAAAGGTTAACAGGATTTTTTATGTCTGACACCAGTGAAGATAAAAAAATCATAAAAAAAAAATAAAAAAATAAAAAGGTCAGCAAGCTGTCTTGTAAGGTCCAGATGACCCCACTTTTAATGTAAACACCCCTAGAGTAGCACAAGGGTTACATAGGTAACAATTGCCTTAAGAAGCATCTTTCAGCTAGGGTTTTTCTTCTATTAAACATCCTTATTTGTGACTTTGTTGTAGACCGTGATCGAAGTAAACCTGGTGAGCCAGGGACAAAAAAATCTATCTTACAGATAAAAAAGTCTGTTTTGGTTTCATTTATTGGAACAATGAGCGGAACGATCCGAGCTGCAGAGTTGGTTGCACTACAAAGATAACGGCATAGAAAAAGTAGCTGCACCGGAACCTTGTCAAAGGAGCCTTGCACCGTCTGGCAGTGTGTTATTTTATCTCACTGCTCTTAGCACCAGGTATCAACTTACTATAGAGGGAAAGAGAGGAAATCAGTTTCATGCTTGGTTTATGGTTTGCTCTGTTGCAAAAGGGAAAAAAAAGAACTGTAGTGCTGAACTCATCTTTTTCAATCATCTTGCATGACTGTAAATTATTCAACTCACTTGTACATCAAACTTAACAAGAGAAAAAAAATGACAAATGATGGTAAAATTAAAGATAGTGTTAGCAATGTTGGTTTATGTATAATAATTAATTTATATACTAATATTGTCAGCATTTTATTTGAAGAACCTCTATTTCAATCCTTCTTTCAGAGGATATTTCTCATGCAAAACCACAGTTTCCTTTTGTCACAAGCAATTACGCCAAAGCAATTACTGATGGGTGTACTGTAATGATGCAGCCGGTTCACTCTGACAGCTCATAGTGCACCACCTGCACCAGGGAATTACAGATTTGCACTTCTCTAACCCACAACTAAATTACTTATCTCGGCATCCACTGCTCTGCATCATTATGTGTCTAAAATATCAGACCCACATATCCCCAAGTGTCCCACAAATTGCCCATTCTTTATCTTGCTACATCTGGCTTACTGATCTGAGGATACAATGTGATGAAGGTCGGGAGAGGGAAATTCAAAACATCTGCTAATTAAAAAGCGGGCAATTAATTTCAACCCTGATAGCATCAACTTTGAGGAGTTCACTGTTAACTAAAACATAAGCCAGGCCACACATTCCTCTGCTTGTCTGAACGGAACATAAAGCGTAAACGATAGTATTAATAGACACATTGGGACTATTTTCTGTTAGCAGACAGCCAACCCGACTGTGAATTTGACCAGATGGTCATTTGTGGCTGTTGAACATGATGTCAACATATTACTAAAAATGTGGATTTTTTTTTTCCCAGAAATAAGTCCA
The DNA here is from genome assembly GCF_002922805.2 of Oryzias melastigma. Lineage (NCBI taxonomy): Eukaryota > Metazoa > Chordata > Actinopteri > Beloniformes > Adrianichthyidae > Oryzias > Oryzias melastigma. Next base: position 20,273,201 of record NC_050514.1, read on the forward strand.
ATGCAAATTTTATTGAACTACCGGTGGAAATTTTTATTTATGGAGTATGAACAAAAACAAATGACTTGTTCTTCTTTTTGGTTTTCTTATCTCAAGCTCCTTATAAAATGATTTAGACCTTTAGAGTCAACAGATGAATATTAACTGTAATGTAAAAAAAGAATGCTTTGATCAATTTGTGCACTCAGAAGTGTAGGCTTTTGATAGTCCAGCTTTACAGTAATTCATTGATAATTCCTTCAGAAGGTCAGGAGCCGCTTTTTCCTCTCACCAGAACACCTCTTCCACAAATGTAAGGAGTGTATATAACAAACGACTTCTCTTACCTTTGTTTGAACTGTTACTATTATCAACAAATCATTGAAAACAAAGACAGATTCAAAAGCAGTTTTTATAAAACCATAGAAAAAACACTTCAGTTTTATCATAGAATAAACCAATGTGTTACACTTGGCTCTTGACCGTAACAGAGGAGAAATGAAGCTGGTTTTAGCTCTCAAAGTATTTCAACATTTTAGCAAACAAAAAAAAAGCAAAATAATAGAAAATGTGAATGTGTGGCGTTGTATGAGTGTCTGAGTATGTGAGTTTATGTTTACAGAGAAAGTGTTAGCCAAACTAAACAGATGAATGCATGCATGCATTGGGGAAGAAGGATGGTGACTCAGCACAAAGCTGCAGCAACGATCCGGACACAGCAGGCAGGCCTGAGGAAGCGCATCCCTGAAGAGCTCCTAAGGTGGATCTTTTATATCACCTCATTCCCAGATACCTGCACCTGTGCAGGAGCAGGAGAAACAAGGCAGACAGACACCAAGAACACAGGCCACACGGCCCAGGGTCGTAACAGGTCTTAAAGCTTTTCTTCACTTAGTCTGACTCAGTTCCAACATATTTGTCTTTTTTCTAGGATCCTTTACATGGACTACATGCCTCATTTATTGTTATTTATTTGTTTATTTCTTCTTTAGATTCTCCATGAGTAAAAAAAAAAATATTACCCTGAAGCTTCAAGCTGGAAGTAGAAAAATTGTTCAATAGTCCAGCTCATAATTCACAACTTCCTTTATTGTTTATTTTCCAATATTGTCTCAGATATGATGTTTGATTAACAAATTAGGAAAAGGTGCCCCAAAAACTAAAGTTTGCATCTTTATAGGTTTTTCAAAGCTGTGTTGCTGTGTTTCCCTCAGTCATCATGCTTGTTTTGGTTGAAGGACTCATTATGTCGCTGAAATCTTCAATAATCTCTGCTCCAAAAACAATGTTTATGGCTCAGTTTGAATATTTGGATGTTAGATACATCATTCAAAACAGAGTTTTGAACAGAATCCTTTGTTGATAGTGAAGTTTGCTGCAGCCTTGGACCAGAACTCTGATCTGAGGTGTTTCACTGATTTCATGCTCTAACACAACAAGGATACTGTATCGAATTGTCTTTTTTGGGAGTTTTCAGACTCCTACAACAAATCCATCTTAAAAAAAACAACTTGTGATACAAACACATTTTCTGCTATTGTTGAAAACTATGAATCCTGAACCATTTACTGTTTTTCCTTTTATGAGTATTTAGTCAGAAACTACTTTGGACTTACTGGTGACTGTACATTTATATATCTGAACATTTCACTGTTATTACACCTGTTCTGATCTATTCTATTCTAATGACTCTCACTGGTTTAACTTGCCTATAACGTCATTAGTGAGGTTTCAATAAATTACTTAAGTGACAGTAATGACAAAGAAATAAACCTGCTTATTAACCAAGACAGTAATGAGAACCCAGACCCACAAACAGACTGACAAGCAACCATAAAACAATACCTAAACTATTTGGTAACACATAGGGTTAGGTGTAGGTCACTGTTGTATGTTTTTATCCAAAGTGAAAATTTAGGAATAAATCAGCTGCATCCATGAACAATTTTAACAAGCTGTGTTAAGGAACTGCACTTTTTTTTGGCAGAATTACTGTGTATTTTACCAATTCTCCTATCCTGCTGTGGATCCAGTTTTATTGGAGACTGAAAAGACGTTGGATGTGTTTAAAATGAAACATGCTTCATGGTCTATTTTCCTCTGATCTCAAATCAAATATTGTGATACTGTCATTGCAGAGAAACTGGCAGCTTGGCTACTTACATTCTGCTCATGATTTATCATAAATTAATTGTATATTTTTTACACAGACAATAATTATTTTTATATAAACAAAAAAAGTGTTTCTTTTAAATTGTAAGTTTAATCTGATTGAATTTGATGCTAATGAGAATAACTTGGCTATAAATCAGTGAGAGAAAAAAAAAAAAAAATGAAAGTCAAACGCACCAAACTGAGTGTTCCTCAAACTCCCTGCAACCTCATTCTTGATCCACAGACAGTGCAGGTTTTTACCAAACAGTCTGGTTAATTATCACTACAATTTGCTCCATAAGAATTGCACCTAATGCGGAGATTATATTGCACAGGCCTGTGCATGAGCTCGCCATAGAGTTGATTTAATTTCCTGAGCAGGATAAAGACAGTATGTCGGCTGGATGATTGGCAGACTGCAAGGGGCTCTGGGAATGGAAGGTGTTGCTAAGCTAAATTGTGTGCTCCCTCTGGAGAAAACCTCGCAGAGATAGGTTAACACCTGCTAAACCTGCTACAGGCTTCTGGGAGGACACTTCTAAAGTTAGCTTCTAGTTAGGAGAGGGAATGATAAATTAAAGAACACACAAGCGCACACACACATGAGTGGGCCAGCTGAAATCTTTGCCAGGAAAAGTAAAAATAAGTTTGAAACAAGAGTTCTTTAAGTTATTTAGAAAGTGGTTCTTCTCTGTAACATTTTGATGAGGTTCATTTCACAAAAATAAGCTATTTGTGTTCATTATTTTACAATTTTGTGGATGCTTTTTTTCCCAATGTTGAATTGAGTATTTATTAACTAGTGAGGTTGAGGATTTCCATAAAAGAAACCTTTTACTATCTATACTATATTTTAATTTAGATAATTTGAGCTCCTTGTGATGTAAACAAAGAAAGAGATACATTGTTTGACTTGCAGTTAAAGGAAAGCCAGTGGGATGATAAATATGCAAACTGTCAATTGTTTAAGAAAATATTAATAATCATTGAAACTGTTTTCCCAAAAAATGAAAAATTCTAAAAATATGAGCATTTCTTCTGCTTTTAAAGCAATGTATAAGTGATTTAAATAATGATGTTTTAGAAGAGAACTACTGTATGTTTTCAGCATTATCTTCACCACAGCAAATTTGAAATAAAATAAAAAAGGATTAAAAAAATTTAAAAAATCAAAGAAGAAAATTAAGGGAAGATTTCAGAAATCCCAACAAATAAATGTGTTTAGGAATAAAAATGGCTGGAAGAAGCATGGAACGCTCATACATGGACCTTTAAGCAAATGCTCAAAAGCCAGTGTCCTTTGTATCATCTAGAAAAATGCATTCACTTGTGCAAAAAGATATTCAGTGTAAATCTGATGGGATGTGGGGTGGAACAGCTGGTGCAACAGTGTAAAAGCACACTGTTGTTTGAGGATCTGTTAATCCGTGAACAGATCATCCTTCTGCAACATCTGACACACTGCTGAATCACAAAGACTCAAGGATGGAGGAGTTTGAGGATCCTTTGTTTTTCTCCTGAATCTCATGTTGAAGACACTCTAAGGAGAGATGAGAGGACAGACAGTGGCGTACTCCACAATCTCCACCACCTGCTGAACAGATTTGCGGTCTGCTGCGGAGCATCTGCTGCACGAGGATTTGATGGAGTCGTTGAGAGGGTTCTCACTGATGCCCTTGTTGAAAAAGCAGGATCCAAACCTCCTCTTTAGAAAGTATTTGATCTTAGCTGGGAGCCAGATTGTAGCATATGCAAGATGTGAGGGTATAAGGAAAATATTTAAAGACCTGCTATGATAAAAATGATGTTCTTGTGGTTTTTTTCTGATGATGGAAAGTGTAAAATTTCATTTCTCAGTATTTTTTCATTCAAATTGTTGTGAATCAAGCTCAGAAAAAAATGTAGTTCCTCCGCTTCAGACTTGAAGACAAACAGATCAATGTACGTCTTTGTTTGAGCTGTCATCTGACTCAAAACTTTACTACTAAATAGCTCCAATTTTGCTCATCATTTTGTTCCACTGATAATGTTAGGCTATCATCCATCTGTTTGAGAGTGCAAACAGATGGATGATGGGAAATGGTGGTGGGCTCACTCTTCACCAACACTTCTGCCTACAACTCAAAGGCAAATTTCTAATGAGCTCTTGCTACTCTGCAGAAACTATGTCCTAGAAAATGACAGACTTTGTTTATTTAGGTTAAGTGGCTTAATCATAAGATGGTTGCAGTGGGATTTAAACTGTTTTTTTTCACAACATTCGGAGCATTTCCTCTGAGATTCCCAAATTCATACACTCACACATTGATAAGGGAATAATTACTTGCAATAATGCAATTAATCTGCATACTTATTATTGTAAGATCCAGCATATCCTGTTGCATCTAGATTAATTACTAATACATAAAATAATTTCCTGTGATTAAATTCCCTTTCTTTCATCTAACTGATGGTCAGTTAGGTGACCTTTGCCACCATATCTGCACTTTTGATGCACAGCGTTTTGTACTCCCCGTTTTTATGAGAAACAAAAACATAGCTTAGATCACCAATCTATGACAGAGTCTGACAGAAACCAAAATACACAAATGCAAAAGTGCATCTTTGTAGAACAAACACTTAAGTGATTTCCACTCTGCATTAACAGATTACAGTGGTTAGTGGAAAAAATAAAATCTGTATATATTTCCCTTTTTCTTGTAGAAATTGTTTGTGTTGATGGTTCTTCACAACATAAAAGCTGTGAAACATAATTCATGTATTTCAGAGACATGAGACTTTTTTATTTGCATATTAGTTCTCTTATTTATTATTCAAAGTCTCTGAGGAATATGGCAGCTCTAATCACAAAAACTAATCAGAACCACAATAACACTCTCTGCTGTGTAGTCTTTGTTTGACTCCCAGTTGTATGATTACCAGATTATAGTGTTATTAGAAGGATAAACAGTCCTCATAAACACAAGGACACAATATGGGCTTGATTTTGACAGAGTTGCATTAATAAGGAATTCATACAAAATTTAAACATTTATATTTAACAGCAATAGAAAAAAAAAATATTTTTCATTATATAGGTAAAACAAAAGACTTCTCAAAAAAAAATCTTTAAACTCCAAAACCTTTGAAATCAGGCGAACATGATGCATCCTGGAGAACAGTTGCGTTCTGTCATCACTGTGAGTGAGAGCATAGTTGTAAAACACCTAAAAGCAAAGTTGATAAGTTGATTGGATGTTGACACTCCCCATGGATCTTTGCTTGAGATGATTTTTTTTTTTTTTTTATCCTGAAGCGGTGTGAACAATGGATTCTCTCTGTCAGTGTGACACACTTCCAGAGCATGCATCAATGCATCTTGGCGAGAAGGCTCTGTAAGAAGACTCCGGGGATCCTGGCAGAACTAATGTACACAGTGTTGTGGAAGCCTTCATGTGTTTGTATTAATGTGGCCACTAAAACACACTCTGCAGCGCATGCTTGACACATACGATACTGAACATGTGGTATATGAGTGCTTAGGGACACAACATGTTGTTCTAGCATTACTGAATCAGTAATAATTTATCACAAAGGAGAAACGTGTCTGTTGAATTTATGCCCACTGGACAAATCGAGAACTCGATTTCCTGTCATGAAGAGGTAAAAACAATAGAGACTTGATTCATATCAAGACATACATCACCAGAATATGCTCTTTCCCAACTTGTTAAGCATTTTAGACTGAAATTAACTGAAGGAATAATTTCTCTAAGAGGACTCATCCAACAATGTGGGCATTTTTGATGAGCTGAGTGCAGCTTTGATGATGAGTTCTTCCATGGTTATTATGTAACTTGGAGAGGAATTTTCCTTTTCAAGCTTCATGTAATTATCCTCCATGAATTCCATCGACCCCTTTAACTCCCCATTTTGCGTCACGGATCTAATGAGTCTACACCAAACGAAGGTACTGAAAACCAAGCAGCCAACTAATCTGAGCCGCTGCTCCAAATCACCAGCAGCCAATCTCCGAGCCAACGATCATGCCCTTCCCACCATCACTATCAACTCCCCACACAGGACCTGTTGCCATAGTAACAGTGCAGGGAGTACCTCCATAGCTCTTATATTTCTGGTTATGGCTGTCCGTTTCCATTCTTAGGTGGTGGAATTGATTGCTGCTCTGCTCTCCAAGTGTCGAATCGGGGTGGCACTGGTGCAGAACTGAGATGACCTGAACTCAGGCTGAGTACCTACGATGTGATGAAGCCTCAGACTCATTCCAAATGGAAATGTATTCTGTCAGTCTCTGAGGTAAACAGCTAATCTGTTTTTTTGTTGGAGAAATACATTTATTCATCTTTATTTACTTCTCAGGATGACTATTACACATTTTACCCAAAAAATTGCAGAATCCTTGAGGGACTGTGCTTGAGGAGTCATGCTCAAATGCTTCACTGACATTCCTTGTTGACATTTCCTCTTTTTTTATTTTTTACTGAATGGTGGAAGGACTTTAGATTCCTGACTGCGTTCTAGCTTCACCCCCTGCTGTTACACTTAAAATTGCTTAGCAACACTGACAAAATAATAATTAAGAAATTATGTATTTAGTTATGCGTGTGAAATACGGTGTTACCATGTGAAAACAGTGTAAGTTAGGAGGGATGCACCTGCAATGATGAAGATGACAGGGTCACCTCACGGAGAGCAAAGAAAACCTGCAACAATTTACAAGATTGTACTGTAACCTGAGCTGTAATAATAATAATAATAATAATAATAGAACGATTTACCATCTCAGAAGTGTGTCGGCAAATTCATTTTGTTACCTTTGATCGACAGAGACTCAAAGGTTTTGGAGGATAGTGCGAGGTCACATATAGTACTTATAGGTTTGACCCATAAAAATAAATAAATAAAAAGCATCTTTTTGTTGTAAACAAGACCAATCTGTTGTTTGAGTTTGTGCTTCCAGTGTGCTCAGAGGATTCTCTATGCCTAAATAATTTATTTCACCAAGTAAGCTCATGGATTTGACACCCAGGACTGCAGTTGTATTTGTTTTTCTTTTGCTTCATATGCACCTCCATCGTTATGATGAATTTTCTTCACTACAATGAAGTTCAAAATATGAAGCATTAAAAACGTTAAGAAACTACAGCAATCTTTTTCTTTCTTTTGGTTGAGCAACATTACCTTTTTCAATGTTTATCTGTATTTCTTTAGAGCGTTTTATGCAGGAGAATTGGCACAACTATAAACAGTCGCCATTCTGCTGACAGTTGATGAATTGCTCCTTTTATTGAACGTTGGGGGTGGATGAATCGATGCGATTGTATCCCCTTGTTGCTTGTTCTCTATTCAATATGGTGTTCACCATCAAAGACTGGGGAAAAAAAGTAAAAAAAGAAATATAATTGTGACTTTTTCCCAACTATTCTATTGTTGCAAAATGTGTTATTGTTAAGTAAATAATTATTGCATTTTAGGTTTGAAAATGAAGACTTCAGTAATACCATCAGCTTGGATCAGAGCTGAAAAATCATTGTAATTCAGTTTTAAATCCTCCCTCATCTTCAGAAGAGAAAGAAGAGGGCAGAGAGAGTCAGGGGATCAACTTTGATGTCTCCTTTTTCCAAAGACAGGGCTGTGGAGTCTTTCAGCAAGAGACTGTTATCAGGGAGGTTTAAATAATCGGGACAATGACTAATAGGATCTATTTTGTGCTGCCTTGAGGGCAATACTTTTCACAAACTGGTAATTTCTTCACAGAACAGTATTTGCTTTGCAGGTAATATTTCTGTGTAAATCTGCATATTAGTTGCATCGTGTCGTAGCTGCCAAAAACAGCTGACTTTGAAAGCTAAGACAAATTTTGAGTTTACATGTGTTTTTTTCTGGAAAGCATTTCCTCTTGACTTGTAAAGTCAAGCCTTCCCTCCATGTGTTTGATGATTCAAACAAGCTTCTTTTATGTTGCATGATCACAGCTAACCATCGTCCAGTTGTACATGAATGATGGGAGTGTCTGATGCCTTTTTGCAACTTGTCACATCAATAATGATGGGCTGCCATGTGCCAGAAGCAGAGCTTTCATCCATCTGTTTCAGCAAAGACCAAAGACTTAATGCAAGCTTGTTGAAAGGCTTCAGATATTTAATCTTATCTGAAGTACTTTTACCGCTGGGGGAGAAATTACACTGAATGGCGGCGATGTGGGCCGAAAATAATATAATAGAAGTACTGACGAGTTCAGACATTCCCCTTGTTTCAGTCAAAGTGGGATGTTTGTTACTACAGACATTTTCTCCCAATGTCTTTGTTTTTTCTGGTTGTATGGTAATGTCAATGCAAATGAGGTTTTATGAGTAGTAAATTTATAACACATGCATGTTTGGTTGCTGATCTTTCCAAGTCTTGAGCACAGTACAGTTATGCTGTAAACACAAATCGTGACAGAGTATGTTAAGGTGTCAGTATTCCAACTATCCAATGTGATCCATGACCCACTACCTTTATACAGAAGCAAAATATTGGCTATAAGATCATTGAAATGGGTGACAGAAAAAAAACTGTTGGTGTCCATCTGGTCTGGAGCTGAAGGAAAGTTTATGCTGAACTTGACATAAATGAACCACAAAAATAAATGATTTGTTTCTGGCAGCTGACAGAAGGAGTAAACTCCACCATTAAGGAGCATTTTGAGGAAAGAAAATGAAAAACCTGCAATTTCTGCATGGTTCAGTACAGATTGTGAGCTGTGCTTGCTGTTTCTTTTGACTGAACAGGTGAGCTCATCACCTTCTGGGGAAAACGAAAAAAAAAAGAAGAAATTCAGTTTTTGTTCTTCAATTGGTACAGCTTCACATTTTAAAGCATACTTTTTAAAGACGTGACTCTCTATAAGTATTTTGGATCAATAATCCAATAAAAAACTCAGTCAATGGTATTATACTGCAGCAATAATCAAATTTGACTCAATTTGGATCAAAATGAGATGCCATAGTTTAACAGAAAATTGATCAAACTAAAAAATAATTATGATAGAAGAAACAAATAAAACTAAATGATAAAATGATGTAAAAAATGAGCCATCTCCAACCAAAACAAAATAAAATGAGTGCTTTTAAATGTCCTGGCAGCTGGAAACAGTAAATAGGTTTGAAAAGAAGTTCAGTTTTTAATTTGGTTGGTTCTTGTAAAAAATGTGACTATTTGCCTGTAGATGTGTTTGTTCATACTAATTTTACTAAAATATTAAATGTAGCACCAACCAAATGCATTTATTTGAATCTGATTCACTTTTGCAGAATTAAGAACAGATTTTTCTTCTCTTTTATTGGAAAAAAATGAACAAACATATTTGCCTTCTTTTTATTGTCTTTTGTTCTGGAGGGAAAAGGAAACATGGGATTTCATAAACTAATTAACCTCTGAAGGGAAATCAATAAGGTAGCCAGCCCTGTAAAGGCTCTTTTCTCCAAATTTATAGAGCGCTGCAATAATGCTCTCTGTCATCCTGAGACCTGCTTGCACTCGGAACAGGTGGACTCTGTAAAATGTCAGTAAGCATTAGGATGCAATTCCAGCGTTGCATTTAATAAACAGTGTGAGAGTCAGTGCTCTGCTGTGCAAAGTTTTTGCTCATGTGGAGCTAATCTCCTGGCTCATTATTTGGCTCCAGTGTTGTGCATTTTTGATTTCCAAATGGAAATAGCTCTTCTGCTTATTGTCCAGCTTATTCTTTTTTCTTTTCATTATTGTCACTCTTTTGTAATGCTAGCAAAGCATAGACAAACCCTTCGGCAATGATAATACAGAGTTATTTCACTGTCATGTTATCTTCCTGTTGCTGGGGAAACTCATTTAACAGACAATCACAGACCAGCACTCTGAAATTGACCAGCATTCCACAGTCGGGCTGCAAAGACTTATTATGAAGCGTCACTAATGTCAGGCATTCACAGTAAGTCTAAGCATGGAAGCATAACATCACATATTAATCTATTATTTACACTGACAGACAGATGATCTTAGACAAAAATGAAGACATATTTGATACAGACATGATGACATAAAAGGAATTTTCTCAATATAAGTTCAAAGAAGGCTGTTTTTTTAAGAATGTTCTCGTCCTTATGATAAAATTTGTGGTGACATTTGTAGTGTGACTAGGTCTCCATCAGCTAGGTTAAAAAAAGACTTTTTTATCTGCTGGTTCAGTACATTCGACATCCCAAGTTCCGATCACTGACGGGTCAGTAGTTCAGAGGTTTCTTGACTCCTTCTACCCTTTCGTTCTCAAGAATAAAACGCTTTCATTTTGATTTTTGGGTATTTTATTTCAACGTGAAATACATTTATAGTATTTTTCCTTGAATTTCTTGATGTTTCTACATTTAAAAATAACTAAACCGTTTTTAATGAAAGAGCAAAGAAATGAAAGGCGAGGCTCAAGGTTAGACAAACAGAGTAGGCATTTCTGACTGTTCACTTACCCGGCAACAAGCCTTTTATATTTTAATTCACATCACCGTCTCATTTAAGCTGCTAAAAGTTTAGTCATGGTTAAGTAGGCCAATTCCTCCAGGACCGAAAATCCTAAATGCATATCATCAGCACTGTTTAATTGTTTCACTGCCAGAGGAGCATCAGTCTAATGGATTTCATGGTCTTTACACAGGTTTATTAGGTGACACAAAACATTACCCTCTATACCAAGTTAATGTGTTCAAAACGTCAACATGTTTGAGAAATGCAATCCTCAAACTCCAACGTTCTTTGTGTAAAAAAGACAGTTTTGTCTCGTGGTGAATCTAACTCTGGATGTTAAAACTTAAACTTTGAGACTTTACAGCGATTCCAGCTCTGACTTTCTCACTTAAGGCCTGTTGGGAAATTTCACTTCATGTTCTCTATTAGTCATCCTGCCCACTGTGTTTTGTTTTATGGTCAGCAATGAGATTTAAAAGTAAGTTTATGATTTTGATTCATTATTCTTTCAGAAAGATTTTTGTGTTTAAAAATATAAACTTTATTTTATTATATCAGTATTAGCTTTAGTTGTTGGTTATTATTTATCACTTACTTGAATGAAACTTGTATTAATCTATTTTCTGTGACCAAAAAAAAAGTGTAATAGTACCAAAATATTGGTGTTTAGATCACCAAGATTTTTTTGAATGAAATGACAGAAATAAGACATACATATATTGTTTGTTACCTTAATTTAGAAAATAAAAATATGAATAACATCTGAATAATAGGGACTTAGGGGAAAAAAAATGATTCTGATATATCGCGATATTTCAGTGGTGATTTCAAATGCTTACAAGACACTATTTAATGTATTATTTATTAGTGTCGATCAGTGTCTCACATAGGTTTCCACCTAAACCCCTGACCACTAGTTGGCAGCACTGAACACAGAGCGTCTTTGAGCGGCTCTACACTGCAACCAACTTGTGTTAAATGTTCAGTCTGCCTCGCAGTTTTTATTATTATGACACGTGTACTTGGGATGAGTGAAATGAAACTCTGTTCTGGTACAGTCTTGGGATATGTTGTGAAATGTATCGCATTATGAGACATATTAGGATACGTATCGTATCACTCAACTCTTGCCAATACACACCCCTGTTTAATACAGTACACGGCACCAACCTATAACCTTTTATGTTCAGTGTATTTTGTTTTTTTTTGTGTTTCATCTTCTCTTTTTGTGCAGGTGGTCTGTGGCTCCTCCCTGCAATCTGCTGAATGCACAGCTGTCTGCACTCACCTAAATACTAATTTTGTTTATTATTTGTTAATTAATTTGTTAATTAAAGTCAATTCTGTTATCAAAATGTATGGAGCAAGTTGTAACTAACAAGAGGCGTCTTACTGAGTTTATTAGAACAAGCATCTTTCAATCTAAGTTTGAAATGTCATGGGGAGGATTAGTTGATTTTACCAGAAGCAGAATTAAGGTTTTTCCTTAAAAGAGGAACTTTTTCCCCTCAGTCTCACACTGGGAGCACTGTAGGTTCTCTGGCTCAAGCAAGGACTCAGACACATTTGAAGAACAGAGTAGACAACCCCTCACTGTGTGGTTAGCAATTGAGGTGTTGCTTTTACTTGACTTTGAATGAGTTGATGTAAAGCATAGCTGAACAGGCAGCAGACCTGCTGTGGTGCAGTGGAAGATGAGCATGTGCCTGAATGAAAGTCTCACTTTTTTGACATCAAGAAAGGTGTCATGGAGTCAGACTGAGGTCAAACCACATGGATCTGTGCATTAAGTAGAGCCAGTGATGTCTCTTAGTGGTGAAAGTGCCTCATGTACCACAGGGGGCTTTCTGTGTATCTAGAATTGTTGTTGTTTTGTTTTTTTTAAGATTATGACAGAAATTCTAACTGACAAACCGAGGAGTTGAACCTCCGCCTTGTGAACACTGCTGTGGCAGTGGTTGCAGCCAACCAGGGGTAGAAGAAACCAAAAAGAAAAAAGAAAAGAAAACTGAACTCAAGGAGTGATTGAATTATTCCTCCAGGAAACAAGACAAACTACATAGATCTATATCTTGATTTGATTATTGACTCTGTTGCACTACTTATGATCAGATTCCTGGAAGCAGCAAACTAAGTTTTAATGTGAGCACTTTGCAGAGATTCAATGATTAGAAACTGAAGTTTACTCAAATTCTTCACTCTTCAAGCGTGGTGCATAAGATCTTCCAATCAATTTATCGAGGCAAAGTGGAACACGATCATTTCCAGAAGCTATATCTTCTTGTTTTACAGATTTTATATGTATTTTACACATCAAACCTTAGTTACACACAAGTGTGGATTCACCTTTAGATCAATCAAAAAAAAAAAAAAACATAAAAAAAATTGCTTGTAAATCACAAACAATTCTAATTAGACGCCATAAACACACCAAGAAGAAGGAAAAAATTATAATGAAGCAAAAAAAAGAAGAAAGAAAAGAAATGAAATGAAAAACAGCATCCACATTTGACCCAATGGGCTCTTCAGGGTTAAAAATAGAAAACTAATTGTACAGTTTAACAAAGTCAAACTTCAATGGCATTTTTAGCACAAAAAATGGAATAAATTCATATTTGGTGCCATTTAATGCTCTGATTTTCTATTTTTAAAATACTGCCAAACGGTTCAGATTTTTGTCTATTTTATTTTTCAAATTACTACATCGATGCAACATGTTGTGAGAAGTCCTTTTATGAGCCAAAAAGATCACATGTCAGCACTGTTGTATTCAGTTTTCTTTTTTTTCTTTCTTTTTCTTTTAAGTTTTATAGCTTGAAGTTTTTTATTTGGGTCTTCAGCTTTTAAATAGTAATCAAATTCCTCAAAAAGGAATGGGCTGAAGCATCATGCTTATTCTTTTTCTAAAGCTTTTTCTTGCTTATTTTCCCTAACTGACAATGCTATATTACATTTGAATCTGTAAATATTACTGTGTCTGCAATCCTGCTTCAAGTTCTGTTGTATCAGCTTTTCTGATATTGCTCACACCACAGCTGATTCCTGGTCATTAAAAAGCTCCCTGGTAATGGTAAGCCTGTCTGGACCAGCTGGCATTTTGTGTCTTTTGGGTTTCTCTGTGGCTTTTTACTAATTTCTGTTCTAATGTTTCCGTTCTGTAGTTTTTTTGTTCATTTCACACATCAGTTCAAATTCCATCCAGCCTCTGAACCAGAAGATGCATTTATTCATTCTTTCAAAAGTAAACCATAAAATCCTAAACACTTTTTTTCTAGAAGAACCCACTGCGGTCTTCTTTTGAGCCTTTTTAAACCATTCCCAGTGGTCTTTTTTATTAGGATTGCTTAATTTTTAGCCCCAAAAGCCCCAAACAACTCTATCCTTTTTTAGAACATAGTTTCTGCAGTGGTTCATTAGAAATTTGCCAGTTTTTGTGGGATTGTTATTGTTGGAGGGCAGAAATCGCCTTCCTGTTGCAGCCTCTCACAACTAGCGTAGCAAAAAAAAAAAAAAAAAAGCAATATAGAAGCTATCGAGCCGTACAGTTTTGAGACACGTGGCAGGTCAGGTGTTAATATATCTATTTGTCTCCAAGTGGATACATCAGGATTGGAGCAGAGCAAGAAGACTTTGGCCCGTCCATCACAAACTGGATCACAAACCTAGGAACTGTCAAGCTGTGGTTTTTTATCTGCTCTTGATATGGAGTGATTATAGTAAAAAAAATACTTAGAAACACAGTTATAATCCTAATTTTTTTATATATGTCCTCAATCATGAAAAAAAAAATGCTAAAGAAACATGTTAAAAACACCAAAGATGTTCATTGGAGTGGGTCTTTAAAGCTTCTTGCGTCCAAAAAAAAGGTGCAATGCCACTGAAAACATTTGAGAAAATGCAAACTTGAAAATATCCCAAATTAATCATCCACAGCAACAGTTCTCACTGACCCTCATGAGTGATCACTTTAAAAACTTCACTACTGCAAAACGGAAGCTGTTTGTGGTTTGAAGTAGCTCTACATGTGAGGACATCTCTGCCTCATGGATTAAGTTTTAATTTATTGGGTTTGTATTTCTTTTGCTGCATCAAGCTTAGCGGCTAAATGAGGAAAAGGATCAGTTCGCATGTTGGCAATGTGGCCTGCCCCAGAATATAAATATTCATGAATGTGTTCTCAGACAGAGGAAAGTCATTATAGCAGCATAAAGAAATGGTGGATCTACTTGCATAGCTGCATCTTTCTGTGGGTTTTAGGCCTGATCTGAGAACTGCTAGGCTGTATGATCCCTGCGAAATGCTGCAAGGGTTTCCATCCAAATCACACAAAATGAGTAACACACATCATTCATTCAGTTCTTAAAAGCCTACATGCCTTTTGCTACACTGTAGTCCCCTGGTAGTGTGTGCTTTAACATCTAAAGTGATGCCTTTAACTGTTCCCCCTGCGTTTCAGTCCAATGTGAAGTGTGTAGGCTTTCCCCATTTGTAGATGTGTTGGCATGGAAACAGAAATTGCATTGTGGTGTGTCTGTTGCATTTTTTTCTTCACGATCTCCAGAGTTCCACACTGAGGAAAGCTTGACACCAACCCCTTCCCCCGCTTATCACACTAGTAGGGGGGCAGAATATTTTCAAGACCCCAACCGGTGCATGTATCTTGAATTTCTCCAACCTGGTGCGCTCTATAATATGATGAATTAACCAGGAATACTAAGATTATTAAGAGAATTCCTCATTCATCTTTGTCTGAGTTATCCCATCTGAGATTATAACCTGGACATAAATTTAGTTTTTACATTTTGATTAACCCATTGCATACAAATTGACAATTCTTTATTGTCAATACACATCATACATGTGTACTACCAATCAAAAATTAGATATACTTCACATAACTCTTCCTATGATCCTGAATAAGTGTGAAAAATGAGTTTAATATTTAGTAGAAGTCCTCTAGTTTTATGACAAGAATGACCAGGAGAGAAAAAGGTTTTAAGCTTGTTGTCACCATCTAGTGGCAGCTAAACTATGCACCCATAGTCATTCTAAACATTAAACTCCAAAATAATGACAAAACAGATCCTTGAGGTCAGATGTCACGTTTAATTTAATTGCAAACTTGAAAATATCCCAAAATATTAATACGTTAGGGGATATAAAGAAACAGAAGGGCATACATCTAGAAAACATCTACACAAGACTTTGGTAAAAATCTTTTGACACATTTTTATAAAAACAAAATACACAGAAATTAACACATCTTCTAACAATGTTCCAAACATATAGATGTCAGTCATCTACATGTACACCAACAGAGCCGGGTAAAAAAATTCAATCTTGCATTTTGTGTCCTACAAACGACTAAACCATTAAAGGCATATAAAACACTGGAATGGTTGGGTATCTGTGCTTTGAAGTGTGGATTATATTGTACTACTGAAGGATACCACAAGAGATAATGGCTATTAATCTTAGCCGCAACTTTATGTTTCATAATTATAGTTATCATACCACATCAATATTACAGTTATGCTGCAGAAAGTGGTGTGCATGTCAGAGCTGGTTTCAAAGCAGCGCAATCCTTTACTTTTTTAATCCAGAGTTTTGCAGGCAGATCATAAAGTTCATCTTTTGTTGAACGGCATCCAAACCAAGTCTGGACTTAGAGGTTCAGGAACTTGAATTTCAGCCCTAAGAGGAGTGCATTGTTGCGAGAAAGTGTCCCGTAAATCTTCTAAGTGCCACTGCCATCCCTCTCCTCAGCTCCACCCTGATTCTTTACTTCTTTCTAGCAGGGATGCACATTGCAAGCCCTGATCTCCTTCCTTTCTTTGCAACTGGACAGCTGGGCAGTCTTAAACTTTTGCTTTACTGTCATGAGCCGCTCTTGAATCCCTCCACCGCACTGTTTGGTACACTCTGTCCAGCTCGACCATGGCCTCATTTTGCACCCTTTGAGTAGGAGACATGAAATGTAAATAAAGAAGAGGTCACAGAATTAAGATTTTAAGATATCTAGAACCTTGTTTGGCAGTGCAGCAGTACAAAAAAAGGTGAACATGTCTGTAGATTTCTATCAAATTATACCCACCTGGATGCTCAGAGGTGACCTCAGTTTTGACCTGTTTGCTTCTCCGTTTTTCACGCTGTTCCTTGCGTCGTTTCTTTTCGTCATTGTTGCCCTGGCCGCGGCTGCACTTTCTAACCTTACATTTCTTCCTCTGGATGGTTTCAGGACAGGGATCTCCACCAAACTGAGGTTCCATTGTGACTGCGCGTGTTCGGATTGTGTGACCCTTCCCACAAGATTTATTGCACTCTGACCACTCTGTCCAGTCTGACATGGCACAGTCTATAGCTGAAGGCACAGACATGAACAGATGGAAGAACATAAGAATAAGCTATGGCACACACAGGACAGGCTATAAGAGTTTGTGACAGTAATAGAGGAGTTACCAACGCAATGTCTATACCAGAGAAGACCAATGCCACTTTTTGATGCAGTACTTTACCTCTTTCACTTGAACCACACCAGAGTTTGATGAGATTTAACACTCCCCTAAATGGAGCAAACTTCCCAATTAAATAAATTCTGATCCAGACCAAACAGTTTTTTCAGTAAAATGACACTTTTAATGAGAAAACGTGTTACTTTTAGTGAAATTACTTGAGTCCAAGTTACTCTTTGCTAATTAAAATATAATGTTCTTTGTATTTGAAAATAAATGAATAAAAAAACTAAATTAAAAAGAATCACCTTAAGTAAGTAAGTTTCGACTCTTCTACTTAATGATGCCTAAAATGGTAACAGCCTCTGAACTGCAGAAAAAAATGATTGCAACTAGATTACTATCCTTACGGCACAATTTTTTTTTATTAACTTGTCCTGTCCAACAGCTTTTTTTACTGCACAACCTAATTATGAATTGTAACGGTTTAGAGGGAAACACAACCAAAAAGATGGCAAGAGCATACATTTATAGGTGAAAAAATTAGTTTATTTTCTGTCCTAACAAAAGCTTCATCTGAATAAACAATAGTCAATGTAATAGTAATATTTTGATTTTTTTTTAAGTTAGTCTACCTTTCGTGAGGAATCAGTAGAATTAGGAGAGTCAAAATTCACACATGCAAATTGAAATCAAGTTAATATTTAAAAAAAAGGTCAAATGTTTCATAGAAACACACAGTACTGGATTAAGAGGAATATCATAAAGTATAACCTTCTGCACTGTGAATTGAAGATATGTATAATAAATCCCAAATTAATATAATTTAATTTCTTATGTAAATTTATAACCCAATGCAGTAGGACATGCATTCGACAATCGGGAGTTAATGATTAGGTTGTTTTATTCCCTTTCCAAGCATTCCAATGTGTCTTTTCTTTTTTACTTCACAAATATATATATATATATACACAGTATATTAGGTGTTCACACTTGGAACTCTGAAAACTAAGAAAATAATAATAACTGATACACAAAAGTGGCTCATCTTTAGTTAAAAAGGGTTTAACCTCTTTAGTCTGAGACTAGAAAGATCAAAGATTACACAGCGTTTCGCTGCTGTGTGTAGCTCTTGTAAACTAGAAGCAACATTTGTTGCATGTATTCTGGTCCGTCCAGGTGGAGTTATCTGACAGGACTGTCATGTCACCTGGACTTATTGTAGAGTTAAAAGATTCAGTTCTTCATCCAAGGAACGTTTTCAGTCTGAAATAAAGCAAGCTTTATTTCAAGATGGTTTCACTTTTGTAAGTCAGTGGATCATTGAAGTGAACCATGGAAAGCTACTAATTTGAGTATTGTATGCACAGCCTGTCCAATTACTTTGTGTTGTGATTTTAGTTTGACAAAACAGTATTGTAAACTGGGGCAAGATTAGTTTGAGTCCACTGCAGAAATCTATATTTTAACATAAATTGCTTCCTTAGTTTGAACCTCTGACTCAGGTCCTCTGGTGTTGCTCCCTCTGTGTTAAGCCAGCCTTCTACAAAACTTTCTAAGGGAGTCATCTGAATGAGTGGTGAAATGTGATATTATGACTCAACTTCTGGATAAATCAGAGCATTCATTGACATCCTTCTATTTAGTCATTGTTTTGTTTCTCCAAAGTAGAATTTTGGAGAAGCTTCACTTCATTACAATACACTACATTAGTTCTCTTGTGTTTGAGATTTCTTGCTGAATTTCCTGGGAATGCTTCCACAAGCCTCTATCAGTATCACGCAGGACTTGTAGGCCTGCTTCTTCTGGCAGTTTTTGAATGTCTATTTGAACCAACATTCTTTCCTATTGGATTGAGTTCAGTACATTGTAATGGCCAGAATGAGACATGAGATTTGTTTTGTAAATGCATGGGTTTAAAGTCAGAATGAATGTAGAACAATTTGTCTTCACAGACCCAGATGTAGCATTAAGTTCACATTCTCCACAGCAGGGACTGAGCAGCACGCATTGTACATGTCAGTAGGAAAGAGCACGCAGTCTTCCCTACCAGCCTACATACTAAGCCCACGTAATCCTAGAAAATGCTTTGAAAGATTAGCTGCTAAGTTTGCATATTGCATATATCTGGAGAATTACGTTCTAGGAGTGGAGTGTTTATTTGAAAGTGGATTTGGATTCAAAGCATGTGATACAAAAGAATAAAAAAGAGGCTTTGCAACCTCATTACTCCGAGGTTGTGTCTCTGAATCACAGATCCAGGTTAAAAATATGTTGTTGTTAATCACCATAAAAATATGTGCATGTGTGCAGTGTATTGGTTTGTAACTTACGACATTCTGGCAACATGCACTTTTCTACTTGTTCCAACTCTTCCGTACACTCCCCCAGCTCCAAAGGTGACTTGAGCACACGATGTCTTGTTCTGGAACCTTTTCCACATGTTACGCTGCAGTCGCTCCATTCAGACCATGGAGTCAGCAGACATGGGATTGTATCTGTAACACAAGTCACACAGAGAGTCTTAAAAAGAGTGTCATTTACTTATCTGGAGGGTTTACATATTCTATGCGGAATAAAAAACAAAGATGTTAAAGCAAAATTTATTCTAATCTCAGCTGAAAAGAAGAAATATTTACATTTTTGGAGCAGAAAATGGGCTACTTACGACATTCTGGCATCATGCACTTCTCCACTTCCAGAACCTCTGCCCCACAAATGGAGCCATCTGCAGGAGGCATCTTCACCATGCGCTCTCTCCGCTTCATGCCAAGACCACAGGTGGCACTGCAAGCATCCCATTCTCCCCACTCTGTAACCAAGCAACTGCTTGGGGCTGAGACCAAGAATACAAAAAAAAAAGTTAATACAGTATAATTTTCTATTCAGTATGTAGTAAAAACCCCAAACATGTAATCAAAAATTAGATGCTGATTCAGGTTAAATGAACGGGACAAACAAGAGAAACTGACTGCAGTCCTCGTTGACCACGCAGTTCTCAGTCTCTTCGGTGGGCAACGTGCAGATAGAGCCATCCTCGGGGAATTGTTTGACGTAACGCTCCCGGGAACGTATACCTGCCCCACAGGACATACTGCATGGAGACCAGGTGATCCACTCTGACATCATACAGGTGGAACCGTCTAAAGACAAAAAGAAAAGCAACTTAGTTCCTACTGAAATGCCTATTTTAAAGTATTGTTTTCTGGGAGAGACCCAGTGCCTCTAACATGCTGGGCATTTGACAACTTGCCTGGCACTGACTGACTACCAGAAAATGGTGCCTGGTATGTCAGAGTTACTGTTTTCTGGTGGACAATCAGTGCCTCAGATATGCTAGGAATTTGGACCGTGAGAGATTAGGAATCAATGGAGAAAATGTGAGGAGAGGGGGTAACTGAGTAGTTTTCAGGGTTGGTTGTCAAAGTTTTGCCTCTGTCAAACTTGCTGTTACTAGACATTTATAACAGAGTTTAATCATTATCTTTGAAAATTAAGATTTTTGCAAGAAATGTTTGCTGTTTTACCAAAGGGGCCAGGAATCTGCTGAAAAAAAAAATAAAAACAAGAACAAAAAATCTCCAAAACATTTACATTAAGCCAATTTAAAGACAATCCACATTAAATTAGAGGTTTAATTCTGACTAGATTGCCAATCAGATAGAGGCTGGTTGTGTATTTAGGGGAAATCCTAAGTATTAATACAACACATGTTTAAGCAATGGTAATTTAAAAGTTTAGAAGAATGGAATGAAATGATGACATTGTCTTTTTTCACTTTATATTTCCTTACTTTTAGGGGGAAAAAAATGGATAGCACTTATCCAACATGTTATTTGTTAATTGTTTTGATTGTGCTGTATATTCTTCTTTAATCAGTTAAACACATAGAATTTGAGTTCATCTCTTTTTTTTTTTTTTGGTAGTCAGTCTTAAGACCAGGGGCAGACCTACCATTAGACAAATGTAGGCAATCGCCTGGGGCACCCAACACTCTGGGGGCCCCGACCTGAACACTGCATAAAAGTGTCTAAAATGAATTTTGTCATTTAAAAAAAAAAAAAAATCACTGAAATGGCATAGAATTGATCACGTCGAAGTGTTTCGTCCTCCTGAGTGTGCACATTGAATAAATGTAAGGTATTTTCCAGGTAAAAAAAATATATTTTTTTAATGTTTAGCAAAACATTTGGATTCTTCATATTAAGCCTGTCTCAAAATAGATCAGTAGCGAAGTTATTTGCCGTTCTCCCCTTGGTAAAGATACAAAAAGAACATTATAATGTATGCAAAAGCTGCAGAGGGCCCCACGTTATTTTCCCCTGGAGCCCCCAAACTGCTAAGTCTGCCACTGCTTCAGATGCCTTAATTTCTGTAAGTGCCAAGACTATGCATTAAACTCCACATGGGGTCAAACATCTACAAATTCTACAAGAATGTGGCCGAGGCCACGGATGTATCCTCCCATTTCCATGAATTTGTCTTCATGGAAAAGGAAAGGAAAACAATATGTCCAGAAAATGTCTTAGATTTACTCTAAGAGACAACAGCACAGCAAACACCAATTCATGATTAGTCCACATTCAAGCAAACTCAGTTTGTTGAAGCAGAACACAATGTTTCACTGTGCACAAAGAGATAATTCTGTATAAATGATCATTGGGCGAGTAAAGTAGATAAAACTAGAGTTGGAGCGCACACAGCAGATGGCAAACCAACACTTTCCAAATATGTTAAAACTGACAGCTGTTCTCTAATATATCCAGCATAAACATTTGCTAGAAGTTCACTGTCAAAAAACTAGTTCACTCAAGCACATTTTCTCACTGTCATCCACACAATGTTTTGCACTCTACACCCACCAACTATCTGTCACTGTGAAAAACGTAGCATTTTACCAGAGGGACAGAAAGTATTTAGAGTACTTGAAGTAAATATCTGCTTTACTCCAGATATTTATAATGGGAAAACATGCATTATGGAAATGAGATAATGTTTAAATATTTCTCTGAAAGTACAAACTTCTTTATAACTTACTCTGTATCATATTGAACCTCCAGGGGAAAGAGGCATCTTAAAGGTAACTGCTCTACTTTACCACAGTGGCGGGCCGTCAGGGCCTGCAAGGCCTTCTCTGCTGGCCTAAAAATATCTGAATCACAGACTGATATTAATTATTATTTATTTCCGTGAATACGTATTCTATAATTCCAAATGCTCTGTCTTCGTCCTTTCATTGCTGTCTCCCTGGCTGCGCTGCTTCCAGACGTGTATTTTCGTATTTAAGCATTAACCAATCACATTGCAGCACCATTTTTTTGCTAGGGTCAAAGAAATCTGCCCGGAGGCCTTCACAATCAGTTCTGCGGGCCCTGTAGCATAAAATAATTGTCGACCAAACTGTTGCTTCAACCAATCAGATTTGGAGTAGGCGAAACCAAGACCAGCTAGCAGGCGCACGGAAACGTCATCAATTTCACGAGCCTTGTTTGGATAGCTCGCAGCTCGCTCTGGTTCTGCTGACGGACACAGGTGCCGAGGAGCAGCGTGTCAGGTTTGAAGATGTTACCAGTGGAAAGCGTCTCATCGTCTGATTTTTGGTGGAAAATGAATGTCTGGGTAAAGTTGTGGCACAGTTTTGTCTGGCACGGGTAAAGGAGTTCCGTGACTCCGTTGAGCGGGAGTGAAGCTGATACGAGGAAATCTACAAGGCCCCCTGAACGCACCACGGGCGCGTGCAGCGCAAAATCCTCGCACGCACTACCGACAATATTATTTTCCAGACACAGACCAGATTTCAAGATCACAAAAACTGATGTTTGTCTCCCTCCTCGACCACAAGAGGCTTCAGGAATACCAGAACATTTTCCAGCTTATCACAGCCACGGAACACTTTCCATCTGCGAAACGCACGGATTCTGCACGACAGAGTGATTGAAATCTTCTTGAGGATAGAAAGGATGGATTTTGTGTTTAAATAATCTGGATTTTTGGTGAGTAAAATTTTGCTATCTCCCTACATAATATTGAAATTTTATCAGGTTATTTTTTATGCTTTTGGTGTGTGTGTGGCAGTTGTACCTGCACTAGAAGTTTTATTGCCATAAAATAGTTAATGAGGGTTGGATTGATTCAGATGGAGCACTACTGAAGGCCTAGGTGTAAAATGCACGGCCCGCCACTGCTTTACCAGTGTGCTTTTCTACATAACATTCAATGGCTGACATCACAGATTTGCATCTACATTGACATTTTTTGTGTATCTATTTTTAGAAAATCTAACTTCAAATGTGTCTGTATACATTAAGATTTCTTACAGTGACAGATTTATTTAGGCTTAGAACAGTCAACAGAGCCCGTGGAAAAGATAAACAGATTATTTTTTGTATCATATTGTTCAATTTTTATGCTGTTTAGGAAATTGTGATATTTGTACAACAAAAAAAACAACTTTTTTAAACCTGAGATTAGACATGAAATCATTTAATAATTAAAAATCCGCAGTTTAGTAAAGAAATTGTTTTAGATTCCTTTAACATATCCAGTTTAGTGGTTAAAATTAAAGCTAAAAATCATATGTATTGAAAAATATTTAAAAGCTTGAATGCTGTGTGTAGCCTCACTTACACCAAATAGAAGATAATTTGAAGTAGAGCAATAATGAGGGAAAATATGCCAAAAAAACTCTTTTTTCTTCTCATCCTGTAGCACAGTCCTGACATTTGACACAGTTTTCTGTCATGTTTTTATGGTTCTTTTTTTTATGCATGGATCTTTCTCATTATCAAACTCACATATTCAATTTGAATCAGAGTCCCAAGTACAGACAATGCTTTATATTTCTCTCTTCAATTTGCTGCTCTGCTGAGCTTTAAGCAGAACCCAGCAGGGATTCAGTGCCCACCATTGTTTAAGGTCCTGCCACATCTTACAAAAACATACTAGGCAGAACTGTTGGGATTCGAGAAACTCTGTATTCCTTTTTTGCCAATAGAGACGTTGTGTCTGCCTATGAAGCAACGGCCTTTGCCATGAAGAGGAAGGTGACAGACAACAGTAAAAAGGTTCAGTCCCGACATGTGAGGGAAGACTGTTTTCATGTCTGTAATCGTGTGCTTGGTTTAAGCAGCTTAACACAGAGAATATGAGCTTGTCTTTAAAAGCCTTTATCTCTATTGGTGCCATGACTTTCACTCATAAGGTAAATGTGTTGCCATGCTCAGCTTTGCTTTTGTTTCTTGGCACAGGAAAACATTTAATTTCGTTTGAGCCCATTTTGTCTATAGTGTTAAAAATGTTGTTGGAAGAAGTTTGTGATGAACTTTTAGAATAGCATGCATCAGGTGTTGTCAGTGGCATAAACACCTGTACATAGCATGAATCAGCTATGTACTGTTGGCTTACAGTGATGGTCTCTCATAGTGGTCTCCAATAATCATCTCTCTCTGAGTTCCTGAAACGTTGTGATCAGAGAGCAGCGACACTACATGTGTGATCACTTGTAACAGCTAGAACTAAACCAGACTTTTCTCATTGTTCACAGAGCAGAACACAGCAGCACCTTCCATCCTAATGGCCGTGTTTGTGTCTGCATTGTGTTGACACAAAAAATAGAGAGTCCATGAATGAATGTTTACATCGTCTCTGTCATACGTCTGACGCCCGTACCCCCGCAACACAACCCAAGCTTTTGATATGTCAATTTTGCGTCGAAAAGTTGCAGAAACAGGAAACAAATCTGGGTTTCAAAATAAAAACTTCCATTGTACTTTCAAAATAAAAAAAAAAATGTATATAAAGTGTTATTTAAAAATTTACAGTAACATGCTCACGTTAAGACAGATTATAACACCGGCATCCATTTTCAACATGGATGATGAAAGTTTAAATTCAGAAACAAAAATATTACACAATTTATGACAGATAACATGCATTTTACTAGGACTCGATGAAGAGGGCAAAGTTTTGGATAAACTACTCAACACAGACGTGGGCGGGACAAACCACTCCTTCAAACAGACTAGATACATGGAGGCAATATTGAGAGTAACTGATGGTCGAATAACGGACTCAACGGAGACACATCGCAGATTAACCATCCTAAATACGGCACAAATCTCCATCTTATTTAACATAAGTATGACAAAATCCAGGAGGAACCTGAATATGTTTCAATAATTGGTTTTCAAGACTTTTTACAGTCTACAGATGTTTGTATTTTTTTTGTAAGTTGATCCTGTTGGTGCAATTTGTTTTACAATAAAAAAAAAAATCTGACTCTTGTTTTGTTCTTGTCCAAAAAAATATTTGATATTCATTCATCAAATGTGCCAAATTTGATCAATACTGATTTTGTAAGCAAACTGTTAAATGTTTTCTTTCTAAATTTGGAAAAAAACAAACAAAAAAAATCTGAAATTTGAGTTTATGATTTTAGATTTAATTATGAGCCCCATGAACATGCATAAAATGTGTTTTTCCATGTTTTCCCTGAGTGTGATAACATTGTTAACATAAATAGCTTTTTAAACATACAGTATAATACAAATGATGAATGTGCCATCAATTAAAAACAAGAGCTCACAGAAGGGATTATAGGTTTCTAAAATATGAGATAATTTTATTTCATTTTGAAGGTTTTCAGTAACTCTTACTCATTAGTGACATACCCACCCTCATCACTGCATCCTGGCCCCATACAGGGCTCAAAATCCTGAGTGTGTGGGCAGGGAACACTCAGGTCCAGTTGGGCCTTCAGCATCCTCTGCCTCATCCGCTTGCCCTTTTCACAAGTGGCTGAGCTGCAGGCAGACCACGGAGACCAGTTGGAGTATATGCATGTTTCTGGAGTGTCATCTGCAGGGTTAAAAAAGAGAAAGGACATCCCATTACAGAGCCAATACTGTTGTATTTATTTTTTAAGGTTGAATTGTGTTGTTCTTTTGTTTGAGTGTAGCAAAAAGAGAGAGAGGAAATGGCAACAGGATGAATACCTTCCTCTTTTTCCTCCTGGGCAATATCGGCAACAATGTCGTCCACATTATCTGGAACTATGTTGCACTGCTCTCCCTTAAGAGGACAAACACAGAGATATTAAAAGGGAATGCAATAACTGTGGCTCGCTGAAGGCACACAAAATACAATTATATTGGAATGTCGTGTAAAAATATTTTCACTGCAATCAAAAGCTCATGTTCTCACAGCTGCCTCTAGATGCCACTGAAGGACCGCTAACCTTTCATCATTTTCTGCTTTGCTGCCATATTTTTAGGTTTGTATCTCCTTGAAGTAGAAGGAAACTGATTCCATAAAGCATCATAGTTATTCTTTGATCGTATACATCATTTTTTGATGGCTTCCTAAAAATGCTGCTTCTCTAAAGTACATAGCAATACCACAAAACAGAGCAAAGATTGATCTGTCATTGTGACAGTGAATATTTTCAGCTGCATAAAGAGAACACCAAATCAAAACGCTCAAAAACATCACAGAACTCTGTTTTTTTTGGGGAGGGGAAGCTGCTTATCTTAAAGCATGTCATTCACTGAGCTCTTCAGATTTGCAGAAAGCTGCTTTATCACAGACCTAGATCAGAAAAGAATCATTCAGCTTTCCTTTCTGCAACTGCACCAAAAGGCAAAGTTAAAGTCATCCTGTTTGCGCAATGTTTAATATGAAAAGAGCAAAAACCCTGAACGTAAAGGACCACAGTGTTTAATTCAAGCTATAGGAATGGACGCTATGGAGAGCCGCACATACTTTTGTGCAATGCAGTCTCAGAAGATTATGTATCCTTTTTTTAAAAGGTTATGATAATAGTTTAGGCCGAGTGGGGATTTGACAGGGTTGAAAACCAAAACTGAAATACATTAAAGAACCAGCTCAATTCTTGGTGGATATTAAAGAAAAGAAGATGGATATGTCCCAGAATGGGAATTGTAAGCTAATAATTTTGCATGAAAAAAAAATGATAAAAAAGAGTTTATGCTTATATTTTTATGAAAAATATATATATTTTTTCTTTTTTTCAGATTGTTTTGGCAGTCTTTTAATTCCCTCTTTTAGCTTTTTTTTTTTAAGCAATAAACCAATTATAAAAGTTACAAAAATGTTGACTATTATTATTTGCAAAACCTTCCCTCATGGAAGCATATAAGTAATTATTTACTTGAATAATAACTTAAAACTGGTATTTATTAAATCAAATATGCTGTTATAATATTTGGAGACCAAACAGACCTTTCTTGCAATCCGCTCCACTACCACCCTGGCGACAGGAGTGATGGCCCCTCCCTCGGGATCATAAAATGGACTCTGTGGGTGATCCAGACTGGTCAAGGGGCGAATCTTTTCCTGGGGTGCAGTTGGCTTGTTGGAAGACTACAAGGAACCAAATGTAAAATGGAAAAAAGAAGAAAAATGACTAAAACCCAAGAAACTTCTGCAGTAAAAAACAACACAATTTATTTTTAGAACACAGAGCGCTCCACATAAAACAGCACAAGGCCATTCAACATCGCACAAAGCCAAAGTCAACAAAAGTTCAAAGTCAGGGAACAGCTGTGAACGAGCATTGTTCTTTACAGAGAAGATGCTCCTATTACTCTGTAGTAAAGGTCTGCCAGCATGGGGCTAATAGAAGCAATGCCGGAGGGAGTGTGGAGGCAAAAGACCAGCCCATTCTTTACCCCCCGAACTGAGGACATTCAGAAAAAAAATAACACAATTAAGCACCCTTTGTGTCTGTGTTAGAGAGGGAAAGGGTAAGCAGAGTGGCCACTGATTAAATGGTACAGTTAAACTAATGGTGCGAAGTAATGGCCATTACTCTTTACTTTCACAGAGTTAAAGTCCTCCAAACTTTGCTGGACCTTCTTTTTTTGTCTGAAACTTTGCTTATAAATCAAAACCAACCCTTTGGGAATGCTAATTTAGCAATTCAATTAGTATCTTCATCTTTAAAGTGGGTATCTGAGACAGGTTAAGAAGAACTATTGATACAATAACTGTCACATTTTTGAGTGTCAGGTAAAATGTGAGTTAAAACCACAGATGAGTCGCTATGTTCACTAGGTCTTTCAGTTGAAAGATTTGTTAAAAGTCTTATGCTACGTTCACACTGGGCTCAGAAATGCACATTCAAGTGGCCGCATTTGATGAAAAAGTCTATGTAAAAGCCTGTAAACTTTCAGGCTTCTGCGTTCAAAACTCTTGCAGTTACCTTTGGATACGCACGTTTTTAAGGCAGTTTTCAGGCTCTATGTACATAATGTGCTGTGTTTAAGGATGCATTAAAAATCAATCAGGAAGTCAGATAAGATGGAAGTGCCAACCATTTGAAAAGGGATCATGGAGAAGAAATTAATAGTTGTGGTTTGTGTCCGGCTATCAAGTCTTTCATATATCAGAAAAGAACTGTGAAAGAAAAAGTCTGGAGCAAGATTCACAAGATTTGACATTTCGATTCTAGGAGTAATCTTTGGGTTCCTCAGTAACAGATACTTCAGAAAACCAAGTTTCATTGTTTTGTTACAATTTTCTACATTCTTTTCTTAGTATTACTATTTCAAACATAAATATATGAATATTTGGAATAACCTCATAAGACACTCCACTATCGGTACCCGCATCCCACGGGATCAGGTCCTGGACCACTTTCTGGACCCAACCACACTCCTTGGTACACAAGTTCTCTGCAGACAGACCCACGTTCCAGTCCGGACTGGGTCCCATCATGGTCAGGAAGGACATTAAATGACGGATCCGATCCACTGAGAACTCAGCTGAAGGGGCTGCGCGCCTGTGAGAGAAAATAAGCCTGAGTGATAGATTCAGAGATAGAGGCTCATGGATCAAGCTTATATAGGTCAAAAGGGGGAGGATAAGATGTTGTGTTCAAAAACTAAAGACATGTTAGATATAATGGTTTAGAAAAGTTTTTTAGATCCCCTATTTTAGTTAAAAAAAAAAACCTTGACACCTTTATTCATAGAGGGAACTCAAAATGCTTTGAGTTTGAAATACCCAACATTTTTTTTTTCCAGTCTGACCTCAATATTTCTGTTTTTTATTTTTTTTCGGTGAAACAACAATGCTTAGTTTAGTTTATTGTCTATTTTGTGCTATTTTGATGATTCTTGATTTGTATTGTTTAATGGCCTACTTACTTCCTGCTCTGACCTGTCATGATCACAGCAGGGTTCAGTTTCAGTCACCACGCTTGTTCCACACTTGTTGTTGACCTTTAAACACACCACACCACCTCCAGCAGTTTTAGTTAGTATTTGCAGAGTTTCTGCATTGTTATCCTGTATTATTTTCCTTGCTTTAGTTTATCTTTTTTTGTTGCTGCTATTTCTGAATGTCTCCTACTAACTGCATCGCTTGTACTCTCCACTAAGGGTGGGCCATACTGGGAAATTGGGCATCGATTAGATACCAAGTAATTACAGGGCTAGAACTGCCAATATCCATACTGATACTTTTTCCTTGAAATGTTGTGATTATAGAATTATTTTGGAGCTAAGTTTTTTTTTTCTTTTTTTGTTAAATAAGTACAAATACAAATGTTACATAGACACAGTGTTGCCAGATTGGACAGCTTTTCACTCAAAATCAGCAGGTTTTTGCTAAAATTTGTCATTTCTTCACCCAATTTGGCAACACTACAGACAATTAGACATGCATTAACTCCATAAGTAAATTCAAGTACTTCAATGCATGTATTAAAGAAATGCTGCGACAAAAGTATCGATCTCATCAAGCTAGTATCGATACTTCACCTAGTTATTGATACTATTGATTCTCAGATTGATCTGGTCACCTCGACTTTCCACTGCAACAGGAAAAAAAAGGGTCTGGTCAGTAAATGAACTCTAAAGTTTTTTTTTTTTTTAAATTGCGTCCCAAAATAGTGATGAATCCTGGTAGACTTGACAAAGCCCCATGTAGAGGAAGGTAACAAATATGAGGTCTCCCGCTTTGACAAGTAGACCGGTCCGCCGTTTTAATTGGTTTGTGGAAAGGTTCTTGATGTAATGTCAAAGATTATGATGTGTTTTTAAAGAAATACGGCACCTCCTCCCCTTTACTCTTTTGTCTGTAATCTCTCAAACTGTAGTGTCAAAAATCCTTGTGTCGGTTAGACACATAGTACTACCGCACAACTCCTATTCCCACTGTGTCCTCATTAGCTCTCCAGTGGTCACACATCTCCCATGAAGATCAAAGCGCGACACGTGTGAAATGTTCTCCTGCCTGCTCTCCAATTTGCTCCTGCCTTCCATCCTTGACATTTCCGCTTTAACTTGTCTAGATTCCTCCTTCTGTTCTGGGTTTTATTCAGTCTTTTTGAAGCTCAGTCAGCTGCATCCACATGTATCTGGATATAACAGAGAAATAAAATGTGCTAGAATGACCAACGGAAATCACTTTATACCGTCCAAATCAGCTAAGAAAATACAAAAAGTCTGGGGATTAATATTACTGGTTACTAATAAACTTTTAACGTATATTTTGAATGAAAATATTCTAAAATGTAGATTGAGATAAAATAAAAAAACAATCAGTAAAAAAAAAAGTCAGAAATAATAATAACCCTATGAAATGAAAGCTAAACTATAGGACTCTATGTCTGACAACTGATTTATCTACAGTACATCATCTCATCCTCAAACTGTGAGAAAACACGTCACATTTTGCTTCTGATTCAGAGAAAATAATGACACTCTTTCAGACACACACAGGTATCTATCTGACCATCTGTCCTGACCAGTGATTGACAGCTAAACTAATTACAACCAGTACAAGAATAATTAGGAGTGGGAAGCCTCATCGTACAGCAGACAATGAGCCACATAAAGCTTTTTCTGCTGTATGAATATATTTCACTTCAGCTCACTTCTGCCCAAGTACACATTACTAATGACAGTTTCGGGGGAGTCTGAAAGAACCCTTATGGCTAGGCAACACAAATCTTTACTTGGCACTCCTAAACTTCTGCTCCACGAACACTGGATGTCTGAGGGATTATTTTAGTCACCTGGGTTCAGCAGGAAGTGAAGTGTAATCCACAGAAAAAGAAGAAGAACATTTTCATTTAGTTTTCTTTTTCTACAAATTGACTATAAAAGCTAAGAAAGGTGGCAGCTAATGACTGTAAATGAGAACTGGACTGAGTAAGTGTGACATCATAGAAAATGTCTTGCTTCCGGCTCCAGCATAACAAAGTCTATTCAGTCGCCCTTTTTTTTTGCGATATGAACATTGCCATGTTGGAACCAGAAATCGTCAAAAAGTCGGTCTGTGTCAATTTCTCTATGGCAACCACTCTCACCAATCGGGAGGGAGTTTGTTGGAAATCCACACTCATAACACGTAGAGGCAGTGGCAGGAGAATCTGACAATCAAATGTTTTCAAGGTTTGATGTAAGATCACATTTTATTGAGGCATCTGACTATAACTTGAATAACTTGCCCAAAGGGGAACAAATAGAATTAGAAAAAGCACATTGAAAAAAAGCAGCAGAGCAAGAATGGTTATTTTAACAAATATGACTGAGTAATAGCTGTTCATTTTTCAACAAAATCTATGGGATTTTGGCTTCTTGGAACCATCGGGTACTTCCTATTTGGAACATGAGGAGTCTTTCAATCCAGTTCTCATATACAGTCAATGGTGGCGACATAAGTTCGAGAAAAATAAATTAGAAATAAAATAAATCTTTGCCACAATACTTCACCAATAAATACACACAAACATTCATTCTTGTCAAGCTTCAACAAACCCATCCTATTTTTCAAAGGCTCCTTATTTCACAATGTTGACAGTTAACGTGTTTGTTTTTTTGCTGCTAATAGGACATAACTCTAAGCATCCTTCTCCGGTTATTATAGGAGAGTGTCTAACAAAAGAGAGCTGGCGTGAACTAGTGTCAAAATGTGAACAATGCAGTCTGTGAAGCTGTCAAACAGCTATTGTACATCAGAAAAAAACGAAATAAATGCGAAGTTGTATTAATGAAGAAAAGTTTGCTGAAAACCAAACTCGAAAAGATTACAGTTAAAATGTGATAAAGCAAAGTAGACGCAAATGAGTCAGAAAAGAAGGGAATTTTAAACTGATCATTTAACTTTGGACCATCTTAAGTTACGGCATTAACACTGAGGATCAGCAAACTGACGCAGGCAGCTGGATGATCAAGACGCCATCAGAGAGCAGATCATAGCGTTTACCCCTGACTCACCTCTATTATTGCCTGTTAATATCAAAGGGTAAGTCATTTGTGTGGACTGATAGAGATGGAAGATATCAGCAGCCATATATTCAAGTGCTTGATTATAATATCTACAAAATGAATGAGCAGTGAGAGGACTAATATGGCTGTAACAGCTGAGGTGTTAGAGTTGTGGGTTCATTTGTTTTGTCCTTCCACTGTCTTTACTAGCATCAAATGTTCTTGCTTGAAATCTATTGTTCATTATCTTCTGTAAAATACAGGAGATATATCTATGATTTCTGAATGCTTATCTGGAACATTTTGGGGTCTCTTTACCTAAAATCATTTATGCAGTTTTATGTGTATTTTTTATGCTGTGCTTTATGTATATGCATTTAAAGAAAGACAGCAGTGCTTTCTGTTGATGCACTAAGCTGATGTTTAAAAAGTTTTCATGGAGTGCGAATAAAAAGGCTTCAATCTGTAATAGAAGACCTTTGATTAACATCACAGCCATCGATGAAGGAAGTTGAGAGCGATTTTTGATCCAACAAAAAGGGAATGGTTTAGAAGCCACAGGGGTCAAACATTAGATTGATATGCAGGAGCAAAAGCATAACAGCAGTGGAATGGCCAACTAATTCCCATCGCTCTTTCAGCCTATTACTACCATTTAACACTCAGTTTAATCACACTCCTGTCTCGATGTTCCACAGCTGCACCTGACTTGCTCCTCCTTGATTACTACTGCAAATTACTCTTCGTTAGCCGGGATTGCACTGACACCTCTGAGTCCCATTCCACTCAAGTTCGGTCCTTGTTCAATCAGATCTTTTTCTAGTGTCGTTACCTCCAAGGACTGAAACACTCCTTCCACAGGATGGAATTTCTTCATCATTTTTTTCATCTGACAAGTCTGGGCTTTTGCAGTCTTTAACATTTACAGCCTATGTTTTTCTTTTTAAAATATAGTTTGCAGTAGGCAAAGGCAATAATTACATGTTTACAAATGTTTGACAAATATTCACAAATTTTA
>NC_050514.1:20306630-20325229 GCF_002922805.2 Oryzias melastigma
TGTGCTGAGTCTGTCAAGTTCAGGATCAAGAATATTTTTTTTTAACTCTATCACTATGGTTTTTTATTTAATTTGCTCAACTCTACATTCACTTTTGCTCTGTTGTTGCGTTTTAATTTTGTCTGACATTAAAATTGATTTAATTGATCCATCTGTCATCCTAACTGTTGGGGTATTTTTGAGCATTTTAACTTTTGAATGATTTGTAATTATCTGTCATTGCAGAAGTGCAGGCTTCTACTCTCAAACTGACGTCGGAACAGCAAAAGTTTGCACCTGCTGTCAGTTATCATTTTTAACAACTATTTAATGACTTTAAAGTGTGTGGAAAATTGTTGCAAAGTTTCTTCCACCCACTTAGTTCTATCAAGTTCAGTAAACATCAGCAACGCTGCTCAACAATAGAACAGGAAACTGGTGCGCTATAACTGGTTTTGCAACACTTTGAGGTCTATCTATGTTCCAGCTGTGAACCAATTTAAATATTTACAGATTGGAACTTTCTGGTTTTCTTCTCCAGAATGTACAAAATCAACCAGCGATGTATGAGGTCTGATTTGTCAGAATTGTAACTATGAAATCTGACATGAAAGGCCTCTGAAAGTTTGCTGGCATTCTATTTAAATAGAAATAGAATATTGAGACAGTTATTACTGTCATTCTATTTGTCAGAATAACATTTTTACTCTGATACATTTTTCTTAACATTTTCTTGCTAATCCAATTTTTTCATATTTTTTTCTTTATCACAAGTTATTCAAGTTACTAACCAAATGCCTCAGTGAAAGCATGTGGTGCCCGCTGGCCCCCCACCTCAAAGGTTTGGATTGACAGATTCTCCCGAGGACTTTGAACAAACTCACTCATGATTGGCGACTGTAGTTGCCCTAAAAATGTGACTCAGACCGACTCAGACCAGTCACTGTCGTCTAGCTCCAAATTACAGTGCTTGTAATGTGGAAAAATGGCGACAGATTAGCCTTCATTAGGGGGTAAGGTATTTTCTATGGGTGACATCCCACCCTGCTTCGTCCAGTGATAAAAAAATATATTCGTCTGTAGATGGATATATCGGAATAGAGCCGAACAGCTGAACAGATTGCAATTTCTACACAGTTTGAATAAATGCAGTTTTAAGGTTACATTTTTGTCATACATCATGACAAAAACAGGATTTTCATTGGAGTGAGTATTTAAGCCTAGTTTTGTTCTACGTATTTTTTTTCTTAGTTTTTGACATAGTTTTTACCTCCCCTCCTCCCTTCTTTTGGCTTTCTTAAGTAATAAAAACCCTTAAATTCAATGTACTGGTGCATCTTAAATAATTGTCCTCTATAGCCCAAAACAGCCCATAACTTTAGATGTAAAATCAGGCATTCCATCCCCCCAACTGAGTCTACTGGTAGAGTGACAACTGCTTTTATAACTGGCTTTAGAGTGAACAGATAAACATGTTGACATCAATTAGATGACCATAATTAATCTTATGAGTTTTTTCTAAGATGTTACCCAAAAAAAGGAAAGCTAATATATTCAAAGAAACTTTTACATGATCATTGCATGAAATTGTGTTACCAAAATACCCTGATGTATAGCTTCAGTTGCTTTTTTATTTTATTTTAAAGATTTTAATCTCAGGACTCTCCCGGAGCTCCTGCGGTTGAGGGAACATCACAGCTTTCGTCTTCATCCACTGAAGTTTCTCTATACTGGCTGAGTCAAAAAGGTTCTTGTTTTTCTTATGAATAAGAAATTAAATGGCTTTCATGAACTTGGGAATAAACGAACATGTTGGCTGTTAGCTGAAGAAGCTGGCAGTTTCGGGGCATACACCGAGTTTTCACTGATCAGGAGACTGGAGAATGATAACCTACGCTTCAAAAGCTTTGTTGAGACTTTGGCGCAGAAAACCACAATATGAAACAGATTTGTTTCCCTGTGAACCTCATAGCCTTCTGGCTATTTTCTGATTTATTAAAAGAAATAGGCAGACACTTGATAATGGCTTTAGATTGTCCGTCACAAAAACTCCATTTCAGAGCATTTTTTAGAGATGGCTTCAATCACACAGAAATAAAAATGACAGTTCATTTCTAAGCATGACAAGCACTCATCAAAAATCTGAATTTACAACTTGATTTTACTGACAATCAAGATTTACAGTAAAAACTGTTAATTGCTTGAAAATAATTTAAAGATATAAATCTTTATTTGACGCACATTATGTAGTTGTGTGTAAAAACTATAAAAATAACACGAATAAGGGAAATAAGTATGTTAAATGGTCTATATCAAGCTATTCTTAAGCCTTTCAGAAATAACACCTTTAGCACACTATAGAATTTTTTTTAAAAATTATTATTAAATACGAGTTATTTTCACAAGCTTTTTTCCTACCAGGAAATAAGATCTCTGAGGCTCCGCCTTTCAGTCCTTGTGGGTGGCGCCCACTTCGGGACGTCAGCAGTGTGTCTGCGTTCCGCCCGCGAAAACAAAACAAAATCCGAACTTTTGCAAAGAAGTGTTTGTAATTTACAGGTAACTCAGCAGCGAAAGCGAGGTTGGTTGCTGATTGTGAGAACCTACTTGTTTAAGTGGATTAGAAGGGGCTGGTGCTCAGAGAGCAGGGTTTTATGTGAATGCTCAGAGATGTGCAAATGGAGCAAAATACTGTTTTGGTGTTGTTTTTCATAAGAAATAAAATTAAAATACAATCATACATCATAATAAAAAGGTTTTGGTTTGTAATTTTTTATCATATTACCTTGTATGTTTTGACTCTTTTTTGTAGATAAATCAGTGAGACTTTAGTTTTCTGGTTTTGTTTCTGAATAGTTATTGCTAGTTTTACTCATTACATTCGTTTTGTCCAACACTGGTCCCTCCCTACCTCCCCTCCTCCCTTTATATTGAATAAAAAACCTTAAACTTCATGCAATGTGTTTTCTTTTGTTAGCCCTAGACTTTTGAGGAAGGAACAGTGATATTTAAGAGAATTAGTTTTACTTACACATTCAGTGGCTGCCAGGCTGGCCACTGAGCTTTCATTTTGATGACTGTCAGGACTTCATCCCCCTTTAATGAGAAAGCAAAAGAAAAGAGAATTACAATTTTACCCAAATAAAAAAAATAAACTTTTTCCTACATGGATATATATATCAAAATAACAGTTTTCAAAAAGCGATATAAGGGGTTGGTGACTTTTTTTAAGGTTAATTCTCTATTCATAATTATTGCAGTCGATTTAGTTTTTGTTTTCAAAGTGATCTAAAGAAAAAAATTGAACAAAACAAAAGTTCAAATCAACTATATTGTAATTATCTCTTAATGTAATCATAGAACTGAGAGGTTGTATCAAAAACGTGTGAAAATTTGAGAAAACACCATGAAGCAAAAAGATTTGCTGGAAACATATAAGACGTAAATACTACAGACCATGGAAAAGTCATTTTAAGAGAACACAAGAACACTGAGATGACATTCTCTCTCTCTTCAGCAACTTTAACTTTGGATTATTTTAGAGCTCATAATCCTCACTAACATTCTATGATTATTAACAGTGTACATTTCATTTGCAGATCAAGACAGAAGAAATGTAGTTGTTTATTTGTAATATATATATATATATTCAGCATCAGGGGTAAAAATGGTTGAGAAGATGCTTTAAGCTAATTACCTTACCTTAGAAGTAATTTAGTGTTTTGTGTTGTTTTTCTATTTCAGTTTGCCGCTGACAGCCATAAACAACATAATTGGCTTCATTGCTTTTCACATCCTACAAACATTACTGACAGCTGGAAGTAATTGGTTGCATTTTGTTTCCATGTTCAGTTTTCCCTTATAGAGAAATGTGTTTTGATAAAAATAGAAAGAAAGCTGACACTGTCTTGAATAAATGAAAAAAAAATCCTATTAAAAGAAACACAACAGCAGACAGCTTTGACGGAATTATTTTTTTCATGCAACTGTCACAAAATTTCTCATAAGAGCAATAACATTTGTGCAAAAAGTCTAATGTATTTTTTTTCTCAAAACCCTTATTTAGTAGTTGTTAACCTGAAGCAACCTCATTTACTTTACTTGATTGTAATTCTTATCAAAATGGGAAGATTGGGGAAAAAAAAAAAAAAAAAAAAAAAAAAAAAACTTCCTTCATGCATCCTGATATTAACTACTTCAGACAATGGACTGGAAATGTATTATTCTAATCTAATCGGAATCTTGATCTTTGCATGAAACTGGATAACCTTTTTTACTATTGAGTAATAACTGCTTTTTTCCAGACAGAATTAGTTAATTTCAGTTTTTTAATCATATCACACTCTAAGACTCTCTACCTTGTGCTTCTATTTCCATTGCAGCAATGTTTACAATCAACTAAAAATGTCCACATAGTACATCTTAAGCAAGCCAGATTATATTTTTGAGTTTTTTTCTCAAAAGATTATTATCTTGCCAAAGTTTTCCTTTCTTAGAGTCAATATATTAATCTTTTTTGTATCTCAATTTTGATCAAATCTCATTTCAGTTAACAGTCGGGAAAGTGCAGTTTGGAAGCAGCAGTCTAACAACTAACCTGCACCAGCAAACATAGCTGCTAAGACCTTTGGGCAAACATTTATCTGAAGACCTGCAGTCTCAAGACCAAGACAGCGTAAGCAGATAGAGCTGTCAAGATGAAATTGCTGACATTTGTTCTCACAACATCTTTTTTTTTTTTTTTTTAGGAACACATTCACAAATATTCAGCCAGAATTGAAGCTCTCACATGGAGATGTCTTGTACACAGCATCAATTTCGATTTCATAAGTTAGTCATGTCTGGGGGATTTGAATCTGCATCTTTCTACATTCATAAGTTATTTGAGCAAGTTTTGAGTTTCACAAAGTTACATTAAATTATGCAAATCAGGAGCATTACAGAAGCAAATGGCCTCGTTCATCAGAAAATGCACAGCCTGAGACTTTGAGCAAGAATCTTTATCCTCAAATTCATCAGCCCTGAAACTTCAAAGACACTTTTTTACACCAACATAAATTCCTCAGGGCTTTATGCATCACCATTTTTACTATATAGTAAAAGTCAATTCTGATATTTTTTCACACAGATTATGTAATTATTACATAAATCTACTAAGATCTCCTTTGCAGTTCATGATACTAGAGATATCTTATGGGCTCCTACAGGTTTAAAGTTTCATGTATCTTCTTTCAAAATAAATCTAACAAGATATCTCGATCTCTAATTGGGCTAATAACATGCAATATTATAACAGCTAATTGAAGTCAGTCTAACTTAATTTAAATTATATAATGGAGCATTAATGGATATGCAGAAATTATATTCTAAATCAGCCTTTGTTAGACATTCACTCTGACTGAGAACACTCTGCTCTTTTAATGCATTATGTGAAAGATACAGTATTTTTCCAATTATCAATTTTTTTCTTTGTAAGATCAAGGTTTTAAAGATTTCTCCAGCACAGACTCCTTCCTTTAAAAGGTTGTTTTTTTTTAGTTTTTTTTTTAGCAGCTCTGATGTTCTGAATCCACAAATCCCCACACCACCACAAACTTTTCAAAGTTTTAGAACTTCTCACTTTAAACAGCAAAAGCCTTCAGTTTTCTCTGTGAGAACACTTCACTTTGTCCACATTGTAAGCAGGCTCATTGTTTGTCAGCCCAGTCTGTGGTCCACCTGAACCCCCAACCTTTCCGACGCCTCCACTTTATTTCCCAGGATGGAAACACCGATGTGTTTGTAGTTATCTAGAAACTCAAAATAGTTTCCTTTCTTCTTTTAAGTTTAGCATCACACCACACCATAAAGCAGTCCAGCATTTCTCTGTACTCGCTCTCCTGCCTACTACTCCAAACTACTGAGTGTCAGTCTATTTCTGCTGCTTTCTTCCTACGGGGAGAACAGTGCTGTTGTGCTGCTGACAGGCTTCAGACACATGCGGTAGCTGTTTATGCTTACTAACTGAAAGTGTGAAGGACTCCATTTATGTTCTGGAGTTTATGACAGTAAAAAAAAATCACAAACCACTCACGGATATGAAAGGAAGTTTAATCTAAAAGGACATAAATGTCTGAAGCCGTGGGAATTTTGTTTACTCAACAATTTGTTCTGTTTTCCATTTCTTTCAGCTAGTACAGGAGGTGCCACAGCAAAGGCAAAGGTCTACTGAAGATGTTCTTTCAGATGCAACTAGATTCTGACCGGATCCGATCCCTAATCTCAGCCTACCTGGGGCTATCTTATAATTAAGGTAAACAAACAATTGTTGCTGCTTTAACTTTATTTCCAATTACATAAAACCTATTATTCTTTCTTTTCTTGTCTTCTTTTTTTGGTTTTTCTGTGGTTCTAGGACGAGGGTGGGCAAACTTTTTTACTCGTAGGTCACAAAGGGTTCTAAAATTTTATAGAAGGGCAGAATCCGGAGCAGATGCATGGATTGTCTTGGTAATCTACCTCATATGTGAAAACAATAACATGGAATCTGGATGAAACTATTTTTCATTTTGTTTGAGAATTAATATGTTTATACTTTAAAACAGAACATTTTACTGCTTTTATTTCAAAACGGTGGCATTTTCTCTTTTTTTAGTGAGGGGGTTAAAGTCATTCAGGGAAAAACGCAAACTTAGAGAAATGCTGCAACCAAGTACTGTTGGAATGATTGGGAAAAAAATACTGTCTGACTTGGAAAACACATGTTGGCATCAGAAAAATAAATCTTCCAACAGCATATGAACGCAGAAAAAAAAATTCTTTACCTAAATAAAAGTCAAAGTCAACACCAGAATTACACAGAAATTAAAACATAAGGATTATCAATGTTATTTATTCCAGTTTGGTGGAATACGATCAAATAAACAAGAAATTTTCAAATAGCTATGGACAACTTTGGGCACAAACTATTAGTATTTGTTCTACAAAAAAACATTTATCCAACTTTCATTTGCATGATTTTTTTTTCTTTTTTTCATGGATCTGTTAAATACCAGTGAGCTGGAAGTGAATGTGTTGTCAAACTCCACCAAAGCCACATGGGCAAGTCGCTCCTGCTGGGGTGGAATTGACCTGTCGCACTCCTTCACACAGAGGATATTAGCCATGAAATTGGCTCACAGCATACTGAGGGTAAAGTCTTTAAATGCTGCCTCAGCGGGGTAATAGCCAAGTAGTACATGATTCTCCCAATGGCTCTGAAAACCTTAGCAACCCTCACTTCTTTTCCCTTTCTTTCCATTACCAGGACAACTGTGCTCTGTAGTTATATCACAGGCCCATCGGGAATCCATCTGCTCCTCAGAGAGCACTTTAATTCAACGTGAGAAATTGGCGTGTCTTGATGGAGGATTTATTAAAGGATACAGTTGAGAGCCATCACCTTTTTACTTTTTGAACCATCTATCTTTAAATGTCTGATTGGGCCGTGCAGGATTTTTCCAATTTAATTTGTGGAACCTCATGGAGAACATAAAAAAAAAAAAAGAAAAAAAAAAAAGAAAATTTTTTCCTCCTGGTAAATGTTGTACACCTACATTTAAAAACATGTCTTCTTATACTGAAACAGTTTGAGAAAATTATCAGCTCTCTAATGCAGAGAACAATAAAATAATGTTTTGTTTGTTTTTTTAAAGATCTCTCATAGAAACAAGACTGCAGCAAAAGATTCTAAACTATCCCAATAAACACGGTGTTACCTGTCACCACAAAGCTGCTACTAGTAGTTTCATTGTTCTATTTTTGAGTAGTTTTTATATTGAGTATTTGGTGTGTGGAGGAAGAGGGTGGGGGTGGGGGTTTCTGGATTCTGGCGTGGACAACGCAAACCAATCCTTGCTCTTGCTTCAATCAAGTGTTTCACTGACTTTTTGCTCTTCGCAATTTATACTGTACCAGTGAACATTTGACCCAAACGTGCAGTTCATTTGATAAGTGTGATGCTACCCACAGCTCAAACATGCTAAGGCTGGTTGTAGAGTTGGGGATGTTCTTGGTTCAGTGGACACTGTGATCACTAAATGTGCTGGGTAAATTCTCCTCAGCTGTGCGGTTGACACCCTATGCTGAGTGTCAGTTATTAAAATGGCTTAAAAAAACCCTGCAAGCCAACCTATAAACGTCAGTTTACATTATTGTCTACAAATCCAACCTCAGTACAAAACCTAATATTGCTTTAAGCTCTGTGAGACATCTGTTTTCTACAAGCTCACAAACCTCTAATTTTCAGGATTTGTAAAACCGTTGCTTCTCTTCATGAGTCTAATTTTTTATGTGTAATGTAAGCACTGGCCAACGGGAGGTAAGTGAGCAATCATGCTCTAGCTTGGCTTAGTTTGTTGCAGACTACCTAGGCGAAGTAGTCCTTTAGGGTCTACTTCTACCACACTACTCGGGTTGTGCCGTGCTGACTCCCAAGTAA
This sequence comes from Oryzias melastigma, assembly GCF_002922805.2. NCBI lineage: Eukaryota > Metazoa > Chordata > Actinopteri > Beloniformes > Adrianichthyidae > Oryzias > Oryzias melastigma. The sequence continues at coordinate 20,315,068 of NC_050514.1, forward strand.
TCATATATTTGTCTTCCTTGTGAGAATTCTGCCCTGCCTTAGTCTGCAGGTGAGGCAAGACAATGATTGATGATTTTCATAGTATTCCCATCAGCCAAGTTTAATACTCAAGTCCATGATTCCTGTTTGCTTGTCTGTACTCTTGCCTCAGCACTGCCTGCCTATCAGATTCAACAGTGCTACAGTTCTCTACTTAAGGACCATGCTTTCTCCTACCAGTGTACCGTCACCTTCTATTAATACAAGACTTATTGAACAATACCCGTTCTTCACCTTTGCATGACCCAGGAGGAAAAAAAATAGTATGGAATTGTCCAACTTCTGTCCTTCAAAGAGCTACACACTGTAGAATGTGCTCCACCAATGGCTGCTGAACATGAATTCCCCTGCAACAGACTGTTCCTCCTCTTCACTCACATCTCATTTTAAGCCACCTCTCATCCTCACCTGTAGGTCAGAGTACTGAACTGCTACCTGTCTGCTCCTGCCTCTACTGTTCATTGATTTTAGCCAGCAACATTAAAATTAACTTAACTCCCTCAGCGGAGCGACACCTGGCATTGAAGAGGGAAGTAGAATAAACATCTACAGCAACCAAATTTAAGCTACAATATGCCCTCATAAAGACGTCCTGTGGACGATGATACTCAACGCAGGCCAAAAAAAAAAACATGTTGCCTGGAATAACGTTCTGCACACACATTGGACAGACACCTGACGTTGAAGGCGACGTCAAAAAGACATTAATACAAAGTAACTCCACAGTGGGCACTTTTTTTTCCCTCGTTTTGTTTTCTTGAATTGTGTTTTGTTTTCTAAAGTATAAAATTGTTTGTTAAAATATTTGCTTTATTTTAGTTGTTGTGATTTTAAAAATCTGTTTCTTTGAGTGATTTCTTGATGTTTTTGCACTTTAGGCTACTGTGGTATTACATTATAAGGAATGAATAAAAAAATAAACATTCAAATAAAATCATTAAGAACTGCTATTGCTTTATTTGCTTAGATTTGTCTCTTTTTACATGTTAGTGATTTTAGGAATTTAAATGTAACTTTTTTTAGGTGATATAAACAATACACTGATTAAACCAGATTTCTCTCAAAAAAGTCTATTAAATATTAATAGTGTATTTTTTATTTATTTTTTTTGTAACTCTAAAAGGTGCAATGTAAAGCAAAACTAAACCCCTTAAGCTCTTTGAAATGTAATCTACCATACCTCACATCTATTTGACACAGAAGCAATACATCATGACTTAACAAAATCTTTTACTTTCCCCGGACAAAAAAAAATGTTTTCTTAAAATTTCCTGAAGCGTTTAAAGAAAGGATATCACAACAGAACCATCTCACCTATTGTAGAACACCTTCCAGCCTGCAGGCTGGCATTACCAGCTTTTTCTGAGAAGAACAAAATGAGTTCTTACATCAGTTATCTAAGCATCCACCTGCTACCCAGAAAAAGCCTTTATTAGAAATGATTGTTCTGACCTCTGTTTTCTGAATGATGGCTGACTGACTCAGAATGCACAATGTCATTCAGCATATTTGAAAATTGTTTTACACAGGGGTGCTGTGCCCTTTAAAATGCTAACGGTATTTTCATATTTAATTATTATAGGGCAAGGGAGAGATTCAAATGCTTTATGTGCGGTGGTGGGGGATCTACTTCTTAAATTAATTTACTTATTTTTGGGTAAAGCACTTTGTGTTAACGGGTATGAAAAGTGCAATATAGATAAAGATTGATTTAATTTGATCTTAAAAAATATTATTTGAATCTTGAATATATTTTTAAGGTTTTGATCTGTATTTTTTAGTGTTAGTCCAGCACAGACACTGCTATGTAAACCAGCTTTTGTAGGCTGTTGTCACTCCAAGCATGATAGTTGTGAGGGGTTTGCTTATAGATTCTTGTGCTAATCTAAACTTTAACATAAAGCTGAAGTGACGGTTAATCATTGTTATAATAAAAATCCTGTGTGTATACTAATTTTGGTTGAAATGCAAAATGACATAGGCAATAATATTTTCCTCTCAATTATTACCAACAAAACTCAGTTGGAAATTGTGTCAAAACAAAGTTTTGTATTTAAAGGAAAGTACTCCCCAGCACAGCACAATTAAGTGAAATTATGAGTTGTTTTCTGCCTGTGAGCCTAAGCTGTACATGGTCTACAGCAGCCTTTTTCCCAGGGTGAGATAACAGCTCTTCTTATGTTGTAATCAAAGTTCCATGCAGGAATCTCAGATCTGTCTGTTGCAGCATGTACTCCAAACTATTAATAGACATAAAAAAATTGCTTCCAATTTCCAATTGGATGCAAGCTGGCTGTTATCAGCGCATAGCGTGAAAGGCTTACAGAGCCTTCAGGTGTTAATTAAATCTCTTCTGACATCCCCATATCCTGCCCTGCAGAACAGGCTGCAGTTCAAATACTGCGTAGGTGCAGTCACTTCAATTGCACCAATCTCACTCAAAAGAAGACAGGGGAACATTCTACAGGCAGGACAGGAAATAAGGTGACAGCAGATTCTTTCACGTTTAAAGGCAGATGAGTTTGCGAACATTGAGTACTTCTCTGGAGAGCTGTGAATTGATTTGCTGACCATGGTTGTCCTCAGTGGCAATCTCTGAGCTGTGAGGTGCAGTCTGGGAAGCCACAGTTCTGCCTGGCACACTCATTCATCAAGCAGTCTGAGCCTTTATACAGGCAACTCCAGCAGACCTGAGCCCAGGGCTAAGGGATATTATTAGAGATGAATTGAGGTAACAGCTGTTGATGACCCAGTTCAGAGTGTCTGTCATTCTCTAAGGTGTTCTTCCATTTTATTAACTTTAATTCTTACCCCCATAATTCATGCTTCTTAAGGAGGTCAATGGCAGCTGTGGTTACTTGTGCTCCACTGCAGTGTATGCGGTTTGCTTCAAAAAGGGACTGCAGCTGGTAAGAAGGTTTTCCATTTAAAAGCAGGTATACTCTGAGCCACAAATGTCCTTACCACATGTTAATGCGGTTACAGCATTGGGACGATCATGATCCCATATGAAATCTATGCTTAAAGCATTAAGTCTTGTACAGCAGAGCAGCAAAAGACATATAGAACATGACCTCCAATGGGAACATTTCAACACAGAGAAACTTCACAAACACGATATGTGATTTGACTTTCCCTTACCTTTTCTTCTTATGTTATTTTAAAATAATGATGTCCTTACCGGTGACTTCTTTGACCCATTTTCATGCGTTTGGCTTTGCTTTCCAATATGTTTTTCTGCTTATGGACATACAAAATGTGGGACAATATATCATTTTTCAAACACTGTATTTGTATTTTAATGTAGACAGATTTTCAAAGACATCTTTTGTTTTCTGACTGGTTCTTCTTGGTCATATTCTCAGATTTTATGATTTTTTTTAATGCCAAAAGACATGCAGCAAGCACTGATGACAGTGAAAAAGACACATTGCTGCTCTTGCTAACAGCTGTTGCAGTTAATATTTACAAAACCCCACAGCTGCTTAGATGTTATTAAAGCAATCCCTGCAAAGATGCAACAATAAAAAAGGAGAAACAAAAAGATGCAGTTAGGCACTAGGAGATTTTGTAAACATCTCAATCTTTGTCTTTTCTTTGATAACACGCCTTAAAAAAATGCTGGATTTCAACCCTCTAGTCTCTCCTTCATTGTTTTATTAGATTTTTTCCCCCAATATTCCTAAAGCAATGGTGACATTGTTTTCTGTATATTGGCATATGACAAGTGAAGACTTTACTGCAGCTTTTGATCAATCTGTTCCTCTGGGACATTTACAAAAATAACTTGGACTGAACGGTAGACGAACAAGAGCCAATAAACATCTTGTGGTCTTCCTTGTTTTTCTAAAAGAGCAACTTTTGTACGATCATAAAACAAAATGAAATAGATACAATCTCTCTTTTCTTTGTACCTTTTAACGTGTGTTGTCTAGTGTAATATTTTTTTTCTGTTCCATCATTGCTTGTTAATCTTTCCATTGATTACATTAAAACTTCTTATTGCATAACTTACCCGTTAACAGTTTACGTGGTACAGTATATTTGCACAGTTTCCTTTATTGTGTATGGATTCTACCTATTTAGTTGTTATTTCTACTTATGTTATTTATTTGTTTATTTTTTATTTTTTATTATTGTACAGATTTAACTTGTGGGACATTGTCAGACAAATGGAAAAAAAAACAAATATGAAAGAAAAAAGAAAATTGTATTTTTTTTTTTGTTTTGTTTTGTTTTTTCCCCCTTATTCCTCTTCCTCTAAGCCTTCATCTTGGTCTTTGTTCCTAATACACACTAGGAAAGACAAAAAAAAAATAATAAATAAAACTCTGAAAACTGTATGGATCCATTTATAACTGCATGTGGCAAAATATATTATTTCAAAAGTGAAAGATGGTGCTTCTTTGTCCTCAGTGAATCTATGGTTAAGATAAGCATGGAGTACTCCATCTGCAAACAAATCTCCATAGCAGACAGCCACTAAGCCAGCCTAAGCTTTTCACCAGCTCTCAGCTGGCCTGGACTCAGCAGTCAGTCTTTAGTATTATCCAGGAGCATAACTGCTGTTTGAGAAACCCAACAGAAACCAGTTCTGCTCCCAAAGACATTTTTTAACTTACAACCTGGCTCTTCAGGCCACAGTGCACTGTAAAGATAAGGACATTCAGGATAAGATTTTTTGCCCGGCATCTACCTCATTTCTTTCTTGAGTTAGGGTTTTTATTAGTATTTCAATGCTTGGTCTCCATGGTTGTCAATCAGTTTATGTCTCCTTCAACTCTTTGACCTCTAAATGGAAAAAAAGCAGACTTGAGGTCCCAAACGAACAAAATGATATGGAGATTGCAGTGCATAGTGGGCCTGAAAGGCATGGTTTCATTTACATAGGGGCAACAGAGCAGGCACCACTATTACTGACAACAGATTTATCAAGGCCACCTCATGAATAAAAGATCAAAACATTTATTATAAAGTTTATTGTATTTATCTACCCTTGATCTACTGGAAGTCTAAAGAAAATACGTTTTTTATTGAATTGTCTAAAAGTTCAGAACAATCAACCTCTTGAAAAAATGTATATTTTGCACTGCTGTAACACAATGAATCATCTCAAATGATCTTTGAAAAAACTATTGAGGAAGGTATAGAGTGCTTAATGCCAAAGGTTCATTATATTGGTGAGAAGTCATTTACTTGTTAGGCTAGAAACACAAGTGATTTGTTGAAGCAAATGGAATGCATTTGGCTTTGATCGTGTGTGAGATGTCTCTGAATGACATTGTCTTCTGTCTGTACATTTGTGGATGGGTTGAATCGATTCATGTTGGACACGTTTATTTGTCAAATTAAAGACCATTTTATGTTCCTGTTCGGAGATTCTTACCATAAAACTGTAATGCACAAAGTAAGAATAATGTAAATAATTCTAACTTTTGTCTATAAACATGAACGTGTAATTGGGAATGTCCAAACCTTTTGCAATTATTTCCGGATTTGGTAAAGGGAAAATGTGTGAGAGACAACCATGCAGCTTTTATTCTTTGAACCATTTTTTAAGAAAATTAAATGCAAATAAACTGTAATAATTTTTTGTATTATCATTATCCAGTTTGATCCTTTTCTTGTCTTTACATTGAACAGAAATCTGTCTACAAACATTTTTTACCCAAATTACTGTAAATTTCTCATTTGAGGAGCATAAATAAAATAAAGAAAAAATCTGGAAAAAAGACATGTCAACATTAAATCATGTGAAATGTTGATTATGATTCCAAGATAATTCCAAAATTCTAAATATAAATCATGTGAACAACATAAACATGTTATTCTGATGTACAAACCCCTGTGGTTTTGATCAGAAAGATAAATAAATTAGATCCACTCATTTGGCCCTTGAGCCTCTACACTCACGTTCATATCATTGTGCCCGTGCTTTTGCTGCAAAGTAAAGAAAAAAAACATTCAAATCCCATTCTTGTTTCCCTTCATCTCTCAATATCAAATAAAATGTCCAAAGTTCTCTGAAAGTTACAAAGCAGGGTCCATCCTGTCGATGTGCCTTTTTTATTATTTACAGTTGACATGTTCGAAATGAGATGGGAAGTATCACAGAAGGGTACCGGGACAGTGTTGCCACAGGTTTATGACAGCTAGAAAGGGAATTCAGCCAACCACAGTTAAAAGGGTAAGAAAGTGCTGGTGGCCACATAGTATTAATTTAATGACAGGAACCTGCGGGATAGGAACATGGGCCACATTTGGCCCACGGGCCAGACTTTAGACATAATTAAAATACACCATATTACCAAAAGGTTCAACCATTCAAAGGATCAGTCCTAATCACTTGCCCTGGCCACAGGTGTATAAAATCTTGCACTCAGGCAAGCAGACTGCTATTACAAACATTTGTGAGAGAATGTTCCGCTCTTAGGAGTTCTGTGAATTCCAGTGTGGACATGTCATAGAATGTTACCTGTGCAACAAGTCATGAAATGTCCTCACTCCTAAATAGGGATGTAACGATTCAATTCACAGTTTTAAAGTCGCAATTTCAATTTTTTTTTTCAGCACACTGAATTAAAAGTATTATAAGGCTAAATATGTTTTGTTTTTGCCCCTTACATAAAACTGTCTGTTTTCCTACTAACAGAAAGGGTTCAATGCAAACAAACAATTATACATAATATTGAAATGATCACAAATCCTTTCATACTCAGTTCATGTTGTGGTCCATGTGACGGACCGCTCTGCACCTGCACCCACTCAGCGCAATCCCCCCAGCCGCTGAGCGCGCACTAAATGTTCAACCCCGTTCAACATTTTTACGCATAAATGCAGCAACGCAGTAATGTGATCACAAAACAGAAATGAATCACTGTGGTTTGTGCCCGGTTGGATTAATATGACACCCAGACAGACATTAAAGGAACAGAGTTGTGAAAACAAAAAAGCCTGGAGTAAGATTTGGGGGATTCGCACCTTTTTGACTTTTTGCTCCAAGGTTCTGGGGAGGAGCGCTAATGAACAGTAAAATCAAATAGAAGAGAGTCTCCTCCCTGCTCTGGTGTGGTACCACCTGCTGAGCGCATGTTTATAAACTCGCGTAGAGCGTGTTCTTGAATGCATCGCACGTGGCCGGTGTGTAATCACCTTGATCCGAGTTGAACATTCAGCGCATGCTCAATGTGTGCCCCATTTGTGCGTAGAGCTCACGACCCAACTTAAAAACTTGAGTAATAACGCCCGCTCCGTGCGCGCAGGCCAGGAATTCTGGTGTGTGTGCGTTTGGATTAACTTTTCATTGAAAGAGTCCACTTGATTGCTCGGTCAGTGTGTTAGCACGACACATACGGGCACGCCTGCATGGAAAGCTGTCAAATCAGTTTTTTTAATTTTCTGCATCGATGAGTATGGTGACGAGTTCGAATCGAAGAATTGGTGCATCCTTACTCCTAAATCTTCCACAGTCAACTTTCAGCTCTATCATAATAAAATGGAAGAGTTTGGGAAGTTGTGGTAGTCCACATAAACTGACGGAGAGGGCAAAGAGGTTGCCGATTTATAACTTGCAACTTATAATCTGTAAATTATAGCATTTTCTGATCTAAAGAACAGGGATTCAGTTAAGAAAATATTTTTAAATTTTAAATGAAGTACTCATTTAAGAAATAAATAAAAAAAATATCAACATAGGGTTACTGCCACACCAACAGTCCTCCCTACAACTCAAGAGGCACATTTCTGATGAATTATCGCAGCTCTGCAGAAAATTTGGCTGAATCCAAATTCTTCTCCTACCTCTGTGGCTTCTCCCTTCTCCCAAATTATAGGGACATTTGAAGTGATAGGGTTGTCTGAAATCATTTTTTTGATGGGGCTAACCCACGGGGGTGTTCCATGAAGCACTTTTCTTCACATGGGTGTGCTCTGATGCACAAAAATTTACATTTAAATGTAAGTAATTAATTTTTGCGTTTGCACGATTTTATTTTAAGTTATAAATTATATATATATAAATATTCATAAGCGCTAGGAGCACCGTGCTAATGTAGCTGACTGGTGACTATTGGTGACTATTTTTCCATAACTCTCTGTTTGGAGGGCTAAATTTAGGGGAAGGCAGAAGCCATTGGGGTAGGGGAAGAATTTCGATTTGGACTTTGTCTTAAAAAAACAGCACAAGCTTTTGGATTTTGGCAAAAAACAAAAATCCTAATTAGAAGATCAATGGGAACAGTTTTACCATAGATAAAATAGTTGGAATGAGGCTTTAAAGGACAACACTCGGCTGACACTAAACAAAACGTTTACATCCTTTTTACTGAAGAAACTCAAGCAGGTTCAAATTAAATTTAACAAAATATTCTTTGAAGTTGCAGATATTTTTGTAAGGAATGCAAAGCTATTTAAAGCAAAAAACAGGACAAACTTTAACTATTTCAATAATTGCTAACAGATATGTTTGCATTTATCGATTGTGTTTTTTATTTCAACTTTAGCTCCCAAAGGCTGCACCCAATGCAAAAGGAAGGAGACAGAGAACTAATAAGTGTCAGAGCCACGACGAAGGATGGAACAACAAAGACCCATCAGTGCATCAGCAAGATGGCTAGTGGCGATGGAGTGTTTAATGAATACCTCCAGCAGAAGATATGAGAGGAGGGAAAGAGAAACATAGATGAACCATCATGGGAATATAAGCTGCTATACGGTATGTTCCCAAGACAGATACAAGAAGTGGCTGAAATCCTAAATTCTTCCTACCTGGCTGGTATACACCCCACCAGGCAGGACTCTAGGTACAGGCAGTGAAAAAAACTCCCAGAGTTGTTTTGTACAAACCTGTTGGGGTGTGAGTTATGGTGCCAAATCCAAGCCAATAGTTTTGAAAATCAAAATATAACTTGAAACTGACAGCTGAAAAAACAGGTGTTGAATGAAAAACATAAAATTAAAACAAATAAAGTGAATGATGATTTTAGGAAGTTGAAAATACCATTGATTTTTTTTTTTTTTTAAGTTTCATATTTTCCATTTTCAAGTTTCAAAACTCAAATTTTCCCTTCCATGAAGGCAGAGAAGGACCAATCAGAATGATGAGGGTGGGAGCTCCACCCCCAAGCACCAGAAAGGAGTTAAAAGTTGAAATGATATAATCTTCAGAAATCTTTGACAAGAATTGTTTAGAATTCAATGGTCAAAAAAAAGGTGTGGACAATATGACACTAAGATCCTGTGAGACTCTCAAATGTAAACTGACAAGAGGATGATGACACGTAAACTGAACTGTGGAGATGTGAGAAGAGGAGTCTCAATAATAGAAGCACTAAATAAGGAGCTGAAATGGTGTGTAGTGGAGATGGTAAAAATGGTTCCTGTGATGAGAGATCACTGAACAGGTTAGACACCCTGCAGGACGCAGCATGCTACCTACAGTATCACCTCAGTCGACTGATTTAAGGAGTTTTATTTTAAATATCTAAGACAGGATATCGTCTTTTGTGAGAGTATTATCTGACTAATCTCATCTGTCCAAATACATAAATGTCATAAAAGGTTAGTGCATGTAGCATAACTCATTTGAAATACTCTGTTTGTATGAAGCACTACTTGTTCTTTAGTGGTGGGACTTATAGCCCAGGGAAACCCTATGTTACAAAATAAATGCTTATTCTAGACACATTACATGGTGCTGCAGTACAGTTATGATACAACATGTTGCTCTTTGATCACTTAATCATTTGCACTTCCAAATTTATTGCACAGACACAAAACATTAAAGTTACAACTTTTATTTTCATGGGTCAGAGTAAAGTTTCATGTTGTTTTGTGTTGAAAATTTGTGATTTTTTTGTAAAATAAAAACAAGAAGCTAGCTTAAAAGCCAAAGTATTACTTTTATTTTGAGTCATCTTATAGTTATTAAGCTAAAGCGATGTATCCGCTAACTTACCATGGATGTCAAGAGGTCAATTGGGGTTGGTTGTCTCACAGCTCTTGGGGTCACATGTCACCAACGCTTTACAATTGCTCTTTTTTTTTGCAACCAACACCTTGTATGGATTGACTGTCACATTGTATCAGAATCTCTGATTGCCAATTCTTGTTATGAGGACCTCTA
>NC_050514.1:20325361-20326587 GCF_002922805.2 Oryzias melastigma
AAAAAAAAATAAAAATACAATTATTATTACTAGTCTATGCTATATTATTAATGTTTAATAACTTACAAAGGTCATCCAAATGCTGGTAAATGACATAAGATAACCTGATGGACATTTTATAAAATAGAAACACAACTTAAGAAAGGACAAAAGTGTACAAACTTTGTATTATAGTTTGTATTATAGTCACTTAAGCTCAATTTTTCTTACTTTAGTTTGGGGAAAAAATCTTACACAATTCCTTTTTCTTATTATTTTGTTATTATTATTATTATTATTATTATTATTATTATTATTATTATTATTGTGTGTGATTTGTTGATATTTAGCAATATCATTGCTTCATTCTGGCTTAAGTCAACGTCTTCATGTGTGTTTTAGAATTATTCCTGTATTTGTTGCCAAAATTAAAACTGATCAACATCATGGATTGCATCAAATATTCTTAAATACATATTTACATAAAATCAAAGTTTTAAAAATACTTTTTGCATCTTTAATTATATAGTTTAGTTCTTTTTTATTTACTTTATTTAACCCTATGACTATTTGTATTCCATATAGAGAAGACACCTGATTTCTAAATTGTTTGTTGTTCTGTATTTTTTGTTGTTTTTGCACAAAAATGTTGCTTTCATTTATTTTGTTTTCCCTTAAGCATTTTAATGAGTGTTCCCCAGTTATACCAGACACATCTTCAAACAGCATTAGACATGATAAACATCAGTTCCTACAAAAAACATGAATTAAAAAACTCACACAGCTCTGAAAGGCAAAATGAAAAACAGTATTTAGATTGAAAAAAAAAAAAAAACATAACCTATTTTTGTACCATCATTTGAACCTATTCATCTGTGAAGACGGGAGAAAAATAAGTGAAAAAACAACAATTTTTAAAGCAATTTTCCAGAAAAAAAAGATGACTTTGAGTTCTGACAAGTTAGTGTTCATACAGCTATTATTAAATTGAAGAAGAAAAACAAAACAAAACAAAAAAACGTGATGAATATAAATGTCAACACATTTCTACTTTGTACACAACCAGAAACACACACATTTACAGCTGCTCATTCAGTCCAAGTCAGGGACCCAAAGGAACCTTTATATCTACTTTTCTCTTCCCACGCTCCGCTCTGCAGGCCTCCCACTTTAAGCAAGCAGACGTTACTGTTCTCACAGCTGAAGTGAGCAAGTACCAGAAATGCTGAACATGAATAATAGGTTAA
>NC_050514.1:20326704-20330252 GCF_002922805.2 Oryzias melastigma
GTCTTGAGAAAAAGAAAAGCTGTACACCTAAACCTGCAGTTATTAAGACATAATGTCTCCTTCTGGCTGCAGAGTAAGAGTTTTACTCGTTGCACTGTGGCACAGCTGTGGAGCTCTTGATAATAAATGATTCCGTAAGCGTCTGTACTGTGCAATAATGAAAAACACCCCACACTGTGAGAGGAAATAAAACATTCTATAATCCCTCTGAAGTTTAGGCCCTGGTCGCTGGTCCATGGAGAAAGTCTCATTAAACTTGTCATTAGTGACACACTGAGCTTCTGTAATGACTACATATATATATATATATATATATATATACATTGAAACATAAAAGGAGGGAAAAGGATGAACCCTGGCTTCAACCCGGCACTAATTCATCTGATGAGAGCTGTTTCATTTCACAAATGACAGATTACAGCACATCACTTTACAGTTGGGGAAACCATCAGAGCAAAATAAAAGCAACACTTTCTATACATCTTCTGTTTGTTTTTGTCTGTGCTTCACTAAAGCTCATTCTTCTGCTTTCAGACATTTAGATTCAGTCGGTGGTGAATGTGGACGCTGTCAACAAACAGGTTAATATCCAGAGGAATGTTTTTGCTCAATAAAGTCAGTGCATACTAAAGAAAAGAAAATAAAAAATATCACCCTTTAAAAATAATGGATACACTTTAAGGTACTGGTTTGGCATGACAGAGATCTTAACCCTTGTGCTATCCTAGGCATTTTTTACATTAACAACGGGGTCATCTGGACCCCATAAGATAGCACAAGGGTTAATCAAACTAAGAAAATCAGAAAATTGTCTTAATTTGCAGGTTCCAGTTTAAAAATGTCTAAATATAAAACAAATTAAATATATTGAAGTCATAGCTACACAGTGGCGAAATGGTTCGCTTTTTCGCCTGGTTCGAATCCCGGCCAGGTCCTTTCTCTGTGGAGTTATATGTTCTCCCCATACATGATTGGGTTTTCTTCAAGCACAGTCCAAAAAAATGTTTTCTAGATTATTCGGTGAGTCTAAATTGTCCCTAAATAGGCATATGGGAGCGTGTGAGGATGTAATTGTATGCCCTGTGATGGACTGGGTATCTGTTCAGGGTGTACCACGCCTTTGCCCAACAATAGCCGGGAGAGGCTCAGGCACCCCCGTGACCCCAAAAGGGATATGGCCGGTTAAGCAAATGGATGAATCATAAAATATTATGTTGTTTTTTCCTATGAAAACAACCATTCTAGTAGGTGACCTGTTCAGGATGTATCCCGCCTTTGCCCAACAGTTGCTGTTCTGGCTTCAGCAACCCCATAACCTCAAAAATAATTCAGCTGATTCTTAAAATAGATGTATAGAACCATTCTAGTAGGTCATTGAATGATTTATTGGATACATAAATACTAGAGTATTTTTTACTAAGTAAGTTTTTGAAAAGCTTGTTTAGAAAAAAAACATGAAAGACTAAAGAAAAGCTGTTTCTCTAAAGAAAAATGGAAAAAAAAATCCCATTGGAGAATGGCACGTGAAGCATAAAAAATCTTTCTTTGAATGAGCGCATGCTTCCATGGTTTAACAGAATGAAACTTTGTATGAACACTCTGATCAGTGCACCTTGTGGCAAGAGCAAAGCTGAGTTATGAATATTAATTTTTGCATTCATTGCTACATGCCCCCCAAACCCCCATGGTACCTGACATAAAAGCAAATCAGCTTTCTGTTTGTGTCAGCACTTACTGAGTAGCAATGAATGGCTAGGAGGAAAACAGTCTCTTTTACACAGCTCTCTTACCTCAAGGACATTGACTCTGTTCTGTCAGTTGGATAGAAGTTGATAAGGTGAACATGTGCTGGCTTTCTAAGAAAAAAACTTCTAAGAGTCTCAATCTGTCCTCAAGAACTAAATAGAACTTACATTTGATCAGGTAGGATTACAGCCACCAAATCTAAAATGTGCAGTTGGGTCTTAAAAATAGCTACAGACTATAAGATTTTGGACATTTAGTAGTGATGTTGCATTTTGTCTAATTAAAACAAAACAAACAAAAAAAAAAACGTTATATTCCATTGTGCATAAATATTGAAGTATAGCTTCTTCCTTCCACAAACACATGGAAAAAAAATTGATTTTCCCAAAAACTTTTTGAATGTCAATAATTGTTGGTGGTTCTTTTTCCTTAAAAAAAACTCTATATTTTCTTATCTGAAAGCCAATTTTGCCATCTCTTTGTGATCTTTTGTCCAAAAGGGAAAATTCTATTTCACACAGTGATCCCACTGAATTAATTATTGCTTAAGTTGTTCTAAAGCTGTAACTATCAAAGTATTGTAATTTGCTCAAAACTTGTTTAGCTCTCTTGCATGAACTAATAGCTGAAAGAAGACATTGCAAATTACTTGGTAATCACTACGATAGTCTCCAATTGTGGAGAATTTTGGGTTGAAGTATTCATCTTTCAAATATTTGTATTACATAATTTATATCTTTTTTGGTGGGAATGGTGGGGGGGTGCTCTTTATTTTTCTATATTTTGAGCCTTTTCTCCAAATTTAAGAGACATTTCTTAAAAACTTACTCCTTATACTTTTCAGAAGGGGGGTCCAAAGTTAGTCCTTGAGGGCCTGCATCCCACATGTTTTCCAACCAACCTGCAATTGAAGCTCCTTATTGGCCAAACACACCTTATCCAAGTAATCAGCAGCAGATAAGGCAAGATTTCTGGAAAACCAGCAGGAGGCCGGCCCTCGCGGACTGACTTTGGACACCCTTGCTCTTCAGTAACACCACTTCTTGGACTGACTGAAAAAAAATCACTAAGCATTGCATGCTAATGCCAAAAAATGAACTGGTGACTCAAAGGAACAACACAAATGTCTTCTATTATATTTTCAAAAATTTGTCACAGATAAAATTTGAATAGTTCTGTCATATTAGACAGCTGCCAGAGAAAAGAAATTGCTTCCAACTTGTAAAGACTGCAGCTGTGGTAATTCAATTCAATTCAATTCAATTTTATTTATATAGCCCAATATCACAAATTCAATTTGCCTCATTGGGCTTCATGCCTGTAGTTTTTACAGATGCACAGATGGAGCCATAAAATATGCACAATAGGTAAAAACTAAACAGACTATAAAGAACAGGTCATCCCTGTCCTTAGACCCTCCCTCGCGGTAAGGACAGGTAACAAAACAACTCAAAACTTTCATTATTTTTTAAAATGGATATGGGGCAAAATGTTGACAAAAGCTGTATGTACGGTCATGGACAGATGAATGACATCCCTTTTTTCAAAAATCCCTTTGTTTCTCAATGTCAGAATATCAGCTTTGACTTTGTTCAAATGACACCACTATACTTTAATAATACAGCATGGATCATCAAAATATTTTGCAAGTTTAGCAATTATTGATAACATATTTTGTTACAACTAATCAAATACACTTCAGCCATTTAGTATAACTTTAGAACTGATTATGAATAGTTTTGTTTAGCAAATATAACACTTCCAAAAACGGAGTCATTTCAGTACATGATTGACAGCGTGAT
>NC_050514.1:20330524-20333164 GCF_002922805.2 Oryzias melastigma
GACCGCGGGTTTAACCACTAGCCTACCCAAAGACCGTCTTCTATTATATTTTCAAAAATTTGTCACAGATAAAATTTGAATAGTTCTGTCATATTACACAGCTGCCAGAGAAAAGAAATTGCTTCCAACTTGTAAAGACTGCAGCTGTGGTAACAAAACAACTCAAACTTTCATTATTTTTTTAAAATGGATATGGGGCAAAATGTTGACAAAAGCTGTATGTACGGTCATGGACAGATGAATGACATCCCTTTTTTCCAAAAATCCCTTTGTTTCTCAATGTCAGATTATCAGCTTTGACTTTGTTCAAATGACACCACTATACTTTAATGATACAGCATGGATCATCAAAATATATTGCAAGTTTAAAGATTATTGATAACATATTTTGTTATAACTAATCAAATACACTCCAGTCATTTAGTACAACTTTAGAACGGATTATGAATAGTTTTTTTAGCAAATATAACACTTCCAAAAACGGAGTCATTTCAATACATGATTGACAGCGTGATACATGTGAGCCAGATCTTGGAACTTCTTTCATTGCAACAAAGTGACTATCTGAGCTGCTAGATTGCTTTACCAGTGATAGCTTTGTACATCCAAATTTAAATCATTTACGTTCCTGTTCTCTCTTGTGTGTGAAGATATCTTGAATACGGACGTACTCCAGAAATCTTAACATTCGTGACTTATGTAAAGAAATGTCAGAATTCTACTCTGGTGTATCTTAAAAGGTTTCTCTCCCAACACAGGTAGCTTGTCTAATTAACCTGGCTTAGATCTCCGAACAAAAGCCCAAAAGAAGTGCTGTAGAAGCAGTGGGTAGTTAGCACTGACACAGACATCTCATTGCTCACACTATGCTCTCATTATCTACTGTGACTCCAGGTCTTCAGTATTAGCCAACAATAAGCACTCTGCAGGACCATCTGCTCTGCCAGCATGTGCTATTTTAAGATGCAGTGAGACAGTCCTGAAGAAGAAGAAGAAGGAAGGAAGAAATATATAGAAGACTCTATCTATGCCGAGGTAAAAGAAAGAACCGATGAGGCCAAAAAATAGGAAAACTGAAGAAGTGGAACACCACAGAAGTGTATAAATATTGAAGATCAATTGTATAAATATGTCAGAAATGTTTAACTTTTGTGAAAGTAATTAAATATCAGTACAAAATGCACACCTAAGAAATTATTTTATAATTAACTATCAAATGGTCCATAGGATTATCATTTTTTTTACATCTTATTTTAAAAATTAAACAATAAACAACATCGAATGTTGGGATGTAAATGGTCTGATTAGCTGATATAAAAGTATATTGCTTCTCATAGAGCTGCCTTTCACAAAATTCAATAAAGAAAACCCTGAAATTCAAAGTCTTCGATGTCTCAAAGATGTCTGCTTTAATTAGTCACACAATTGTCAAATATCTTGGAAACTGCATGTAGTAGACTCTTACCTTCTGTCTGATCTCTTCCTCCATTTTAACTGGAGAGCCCAGCTCAGCTACCTGTTTGACTCCTTCACTGGCTGAACCTCCATATTCCCACAGAACGTAATTCTTAGAATGGGACGCCCCAATTATGGCCGACCAGTGGTTGGCACGCCCTGTAGAAGCACATAGAGGCATCTAATTAGATGGTCATGTCAATAATGTAGACACAGTTCTAAAAATGTTCATCTGTCTATTGTGATTGTAATATATATATATATATATATATATTATTTTTATTTACCTTCATTTAACCAGGAAAGTCCTGTTGAGATTAAAAACTCTTTTTCAAAGCAGCTCTGGCTATGTTGTGTCCATTTTTTTCTACCAAACTGCTGCACAGATTATGGATATTTGAAATCTACTGAGATGTTCCAAAAGCACAAAAAGGTTATAATCCATAATCCGATATATTTTGCTTCGAATATAGGTCAACTATTAGTTTAAAAGTTAAAAGGCATTAGTTTTTTTTTTCTCCTTCATTTTCAAATTGTGCATTGTGCCTTCAAGAAATTTGCTATATTATTTAAAAAACAAAAAGTGTTCAAATGTAGCATTAAAAAAGATTGAAGATTCTGTTTTAAAAAAAATTGTCAGGTATTTAATTTGTTTTGAAAAAAAAAAGTTTAGTTGGATTTTTATTTTTTTTTACTTAAAGTGTCAAGTCACTCCATGGAGAAGATCTTTTTATTTTCTCTTTTCCTTTTCTGAAGTTTGATTCATCCAAGAACCCTTTCATAAAATTTCTTAATACTGTAAATTGTCATGACCTAAAGATGCAAAAAACTGCAAAAAAAAAAGTTATAAACATAATTAATATGAATAAAGTTTAGCATAAATACAAAAGGGGCTTATACTAAAAAAAACCCTGTTGTGACAGTAAAATCTGTCTAACATCTATCTGTTTGCTTAACTGGAAAAAAAAGATGCAAAACACTGAATTTTAGATAGTGTAACATGTAGATAGTATAAAAGATACATTGGGTTGTTGACAATAACCAATAATTTAACCATTTTCATTTTGGAAAGATTTAACATAAAGTTAAAAGAACTCCAAAATCACTTCAAAGTGCTAGACAGAATTCCTTTTCACAGTTACATTTTTTTTAAGGTATCAAATTGCAGAAAACCCTTTCGTATTT
>NC_050514.1:20333244-20337125 GCF_002922805.2 Oryzias melastigma
ACAAATTGAATAAAAAAATAATTTGTTGTGTTATATCCCTAATTCACATTTTTTCCTATGCACAAGCAGCAAAATAAGTCTCGGATTAATTTATTTTATTTTACAATTCATCTACTTTGATGTTTTTATTTATTTTTCTATCTCACATCACTGGTTTTGAAGTTTGTTAAAGACCAACATAATAAAAAGCCTAGAGGATTGTTGATGTCTATAAAGGTTGCTCATTCTATTTTAAATAATTTAAATAAAAAGCTTTTTTTTTTTTTTTTAAGAAATATACTTTAAAAAACACATAAGTAGAATGAGATTCTACAAATATTAAAACAAATCCAAAAACGTTTATGGGTCTGAATTTGTTCAAGTTTGAGGACATGTAAAAGCAGCCTGCTCACTTTGAATGTGCAGTCAAGCCTAAATCTATTCATGTATGCAGTAAAATGTATTTATTCTGTGAACCTGCCACAAAATAGATTCAGCCTCAGAACATTTGCCTATAATGACAGAGAGACTACAACTAAGTGTGAAACCAAATATAAAAAACAAAATTGGAGGAAAGTGCCGTCCTGAATGAGTAAAAAAATCTTTCTATGAATTTTCATTTAAAAAAAACCAAAGTTGGGTCAATAGTGTAAAAGAAAGCAAGCCATCACTGAATAATATTCTTGAGTGCAATTTATGCACTCCTATAATAGCTAGTTACCTAGGAAATGACTTTGTGCAAGGAGAAATCAATCTGCAGCCCCCTAAGAGCCAGGATGAAACAGAAGCCACACAGCTAGCCCTCTCTCCTTGGAGGTTGATCTGTCTGCAAAGTGAGTGAGTGTGTGTGTTTTTGCCCATGTGTGCGTTTTATGTGTTGGAGTAAGTTGCCCAATGGTCCCACCATGAAACAGTGAATTAGGGCTTTTCTCGATCCCGGGGTTTATCTTATTCTGCTCTAATCGGTGTATTGATCTGACTGGCAAGAGGCCGATTTAGACAAAATAGGTAATGTAATCCGTAAGTCTGTTCACATCCTGATAGCGTGGCTCAAGGTTATATGCACATAACACAACTATTGCCCACTAAGATCAACCCCAACCCCCCCCATCCCCAATTGCTACTGAGAGTCCAGTGCAAGGTCAATTTATTTTTCAGGCAACATGAGAAATAACTGATATTTTTTTTTTAAGTTTTTTGGAAAAAAAAGAAAGAAAATTCTAGCAATGGTCATTTATTGCAATAAATTAACAACAAATGGATACATTTTTGTTAACATCTCAAAATACATTTCACTACTTATTCATAGAACAAAGTCCTAGCAAATGAGAGTCATTTTGATTTCAAAAATAAATTTGTAAACTTTTAATTTTCTGTTTGGCAATTTGACTTACGGGGATAATCTTTGGGATGAATCTTCTCTGACCAGTTCCCATAGAAGGTGACCCTGTATTTTGCTGTGCCACAGGCACAACAATCCAGCGGCGGTTTATCTGTTGCATCTCCATAGAGTGACTCTGGGCAGAAATGGACAGAGAAAAAGAAATAAATGAGCTTGATAAGGAGGATTAGCTGACTTGTTGACAGTTATGCCCATCTTAAAAAGAAAGAAGAGGTTAAGAGGAGGAACAAGAAAGGCATGAATATAAAGAATGCAACAAATGTTCCTAATTTAGGATCCCAAGTAATGAAGGAAAACCAAAAAAAGCAATTATACAATGTATGAAGAGAAATGGAGAATGGGACAAGAGGACCTGGCTGCAGACATCAACGTCCAGACCGGAAGTCCTTGAACAGAACCTGAACTCCCCCCAAATCACTCAAAAAAAACTTTATTTTAATTGGCGACCCAAACAGTTAAAAAAAAATGTCCCTTTTTAAGCTTTGGTATTTTTTTTTTTTTTTTTTCCCCTACAGTTCCCAATACTTTTGAGTTAGGGCTCCAAGTTGGGCTTTTAAGATGGGCCGGACCAGGCTCTTGGGTGCAAAGCCCACCATAGCATCTGCAGAGATTGACAGTCATTCAAGTCAACGGGACAAGAAATCGGGTGACCCTACTTACTTGGTACGATCTAGGACAGGTTCATGACTGATTTCAACCACAGTAGGGAATTGTTTCGGCACTTTCAGGACAATTTTTTAGTCTCCCAGGTTCTCAGTCCTGTGCCCCTAACCAATAACATTGTTTCTACTGGATCCAAATTGCAGTTTGCCAGATTCTTGTTCCTGGGAGACTAACCTCCCTACTTCAACGTCTCCTGGGTCCAACTTCTCAGTTTGCCAGATTCATCGGCTTTGATCACTAACTTCACTATGTCAGTATTTTTTGGTGCCAACATCCTGGAATGCCAGATTATGGGTTCTGGGTCCCTAACCTCACTAAATGTCCTCTGGTGCCAAGATCCCAATGGCCAGCCTCATGGTCCCAGGTCCCCAACTACACTTTTTTACAAACATCTAGAGGATCTTCTAGCCTCCCTATACAAGTGTTCCTGGTGGGTCTCCAGGGTTCCTGGTGATGTTTGCTGGGTCTTCTGGACTGTGTTTGGGGGGCCTCCCGGACATCATTCCCCAGTGTTCCTTAGATCTCCTAGACTGCATTTTCCAATGAATGTCATTTCTCTATTTATGCATCAGAAAAAGGTATCAGAACATTGGTTTGACTTCTTGCTGAAACTAGGGTGAGGGTTAATAGTAGAATTTCTACTTTCAGCGGACATTGTCAGGCGCCATCTTCTCTGCAGCCAGGTCCCTCTCAAATGGGAAACAAGGTAATATAAAAAGTACAGATATTATTTAGGAAAATAATAACAAAAACTTACCTTTCTCACACATTTGCTTGGTGAGGGGGCCTTCATCCTGGAAAAAGATTATCTTCTTCTGCACAATGCTAGCCCTACACAGAGAGAGTGAGTAAAACATAAACAGTTTAAAATACAGCTGATGTAAAAGAAGTCATAAGAATTAGTATTAGAGCATCATTGGTTTAGTTTTGAAATTAAGCAGGAATCATTACATGTAAGTCATTAACTTGAATTGTCTGGAACAAGGCTGGTTGAGCCATAGCAAAATCAGTGACACATTTATTGCATATTTTTTTGAGAGAAATTTCTTCTAGCACATAGGTTTAATGTCCATTTGTAACTCTGTAAAAATGATGTATTTTACAAACCAGCTTAATCCGTGGGAGGTTTTTATTAGCGTAAAACATATTTTCCTTGTGTGAAGCAGCCGATTAAAAATAAAAAAAATGTATGCATCTCACACTTTTCTCGTACCATA
This sequence comes from Oryzias melastigma, assembly GCF_002922805.2. NCBI lineage: Eukaryota > Metazoa > Chordata > Actinopteri > Beloniformes > Adrianichthyidae > Oryzias > Oryzias melastigma. The sequence continues at coordinate 20,336,506 of NC_050514.1, forward strand.
AATTCTACATTTTAAGGCCATTTATATCTGAAGTAAGTAAACAAAAAGGAAAGAAATTACAAAACGACCATGATAAACATTTAATCAGAAACACAGATTTGCTAACTTGTGCTGGGTAATTAAGGTATATTGTGTTTAAATCTTGTGCATGTTTAGTTGCTTTTGCAAACATCACTAAGCACGTCAATGCTCAGTCTTATTGTTGCATTGATTGCTTGGGGTTGTTCTGTTTTTCAGTTTGAGCATCTAAATTAAGCTTTCAGATTTTTTAAATTAAGTTATTACACCAAATATATATTTGTGTTTAAAATGCCATTAAAAATAATGCATTGTTATACTATAATTTTAAAAATGAAATTATAAATTAGCAGAATTCCAATGAATGTCCAATTTTGATTGCAGCAGCCTCTTAGTAGCTAAGTAAATGTTTATTTATAAGAAGAGCAACTCTCAAAGTGTATTATAATATATATATATATATTTTTAATAGTTTATTCAAACATGTTAATTTATACATACACAGTAGCTATATGTTACAGTCGCATCTGTGTTAAAACAAGATAAAATAATACAAGTTAATACAAGCTGCTTACATCAAGTAAAACACCATAAAACGTATC
>NC_050514.1:20337263-20371768 GCF_002922805.2 Oryzias melastigma
AGAGATACAAAGAAGCATCCTGCTAGTGGCAACTTCTGATTCAGAAGTTTATGTCGTCTGTTACAGAAGCTAAGAGTCTACAAAGACAGCTGTGTGGTTGAAATTTAAATCTAAATATCACACAAATGTATTGGAGTTTTGTACATGTAACCTGGCAACAAGTGAGCTGTTAATACCATCCACACTGCACAGACAAAGCAGAGGAATACAGCTATCAAGATAACGCAGATGAACTGTCAGAAGGATATTATGGGAAGTGTGAAGAGTAGAAATGCTGTTATTCGGTGTAACACTCTGGATTCTGCCATCTGCAGTTCACAAGCTGTAAAATCTCTCCTTTACTTGTGACACTCTGCTGTCTCTGTCAGCACATTCAGTCTAAAAGTAAAAATGTAGTTCCACCTTTTTTTTTTAAGTTGATTTTATCTGGTCTAAACAGGCATTCACAATGTACATAAAATATTCTTTAAGAATATTTCTTGTGCTTATTTTGGGGCATCTACAAACCTAAGGGAAGCAAAATCTGCTATTGAATGATAATGTTTTCCTGTTTTCCTAATCACTGACAGTTGAAGAACAAAAACATAACCAGTCTGGATTGACAAAAATAAATGAGGCTTTTTATTTTTCTTTTACAAGGACCAAAGAAATCTATTGACATTTCCTAAAAGTACATAAATATGCTATTTGAAAAGAAGACAATATTTCTGATGAATGCTTGGAATGAGACAGATGGGTTTTTTTTGTTCTTTCTTACTCATGCTTTTAGGCACAGCCTGTACTTAATCAGACAAAAGATATATTTTCTTTTCACAAAAATTGCATACCAATCATTGAATCTGTTAGTCTGGTTTAGAGAGAACTGGGTAAGACAACTCTGGATTCACTTTGTGTGTAATGTGAATAGACAAGATTCTTGCTGATTGCAACCATGGATAAATAATCCTTGGACTGAAAATCTGATTTCAGGTAGGGCGGTCGACTCCAGATCAGAGGACTGCGGGTTCGATTCCTGCCTTGCCCACCCATATGTCAAAGTGTCCTTGGGCAAGACACTGAACACCAAATTGCCTCTGATGGGAGGTTGGCCAGTACATTTCAACAAAGATACTGCCAAATGTGGAGAGAAAATGGGCTCTTTCAATTTGTGTGTGTGTAATTCTTGATTTACAACTTGTGCCTTCATGTGCTGTCGTGAGGGAGCAATGAATTCTGGAGGACTTAAAAAAATAAAAAATAAAAGTGCAGAGTATTTTTAAATGGCTGCACCTCCAACCCCTTATACAGCGAAAGCACTGAGCTCTTCTTGGAGCGTCGGCCGACAGTAGCCAGTGCAAAGTTCTTCTCCACGCCCAGAGAGCGGATCAGGATGTAAGGATGTACTTCTGCATGACTTTTGACATCGAATAAACACCATATGAAGGCCCTGGCAGGTTAGGTGCAGCTGCAATGGAGTGATGAGAATATGAAAAACTTCTGTGTTTTACAAACACATATTTAGACTTTTTTATATAAATTATTATCTGTTTAGGAAAGAGGGAAAATATCAAGTTCAAAGTGGCTGATAAGAAAACTCTGATGACCCAGCATTCTAGCAGCATTTAAAAGCATCCCTTACACATGAATCTTGGAGATGTGAAGAGAGTCTTACATCAGATTTGTTCACAAATGTGGTTTTGTGTGAGCGAATCAGGTGATTGGTGTGTACTTTATAAAGATTTGTATGTGTAGTTTTAAGCTGCTGTTATATCAAGTTGTGCATGTGTAAATTATATTTTGTATTTTGCCATTTTTGTTCATGTGAATAAACAATTGCACACAGTTACACATAAAGTGTATTGTATGAGTTACAAATCAACAATTATGCACACACAAATCAAGCGTCTATTTTCTCTCCATAGGCAAATGTCTAATTGTGCAGAAAAAAGTGAAAGAAAAGCTTAGTTGAGTCTCCCCGTTGGTCCCCTGCCCACTCACTAATCATACTCTGTTCCTCAAATGTATTAACTCCTTATCCTATCCATCCCCATCACTCGCAGATAAAACCTCAACATCTTCAGTTCTGTAACCCCCCAGCTCTGTTCTGTGTTTTTTTAGAGCCACATCTTCTAACACAAGCCTGTTCTACACCTTTCTTTTCACTCTTGCTGAGACTGTTTAGTCACACATCACACCCTTTTCAATATTCCTGCATACACCCTCTCACCTCTTTTTTACATGACTGTTGTGTTGCACTGTAGCCCCATACCTGTAGAGTCCTTCACCTTCTTTAATTCTACTCCCTATAACCTCATCGTTCCACTTGAGCCCGTCTCATTTTCACATAGATACTCTGTCTTGCCAACCTAGATTCCTGCTCTTTCTGGAGCAAATCTCCACCTCTCTAGATGTTCCTCCATCTGCTCCCTGTTGTTACAACAGACGACAAAAACAGCTTTCAAATAATAATTTTTCAACCCTCCTCCCACAGTTGGTATAAATAGAAATTAAGTGTAAAACAAATGAAATATTGCTGTAAATATGTTTCGTTTTGGTGTAAAATCAAACTTTTTAACATGGGGTAAATTGAAAATTGTTCCCCTTTATATCTATCTCCAGTGGTCTTTTGGGGAAATGCAACATTTGGTAGTTCTGGGTTTGCATCAAATTTGATAGCTGTAGATTGGAGCTTGATTTCAATAGATGTCTGTGTTTGAGAGGGTGTGGGTGGGTGTGTGAATTTCGTGTTATTGTGTAATGATGTTGTTCTTTGGTCTTAACAAGATTCTTGGAAACCAACTTCCAAGTATATTCTGCAATGAAGACAGTTCCTCCTAAGGCAGAGAAATACATTTGATCCTTTAGTGTGTTCCTGTCTGACTTGAGTGACTGGCAGGCTGATGGTAATGCTAACCACACACGAGGCCTGTAGCAGGGAAGGTTCCCTAAGCTTGTTTCACTTGGTAGTATGGTATAAAGGTCTGGAAGGGCTCTTGTCATGTAAATCAGTCACAAAGAGAGTCTCAGAGGCCAGCAAACTTGAGAAAACAAAAAAGAAGGCAAGACTCTGTGGATCTAACTTCCTCACAAACACCAGCGTCTTACATCAGCATGGACTCCAGGAAGGTATCCATGGGGATAAACCCCAACAACGAGGATCAGAGTAGAGGACGGATGAGGTAACATCTGAGCCAAGTGGGCATACTGGTGAAGTCCAATAGCTGTTAGAATCAAACTATCTGCTCACAGTAATCATAAAGTTTGAGTTTTTTTGTTGAAGGAGTCAAAGGATTTGGCACACTGGAAAACAAGGAAGAACATCTTGTTTTGCTCCTGTGCTTGGATTGCTTTAATTTTGCAATCTGTTTTAGAGTTATTTTATTGAGTCTGGTAAATATTTGCAGATGCAACTGTAACTCGATATGCACAGATGTGACTGTGAATCATGTGTAAAGGTTGCTTTTGAGCCTGTAAATGCTGCTAACTTCACTCAGCTCGGTTGTCAAACAAAGACCACATTACTCTGTTGTATATCAAACGCTTAATTTCTAGAAGTCACTTCCTTTATGTAAGTTTAACCCACATCGCCATATCTCTGTCAGTTAATTACATGTAGATTTGTACACATCATTTATATTCAACTATCAACAAAATCTAAATCAGTGTAGTTGTGATCACCCTGTGCCTTCGAAACAGCATCAATCGTTCAAGCTACATTTGTACAGTTTTATTAAGGAACTGTGCAGGTACGATGTCCTAAACATCTTTGAGAATTAACTGCACATCTTCTGTGGATGCAGGCTTTGTATCATTCATCTTTCTCTTCATGTAGTCCAAGATACACTCTATGATATTGAGATCAGGGCTTTGTGGAGCCATACATCCCATCCAGCACTTCTTGTTCTTCTTTAAAGTGAAGACAGTTCTTCATGACTTCGGTTGTATGTTTGGGGTCATTGTTTAACTACAGAATACAGTTGGAGCCAATTATACACGTCTTTGGTGGTATTAGATCAGGTTAAGTATTTGCTTGCATTTTTCCGCATTGAGAACACCTTTTTTTGGACTCACTCCAATGAAAATTCTATTTTTGTTGTTTTCAACATGTTCTTGTATATTTTTTTTCTCATGATAGAGGAAATATATGAAAGAATTTATGATAAAAACTGCATCTCTCAGTATTTCTTCATTTAAATCGTGATGGATCAACATAAAAACCTGCAGTTTTAAACAGGTTAATTTTATGATGCAGCAACTTCATTTGGAGGGCCATAATCTCCCTGCTTTGCTTCATTGTAGGGATTCCACTGGGCAGACAAATAGATCCATTAATGTCTTCATTTTCCTTGTCTGAGCCAATATCTTACTCAAAACTGTACAGCCTCCAGTATACCGCCAATGTTCCTCTCCTCTTTTTTTTATGCCGAAAGTGCAGTTTTTTTAGAGCAATACTCAGAAATGTGTGAATGGATCGAAAAACCGCTTTGGGGTTGTTTATAATGAGGAATGAACATTATAATACACTTAAAAGTTCAAAACCTTTTTTCCATGGTAAAGGTCTTTTGAACAAAGACCACTGGGAATAATTATCCAATATATGAAAACATATCGTTGGAGTGGGACTTTAACAAAATATCTAACTGCATTTGCAGAAATACAGCTCAAAATGTTCATGAACCCTCCACCATGCTTTACCGTGTCTCTGCAGCACTTCAACAAACAAACTAAAGCCAAATATTTCATATTTAGACCCATCAGTCTGGAGCACCTGCTGCCATTTTTCTGCACACCAATTTCTGTGTTGTCATGCAAGCCTGAGTCGGTTGGCCTTGTTTCCATGTTGGAGATGTGGCTTTTCGGGCAGAAACTTTTTCATAAAGATCATTTCTGACCAGACTTTCTCAGAGAGTAAATGGATGTGCCTTGCCAGCGGTCTTTTAATTACAATTATGCTGTTTTTACACAAATTTAAAAAAAAAAAAATGAAGATGTCATTTTCTAGTACATGGTTTCTGCAGAGCGGAGCCAGTTCATTGGAAATTTGCCTATGACTTGTGGGTGGGACTGTTGCTACCCCGCCCCTGCTTCCCTACATCTATCTGTTAACATGCTCTAATAGCTTACAGGCCCCTTAAGACCCAAACCTAACTTCCCTAAAACAACAAAAAAATGGGGTGCAATATCAGAGCTATCCAGCCATACAGTTTTGATCCAGATGCCAGCTCAGACAAGAAAAACTAAGATGTACATGGATCTATATGTGAATAGCAACTACATCACCACTACAAGCTTTTTTCAACTGCATTGTTTTGTCTGTTCCTGATGTGCAACAATTTGAAGAAATATTCAGGAATGCAGTTTTAAACGTAATTGTCTTACATACTTCGTCACAAGAAAAATGCCACAAGAACATGAAAGCTTCATAAAACAATTTGAATTGAAGTAGGTATTTAATGTTCCCCATTTGTTTGTCCCTGAACAGCCCTTCTTGAAAGCCCAGATGTTGCTGAAGCAGTCTAAATGCATTGTGTCTTGTTGCTGTGCTCAGTTTTGCCATGATATGAAACTGTCTTTACCTGCCTCTCTTTGCTGGGAGAGTTTGGCTGCTTCCTCACCCAGCCTGAAGCATCCTACACAGCTTTTTCTGTTGCAGTATGTCTTGGTTTCAATCTACATGTGACACTGATGATCATCAGCTCCTGTATGGTATAATTGGTCGATAATATATCTTACAAAATCCCTGACTTTGTGCAAGTAAGAATGGATGCTGGTTTGAAGGCAAAAACTACAACACATAAAAATGATTTGATTTTTCTGTTTGCTCACCTTGCATTTTGCAAGAAAAAATAAATAGTTTTATAGACACATGGTTATTCATTATATTTATCATATTTCACTTGGACATCTCTAATTGCACAGATATTAATTCAATAATTCAATCTCCCCACTCGCCCATATCCTATCTCCCTGAGAGAGAAGAGCTGACTGCCTTCCTGCTTCACTGCTTGCCCACTTTTCTGGGTTGGCCAGACAATCAGGCAGAGTAATGCTTATTTAACATCCAATTTAAATTCTATATCTCACCCGATCCACACCACAGACGATCCCAATCATCATGTGGGTGGAAAAGAAGGTGGAAGTGGGGAAAAAGCAAATAATGAAGAAAAGAAAAAGAAAAATGGGACAAAAATATTGTTGCTTTCTTTGGCAATATTGAGAAAAGAGGTATAATCTGCTTTTGTTGCCTGCTTCACTTGCTCTTTTCCAACCACTACAGTAAGAATATATTTAGAACATAGCTCCTGAAAGAAGCTGTATGTGTGTCAGGCTCATTACTGAACCTGGGAGGAAGCAATTTCTATTGCAACTTCTGCTCTAACTTATGACATAGTTCTCTTATGCATCATTCTTTACTGAGAGTCTCACTAATGCAGGACAAAAAAAAAACAAAAAAGAAAAAAAAAAAATATATATATATATATATTTAACGAATATTTAATCATACACATTAAATGTCAGTTTTTCAAGCAAAATATTCATAATCAGGGTAATAATACTGAAGGAGAGAAGACAAAAAAATCAAAGTCATAAATCAATCATAGTAAAAAACAAAATAAAAAAGTCACAGAGTTGCAGAGAAACATTGCATCAAGTGCTTGGCAAAGAAACACAAAATAATACATTGTGGTAAGACAAATACTACAAGTTCCTTCACAGGGCAGTTATTTTCCTGTAATTTGCAGATGAAAATGTTTTACAAAATGCATTAAAAATGTTGAGTAAAGCTCCAAATGGACAACTGCCTCTACATGTATTCAGTGAGAAATCTGTTGCCAATGAAATGGTTAAATATAGATGGCAGAAACACACCTGTTCTAATAAAACTTTGAGAAAACTTTCACATAAACTCTTGAAAAAAATGTTTTTTGCAACCCTCTTGTCTGTTTCATTAAAGACACGGCAACAATTAGACTGAGCTAAATCGCATAAATGCTCTCTGTCAGACGGGGCGTGTATTAATCAAAATCTATTCAGTGAGAAAATGTGAACCATTATATAAGGCCACTTACTGTACCACTCTTTTTTTTTTTTTTAATTGTCCTGTCCAGCAGCTTAGCAAACAGATAAGAGCTGAGGGCCTCTTGTGTTGGACAGATTTTACTATTACAATAGAGGGCTATGTATCTGTGGACCCACAAGGTGTATATGTGTATAAACCCCTTTTGTATCTGAGGCTAAACTTTATTTATGTTAATTATGTTTAACATTTTTTGTTGGACTGGATGGGAAAGAGAAGCGAAAGAGAGAGAGAGCGGGGTGTTAGAGATGAGAAATAAGGGTATCAAAATAGAACAAACTGTGGTTAAAGATGTTGAAAAATGATTTAAAAATAACAGTGGTTAAACAAGTTTTTTTTTTCTTCAGAAAACAGACGTTAATGAATCTGCCAATGCATCAGTACCCTTTATCCATTAATCTCTGGATGTACAAACAACACTAAACTCTTTAACTTGATTTTTTTTGCATCTGAAAACAATCTGTTACACGATGTGTTATTGTTGGGCACAGGCAGTCAGAAAAACATGACATGTCAATTATGCAGGGATTCTCTTTCAAATGCAGCTCAAAGATGTTGATGAAAACTCTGTAGGATTTGACTGAAGGACATCATAGGGTTTAAAATAAATTGTACGCTTCTGAAAGCCAGAAGTCTGAGTTTAGGAGGTTCAATGAGCATCCTTGCCTGACCCTGTCATCATGGACAAATTTTAGAAAAAGCTAAACCACCAAGCAAGGTCTTGCCATCTAAAAGACAGCAAATCCCCTTTAATTATGCAACAGATGACCAGTCACAGCAAGAGAGATTATGAACAAAACTGTTTGGGGAATGAAGTTACACTAAAAATAACTATTTACTGAGGCAATTTGCAGAAAACATCTAAAAAATATAGTGTCTCCATTGTTTTATGTGTATATGCAGAATGGACAAAGAGTTTAATAACCAGTTAGAAACATAAAAACTCCAAAATGTTTTAAAAAATATCAATATTTGTATTATAATACTCTGTAAAGTGAAGATCAGGGACATGTTCATACTATCCACATGTAATTATGCTTCAGCCACTTCGATGTGCCACTTTGTGACTCAGCTGCTATTACAGCAATGTTTCCTCAATTTCTAGTCTCTTTTTCCAAGTTCAGCTCATCTTTTTCTGTGCCTATTTGATTTCCACTCTCTATGTTGGAAGATGACTATAGATGTGATGAGGAAAATGCAAAAAAAGAAAAGCGGGCAATTGGGAGAAAATGATTGTAAAATAAAGGATTATGCTAAAAACAGGAAGATAAGAGAAAAACAAAAGTACAAACTGCAGAGTCATAGCTTTTTAAATATAAAATATTCAAATAAAGCAATCATAACTACAGTTGGAACCTTTTTAAGTATCCCTTTTGTGACATAAAACTCCACACCAAAAAGGAAGGAAAGCATCAAGCACTAAATAATGCATTGATTTAAAGCCACTGTGAGGCCCAATCCTGAAGTCCCCTATCCCCATGCTCTCATTATTTCCTGGAAAAAGAAACAGGGTAGATAACAGAATTTCTATCAGGATTTTCTTTTACAGTTTGAGAACAGAGACTGGGAGGACTTCAAACTGGAAAGTTGTTCAGTGTTGATGAGCTTTAAAAACAGATAAAGGTAATAAAAGAAAACACATGGCTTACCATTTCTTCCAAATGAGTTTTAAAACTGCTTTTTAAAAACATGCTTGGCGAAATAAACACTTCTTATCATTTGTAGAATGGACTTCTGATGGTGATGTAGTTACAATTTGAAGTCTGACTTAAAATTTGTGAAAAGAATTAACGTTTTCTTTCAAAAATCTAAATTTGTGCAAGGACATGTAAAATAAACTTGAACTAAGTTCTCATTTTTGTGTTTTAAAAAATTGTTTTGCACGATTTGTGTATCTCCAGTCATTGCAGCATACACACTGACTCATTTGAGGCCCTCAGGCTGTTAAGTTATTTAGTACTGGTGTGTATCTGTAGGGATTTGGAAAGAGAACTTCCCTCTGACTGGTTCAGCATATGTACATACTTGAGAAGAATGCATCCAGAACCAATAGGAGGTGCTGTCCAAAACACTTGAATGTTGTTTCTCCGGCGAGGAGTGCTCTCTGTCACTGCATGGGGACAGTTGGTCATAAACTGGGTCTCATCCTCATCGATTATCTGTAAAGAAAGTGTAAAAGAAAACAGTTTATCATAAATAGAAGCGCTCTCCATTAAGTTTTTTAGCACCTCCAGGTGGTTTACCTTCATTCATCTCCAATTGTTCCCTTTTTCACTATAGTAAGACTCAAAGCATTTCTTTCTTCAAACTAAAGCTCAGGTTTATCACATTCTTTCATACTATAGCAGCAAATAAGTGTCAGTGTCAAACCATTTGTGATACTAATCTGACAGCATGCCACAAAGATCTCACAGCTTCGCTTCAATGCTGGAGAATCCTAAGAGAACTGCATAAAGTCGTTCAAAGGGCAAATTTATTTATATCTTTTAAATTATTTATTTTGAATTTTCTCATACCTTTAAAAAAAAGTGCAGAACTGTGCTATTATTTAACGTGATTTTGGTTCAGACTGGGGTCTCAATGTTTGTGATACTTTATGTACAGAGCTGCACCTCTGAGATAAAGTCTTCACCGTGTCATTGATTTTAACTGGACAGAAAATGAGTTAAGCCGCCCAACCAGAGAGCAAATTCTGAACAAGAATTTGTCTGATGGGAAGTGACATCAGGCCAACAAGGACAATTCTCACTCCATGAAGCTGTCAGCAAGGAGCTTCTTTTGCCAAGCCATGTTATGAATGAGCTCCGTTTAAAAGTCTTTGAGTGTGTGCTTCTGTGTGTTAAAGCCAAAGAGAGAGAAAGGGGGAGCTTGGCAGCTACGGTACACGTGCACGGAACTTGTGCGAGCTGTCTGTCTTGTTTCCTCCTCTGTCCATGTTCCCATGACTTCTAGCAGGTATCTGCAGCTGGCTTGGTTGGACTTCAGTGAATCTTCTGACATTTTACAAATCAGAACTCTACAAAAAGATGAAACCAGTTTGTTATTAAATATTTTAAACGTTTATCATGTAGTAATTAACTATATAACTTTGTGCTATTGCCCGGGCCACACACATGCACAGTGGCAAGCTGACCTCCCCAGAGAGCTCAATACAAGTGTTTAATCAAGTCAGAGCTGTCCTGAAACAGGGAAGATGTGGGTACACCACTAGATTTCAAATGAGCTTTATGTTAAACCCTGCTGTCCCCTGTGGGAGTTTATTTTCTCTCTTTTTTTTTCTGTACGTTAAGGGCTGTCCCATGGAGTGCTTTTCTTTTTCAGATGGCAGCGCAGTGTCTTAGCATTTTCTTTAAACGTAGAGGACAGAAGATGAGAGACTGACTAAGCAAGTGATGCAAGAGAAAACTGTCCGGATAGCAGTTCATTTATTCTGCTCTTTCACACGTTGCCTCCAATAAGCCAGGTGATCATACACGGCTTTCAAAGAGCCCTTCAGGTTCTGAGAACCTGACAGGAGTATAATCAAAGACAGACTCCATTTCTTTCATGCTAACATCTAAAAAGCTATGGTCATACATCTGTATGCTTCATCTATCATCCGTGCCATCCACATTTTGATGTGAAGCAATGTCGCCGAGCTTTAGAAAATGTTATTTTATTTAAATATCACGACCAAATCTCCTCTTTAACTTCGTAGATTAACAAGGTGTGTGTTTACTCGACTCCTATCTCAAATTATGAAAGGGAACAATCCTTTTGACATTATAAAAGAGTTTCATTTAGCCCTAGTTAAAAACAAGAGCATGGGCCTGAGCCAAGATGAAGGACAGTTGTAATGGGTGTGACACCTAGACTCTCATCAGTGAAGAAAAGCACATAAAATTGTTTTTTTTTTACCCGTCTTGGCTTGGGAATTTTAGATAAAAAATGAAAATAAGTCACTGAGTTCAGTACAAAACCCTGCAGAGGTAAAAACAAAAAGAATTGAATTACAAATGAGATAAAAACCACTCCACCTTAAAAAGGCTGAGTGCCAAAAGAAAAATAATTATAATAATTCAACAGAAAAAAAGATATAAAACCCAACCAGCATGTCCTCCTTCATCTGACATGTTTTTAAAAGGCACAATGACACTAAAACTGGGGGCTCGGTTGTTTGAGGGGTGTTTATATAAGAGTCTAAATGTGTTTTCTTAGTGCTGAAAAAAAAATCATTTATTTTTTTCTCCCACTCCCAGTTATTGAATTTTACCATATTGTTTTAGCATCTTTGACTCTGAAGAACTTTTTCTCATCTTTTGAGTGAAAGTTACTGTGTGACTGATTTGAACCGTTAAGCATTGCTAATGCGGAAAAGATAATGCTGTAAGTGTAAAAGTTGACTAAATTACTTGATCCGATAATTAAAGTCTACATAAACATAGATTGCATTCAAGAAAAGCATCTATCTGCCACATCTATTAAACCAGGGTCTATTCTTATAAAGCACATGGCAATAATAAGGCACTAATCTTTGTTTAAAAAAATCTACTCCCAAATCAAAAACATGCAAAACCTGATGAACTCATCAAAATATCTCTGTAAAATCTCTTTTTTTTTACTGGGGATTTGTGCAATGCTTAAATGTGACACGTGAGTGAATGAATGACAGCTCCCCCTTTACACTGTGGTAAAATGCACTGAATAACATTTTTCATTTCAGTGCTTTCTGCAGAACAAGTGACAAGATTCATGCTTTGAAAATGCTGCTGGCAGAATCTCTGCAGTTCAGTGCGTCTGCACGCTCATAGTTTGACTAAAGTCGTTTTGGGCTTATAAGTGATTCATGTTCAACATTCAGAGGTTGAATCAGATAACAAATTTGCCAGAAAACTGCGGCCTTTAGAGACGGCTGTTATTTTGTCAACAATTCCTTTGCCTTACAATAAAATGTCACGTTCCACTTTCTTCTGGTTCACAACAGTTTGGTGTATAGTTCTATATCTCTATTATTAGATATTATAATATTTTTTCAAATAATCTATTAGCTTCAGTAACATGAGATCCCAGAGAATTTTTTGTTTGGAAAATTAAACTTTTAAAAGCTTTCTGTGAAATTCCCCCCAATCAACAACTTGCAACTTTACAATGTTATTTTTAATCCTTTCTAATTGGATCCATTGATGTTTCTATATTTGAAAAAAAGAAGATTGCAGTAGAAATATATTTAGAATTCTACCACCTCTCAATAGAGTTATGTAAAGTTTAGATTTCATAGCTGAGAGCACAGAGTGCAGTCATCCCACTGCAATGTTCGAATAAAGAATATGATTATTTTAAGTTTTGTGATGTTGTTTATGAGCAAAGAGGAACACAGTGGTGTTTAAAAGCTCCTTAGTTGGTGCCTGAAGTTTGCCAAAAAAATGTTATCCTGCAATTACACCATAACTGCCCACAAAGCAGGACTAGACTGTGCTATTTATGTTGTTTTCGACATAATGTTGGAGAAGAAACTTTCTTACCCAGTCTTCTGTTGTTCTATACTGGTGGACCAAGGGGTGCCCAAATCCAGGCCTCATGTCCTACATGTTTTCTAACCAAACTGCCACTGAAGCTCCTTATTGGCTAAACACACCTGATTCAGGCAGTCGAACAGCAGATAAGGCAGAGGTTCTGGGCTGGATTTGGACACCCCTTTTCTAGACATTCAGTTTTGAGTTGTTTCAGATAGAAAGGGAAAATGCAGACAAGAGCTGTTAGGCACGTAGTGAGGGTTTACTGGGAACTTAGGATAAATTCATTTGCTTGACAGATTGTTACCTGCCAATATCTAGATGGAAGACATTGAATACTAAGTGGGGCTTGTTCTATTCCTCCATAGTTGAGGCAGCTGAGCACAACTGTAGTTGCAATCTCATTGGTGCCCACTGGGCAGCAATCCTAAAACTTAGAGGAGGACACAGCAAGTGAAAAAAACAAGAAAGGTCTATTGGGCATTGTTGTCCTTTAAAAAAATGCAAAGTTTGTGTGGGATGAGCTCAGCAACATCAAGGAAAATTACTTTCAATCAGTTAAGCAATAATCGAGAAGGAAGGATAAGTTCTGTCCTAGAAAAGCAAACCAGCTCTTATACCTTGTTGGAATTGTTATAGATCTTGAACTTTTGCACATCCAGTCCACATGTGTTGTGTGACCTTGGAGAGCCCTACTGACTGCTCACCTTGAGATATCTTATGTGGGAAACTCTGGGAGTGTGGGATACAAGGCCACTATCGAGGGCTTTCTAATCCTTGAGCAAACAGAGCACAAGCTCGGTTGGAATTGAAATAGTAAATCTGATTTGTTTCCAAGGAGAGTTGGACTCTGTCAGGGATGCCCCTTTGTCATCCCTTCTGTTAATTACTTTAATGCACAAAATTCCTCCAAAGAATAGGCCCAAAACAGTCATAATACAATGATTCTATCTAGGGGAAATTGGTCATCTTAACAAACTGCAACATAACAGACATAAATTTTAGTTAGATGTATAAAGAGTGCATCTATGCATGTTTGATAAAGGGTCTGAGTTCTGTTCATTCTCATACATTTCCAAGTTTGTGCACAGGCCTGAGCACTGCATAGGCAACCCGCCAGTAATGCTTAGCAAATCATATCACCATGTGGCTAACAAGTACACTGAATGCTGTTGTCACATAACAACAAATGACATCGAAAATTTGTCATTCATCTTAGCACACAAAAGTGATTTTTACACAGAACAAAAAAGAAGCTCAGCTTCTCAATGTTCTTGCATGTTCAGGGCTAATTTTCACAGAGAATATCACAGCTTGACAGTGACTGTATTGAGATTCGCCTGAAAACTGTCCAAACTTTCCCCTCAACTGCACCAAATGCTCTTTTTGTTAAGAGCAATACTACACATATAGTAGATTCCCAAAATGATTGGCACCTGTTCTCTTGTACTCATTTTTAAACTGTAAGATATTTATCACTTTGGATAAAACCATCTGCTAAATGAAGGAAAATACAAATATGAACTGCGCAGAACAGAAAAGCAGGATTTACAGTTTTTAACATGATAACAAAACTATGTACAAAAAGAGCTAATGGCAACTAAAACAGTTGACTGCTCTATACTGTTATTATATTTTTTCTATCCTAATGGATTTCTTAAATTAGAGATAACATTTACAGGTAGGTAAAGCTATCCTATTTGCCATCTAACGATGAGTGTAAAAACAAGTGGATTGAAAATGAAAATAAAAAAAAGAAAAACTCAAATGTATTACTAAGTTTCCCTAATTCATGTCAAATCTCTGAAATTTGCTAAATTAATGGCCTTGTAAAGCAGTGGCTATTGTAACTGACAAGGTAAATGACTTAATTTCAGTGGAGAAAAAGGACATCGTGGGGTTCTTCCTCATGACTGGACAGCTACTATAATCAGGAAGACTGACAAAAAATACTTGGTGTGACATTTAGAATGAAGAAAATCAAATAAAGAGATTTAAAAGTGGAATTTAAAAAGCTCTGAAATGTGTTAAAGGTTCAAGGTAAAAAAAAAAAAAACAACTAGGGGCAGGCAGACTAACAGGTGATGTCAGAGGGGAATCTCTGAGGATTATGATGTTTGCAGATGATATTGTCATGTATAGTGAGAACACAAAAGGCAGAGAAACATCTTAAGAGGCTGAGCTTTTCTATGAAAATCAAAGAAATGAAGATCTGCTTCAAAAGGACATGATCTATGTGTAAATGAGAGGGACTGAAGTGAACGGGTAAGGTTAAAGGGAGGGGAGGGGAAGAAAGGTGGAGGACTCTTCTGTTGCTATGGTAAGTAAATAGGGAGGTAAGAGGCGTGTGTAGGCAGCTTGGAATTTGTGCTGATATTCTCTTAAGTGACTAGGATGGATAAGATCAGAAATGAGAAATGCATCAGAGGAACAGCTCATGTCAGATATTTTAAAGATAAATGCAAGAAAGCCAGATTGAGGTGATTTGGACGCATTGAGAGGAGGGATAGGAATTATGTTGGTAAAAGGATGCTGATGTTGAAGTTTCAAAAAAAGGAGAAATACCAAAGGAGACCAAAGAGGAGATCTGTGAATGTAATGAAGTAGGGTTGTTAGAGAGAGTGAGAAGGATGCAGATGATAGGGTTAGACGAGGGCAGAGCATTTGCTGGGGTGAACCTTAAAGCGACCAGCCAATGAAAAAGAAGTAGAAGAGGTATTGGAAAGCACTTTAATTTTTTACTTTATTCATTTAGCACATCCCCTCTTTCCTCTATTAACCACACTCAAGCGATGATGAGGAGATAATATGGAGGTTAGTGATTTCAGTCACACTCAGACAGTTAGGATCCCTCCAAAGATTCTCTGATTGATGAACACTGACTGAAACATTTCAACACACATCAGTACAACTTCTCAAAACTGAGCATCACCAAACATAA
Source organism: Oryzias melastigma (assembly GCF_002922805.2). Classification (NCBI taxonomy): domain Eukaryota; kingdom Metazoa; phylum Chordata; class Actinopteri; order Beloniformes; family Adrianichthyidae; genus Oryzias; species Oryzias melastigma. Next base: position 20,352,754 of record NC_050514.1, read on the forward strand.
AATGAGTGCTATACTTAGTCACACTGCTGTCACAGTCACAAGAAACCCCCCACTGCACATTGTTGCGTCCGCTTCAATGAATGTTGTATGAAATTAGGCACAAGTGAGAAAAATGTCCAATTTTTTAACTCATTTGCACACATAAACACTGTTCAGCATCCAATATTTTCTGCAAAACTCCACATCTCACACTGCATTATAATGACAAAAGCAACACCGAATTGTTCATTATCACATTAGCATATTGTAGCAGAACCAGAGTCATTCGCCTTCTTTTTTCTCTTACTGAACTCTTGGCCTTTCTCTGATCTTTAATAATCAGTTTGTATAAAATTCTAATCACTCTCTAAACAAATTCAGTTTCACTCAACGCATTCCTGCTTATAAATTTCTGTCTTGTAAGCTCTAAGGTCAAAGAGCTGAGAGGAAAGAGCAACTTGAAGATGGGGTGATGACTCGTTTTACTCACAGGCTCCATCAACTTTATTGCAGGGGGTTAGGTTAAAACAATAATAGTTTGACATTTAAAGGTAGTAGGGTCTATGAGGCACACAGTGCTTAGGATCCAGAAAAAGGACTGTATTGATACAGTCTGGCTATTTTGTGGGTGTCTCCAATCCAAATGTATTGATTGATTTATGCTCTTAAAATGATATATATTTGTATCCACTGCCTTACCTGGAAATTCCCAGCGTAGTCCTCCTCTTTGTCTCCTTCTGTGCCCTCTTTCAGAGCAATAAGAGTGAATCCTCTGAAGTAAGAGGGGCTGGATGCAAACACAGTCACTACATGCAAACAAACAGGAGAGACAGCAATCATTACCATCTCCATTCTAACAAAAAAATAAAAAATAAAAACTAATGTAGACACTAAAATTGACTTAGCTGAATCGAGCTGTAGGGGTGCCTGACATTTAAAAGCAGCACAGTGTGTTCAAACCTTTCATGATAGCAAACTTTAATACTCCACAGACTTCTATCTTTAACCCTTTGGGTTTGAATTTTAATATAGTGTCCTTCAAAAAAAAAATCCTTTTCGCCCAAATGTGAAGTTCTTACTGAAAAAAGCAGTCAGTGGATATCAAGTTTGCATTGTGTATTAAATCATGTGTCCTTTTAACAAAATAAGCACTAAAGAAGAATGTGAAAAATAATTAAACTTCGAGTTTTGTCTTAAAGAGTATTAAACAATGCACTTTTAAGAGAAAAAAGACATATGGATTATTAAAAGATTACATTTTTGAGTGTTTTGTAAAAAAATATCATTACATCTATAAAGAAATGTACCTTGAAAGAATACATGTTAAGAAATTTTACTAAGTCATTTTTAAATGTTTGGAAGCAAATCCGAGGTGTGCAAACCCTCCTAGTAAGAATGACTATTTATGTAATGCTCTGAAAGTAGAAAAGTTTTATGTTGATGGAGTTTAACTGAGTGGAAATGCGCAGAAGAAGACCAACCTCTGTATGTGCTCCCCGGCTGGTAGCTGTCCGGATCTCCTTCAACGCGGAGGCGAAACTCGTTGTTGCTCTCCTTCCGATTGCTCTGAGCCCGGAGTATCCGACTACAGTAGCCGTCCGCTTTCCCAGCTCTCTCGAAAGGCTCCTCGGTGAAAGCCAGTGAAGTGCAGGCAGCGGAGGAAATGAAGCACAACAGGAGCATTGCGCCTGGATGTAGTCCTGGAGCGTTCATTCTGTGCGATCAAGTTGATGCGTTGAGATGCGAAAAGAAAAAGAAATGCCAGAGAACTCCTTCAGATCTCCGTGCAAAGCGAAAACTTGCCAGCTGCTGAAGTGAGACTTCTGAGCAGCTAGCGGGGCAGATCCATCCTGATGACAATGAGAGAGAGGAGGAGGAGGAGGACGCGGATGAGACGTGCGCTCCGCTCGCTCTGCATGAACGGCACGCTGCGCGCAGCTGAACCGAAGAGCAGGAGTCCTGGGAAGTGGCCAAACCACAGCCAGGAGTGGTCCTCAGGTTCACTGCAATTTACAACACCACGAAACGATTAACACTCAGCACAGCAGATGAGACCACTTACACTGAACTCTTATTTCTGCTCCCTTTGGAAATACAGGAGCGCGCAGACAAAGGAATAACTAAAGGATGCTGCACGGTTGTCAAGGTGACAAATTAAACAAGTGTTTTGTCACTTGACTTTTTAATGATTGCTTCACCCCCCTGTTTGGGTGATGCACAAAGGTTAATAGAGTCGGAATTGATGAATAGATTTACAAATAATTAAGGCCAAACCGAAAAATTAAACTCTTGCTTGAGTTCAGCATCATAAGGCGCAGCAGCAACAATTTCTCGGTGGACTGCCTGCAGACAGGATTAATGCCTCTTTTAAGAAATATTCACCAATCCAGAGCAGTCACATATTCAGCCTGTAACAAGATTAGAAGGGAGGAAGGGGTGACACCAAAGGTTAGTCATTCAGAATCCATCAAAATTCATTTTTTAAAAAGTGCACATCTTTATTTGGTTTGGTTTTCTATTACTGCAGAGCAGACAAAACTAGAAGAAAATGTATAACAATCACTTGGGCAGTCTACTTAAAAATATATATGTTTTTTGTCATCCTGAAGTGTGCCAGAAAAGTAATATGGCATGCACCTCCACACTAAAAAATTAGGATAAATAGTATGTAAAATTTCCCTCATACATATAGTCGAGAGTCAAAACAGAACCAGACTGTTTTAAAAAGAAAAAAAAGTCACATTGCACCATCATGGACTTGCACTAGGACTTGTGCTGTGCTGTATGCAGACACAAAATGCATAAAAAATATATGAAAAATGTATTTTTCTATCGCAACTTTTCCAATATGGTAGTTACAGGAAATAAAATGTTAATACCTTAAGCGTGTTTATTTGAGCCCAAAAACCCATTGTAAGGCATACAGTCTGTGTTGAGCTGAAAGTAAAGTTATGTAAACAAATTTATTTAGTTTCCAAAAAGATGAGATTTTCAATTCCCTTACTTGCATTTAACTTTTCTTGTTTTATTATTACTGAAGATGCAATCATTAAATTTTCTGAAGACAACCAAGGAACCCAAAAAATGTTATCTGCTAAGTCTGGGATTTCCAAACATAATCTGATTTTGTTTGTAAGGCAAAGCTTTTATTAAGAGAAAATCAATGGAAGCTGTGGGATAAAATGTCAGTTCAAAATGTCAAAGAAAAATAATCCACGTTTGAACTGTTAGGGACCCAGGTTATAGAGAAATTGATGTATATGTGAACAAATGCATGTAAAAAAGCAAGTAAGAAAGAAAAAAAATGATGCTAATTAACAACTAAAATGTAGCTACATTATTGTGATTATCATCATTTAGCTCACAGCTTCAACATCCCCTAACACTTTTATCTATAGAATAGTGATAAAATGTGGAATTTCTATGCAGTAGTTCAGGTCATCTTGCTTTTTACTTACTATTTACTAGTTTATTGTGGTGTTTTTGGTTCATTTCATTCAGGTGGGAGTTTATTTCTGAAACCCTTCTACATGTTATTAAAGTGACTGTGCTTTTCATCATTGTCGCTTGTTTTACTACTTGTATTTGTATCATCTTGAAGTTCAAAATATTTTCCATTAATGCTTAAATTCTTCCAAGTTTTAGTCTTTTGTCAACTATTCAAGTTTTCCCCAAGAATGTTACTGATTTTTTTCCATTTTTATCCTCTCCAACCACAGGAGTTTTGCTTTCTCCCCCATTTTTATCTCTATTTTTTTCTTCTGCAGAAGAAAAGCTAGATATAAATGAAATAAGATGCATCAGGATTCTTTATCTCCAATGAGCAGCTAGAGTACACCAAGCCATGCAATCAGATGGGCTGCAGTATATTGCATTAAAATTCCTGTCAATGATGAGTCTGCTGTTAAGAATTTTATGGCAGCCCATAAGGGACTTTCTAAGACAGAGCCAAATGTCAAAGGTCAAACACCTTGATCAAATCATTGCAGAGTGGGTGTCTTTTCAATGACTTTTGAATGTGACACTTGATTCTAGGTTTGACATTCAGTTACAAAAAGCTCCTAAAGAAATGTTAATGTTTATGATTCTGCTGTTATTTGTGTTATTTACTTCAGAAAAATACTTAAAATCTAAAACATGTTTTCCAAATTTCAAACTCTGTCACATTTTTGTAACAGCATTGAGAAAGTAAATGTCTACTGCTGCCCTCTACTGGTTTATTCCAAACTTCATGAAAACCTCATTTGTGTTGTGGAGATGGGAATAGAGGGGATAGACCTTTCCACTGGGACATTTCTCACTAGTATGGTTGACATCACACACTATTGCGTTATTGGGAAGCGCACAAGTTGCAGATAGTTTAGCTACAACAGAGTCTGTTAGTAAGACAGAGTAAACTGAGCCAAAACAGGTACAATTGAGGTTCATCCCAGCTCTTCTTGAGGCATCCTTGTTTTTTTCACTTAGAGACACTTGTGATGAGCTTGAGTTGTTAATTTTTACCAACAAACTTGTGCATTCATCAGCTCGATCCTCCAAAGGTGTCACCTTGATGTTAGGTTGGTTTTGTTGATGGATGGTGGACTTTCTTACCAACTTAAAGCCAATCAGCAACAGTCATAAAATAAATAATTTTCTTCGTATTTAAAATAATTTTCAAACAATAAACAGTGACAGTCCTGCAACAAAATCTGTTATCACTTTAGTCATACAATACTTAAAAAAACACATTTTTCTCTTTTCTTATAAAAAAAAAAACCTAACATTTGACTTCTAAACAAAAGCAGTTCAGTTGTCAAAAAAAAAGAAAACACTTTATAATGACAGCAAGATGTCACCGCGTTGCAAACAGTACAATGTTGATGCGTTTCCGCATCTGTGCTGCTTCTTTATTTTGCTGGAGAGACATTTTATCCCTTTTCATATTCGTGCAAACCCCCGGTGTTTATGTTAGCCCTGGGAGAGGTCAGCAGACAAATAATGGGAATGCAACACCTTCTGATGGGCACTGACAAATGGAGGGTGGCTGTGTTCTGTGCATGTACTGCTGAGTTGATGGATGGATGATGGGGGAGAAAAGGAACAGTCTAGATGGTAAAATGCTGCCACAGCAGGTGTCATGAGAGCATTTTGTCTCACCGCCCTGTTGTGCTGAATCACCTCAAAATCTTCCAGTGCTTATGGTTACACAATTTTTCTTACATAAAAAAATATATATTTATCGGAACAATTTCTAAAGCTTTGTTCAGATAGACTGTTTTAACACAGAGAGCAAGAGCGTTGCTGTTGTAAAGATAAAAGCTTTGCGTTTTCTGTGAACAAAACCCAACAAAAAAGCCCAACTTGAACATCAATGTGTGCGATGTCTGCTTTGTTTGTCTGTATTAATCATTAGAAATAGTCTTTATTAAGTCTCCCTCATTGAAAAATGCTTGAAAAGTGGGTATGTTTTGCTTTGAATTCATGAATCAGTCAATATAATTTTAATGTTCTGGATGAATGAGCTGAAACCTTTTTTATCTGAATCTGCTTTGAGTGCCTTTGACCGAAGCACAGCTCAGGAGAGGCAACTCGAAAGCAACAATGGGAGAATTTTCCATGACACCAACAGTTTTACACATGCGTGGTTTTAAATGCATGATGTCACGCAATGTCCCTTGCTTTTATCTGAGGTTGTCATCTTTTTTTGTCATGGGATACTTATTTTTGTTCAAATTTCAATATTTCCACAATGATAAAAAATCTTTTTTTATTGGCACATCAGTTTCCAAACTCCTACATGAGCCTTTAAATTATCCTCCGGAGCATTTCTGTCTTTACAGAGGTGTAGAGGTCAAGGGGGGAAAAATCAAATTAGGCCTTTCATTTGATCTTAGTGAAGTGTGAGAGGCTGCTCATTAAACAGCCAAGCCCCCTGCTGCGGAGTCATTAGGGCCACATTTACCATGCACTAGAGTGTTTACCACATTAAATTCACCTGATTTAAAAAATAAAAAACTCTCATCCTGCAGAGGAAAAAGGAAGAACTCTATGAAAGTGTTCCTAGTAAAAATAATGGATTTATTCTCTTACAAAAACAGTTCTAAAACCAGATTGAAAAGTCGCTCAGCACCGATCAGCAGCACCGGTCTGCTGATGAAGTTAACATCTTTATTTTCACCGTGGCTTCCTAGATTCAGCTCCCCATCTCCTGCTTTAGAGGTAATCTGTTTTGATGTCCATCTAAAACTTGAGTGTAACATGTGTTGTTTGGGGACCAGAGAGCGTAAGGGGGCTATCACAAATGATTACAGTCAGCCAGAGGGTGACGGGGGCTGCCAGGTGCAGGGGTCTGCGGAGGCATTACTTACTGGATCCTGTCTTTACCTCGGAGGAGAGCGGGGCCATATCTAAATGGCTTTGAGGAAATCACACACCCTGTCACAAACTGTTAGTTATCTGTCACACAGATAACATTACCCTGGCGGAAGCCTGCCATTAGTTTACTAACAGCAAAACGTGCTGTTTGGAGAAGTGAACGTTTGTGTCTTTATTTGTGTGTTTTAAATAAAGTGAAAATCAATGATGAAAAAAGAAAAACAAAAAATTGCTTACATAGTTACAGAATAATATTAAATTATTTAAAAAAATATTTAAATACTGGATTGGAGCATGGCAACAAAGAGTGGACTTTTATACACATATGCATAAGATGGATGATGAAGGAGGATTTTTTTTTTGTCAAACACAATGATGTCTAATAACCTGTAGGATCAATTGGGGAAATCTATTTTCTAAGGTCTGGCTACAACATGCAGATTCTAGATATAATTTCAATGTATTTATGACACAAAATCTGCATGAATTAGTCGTTTTTTTGGGGGGGGATTAGGCGACGCCTATATCCTGGTGGGAGAAGCTCGGACCATAGATAGATAAACCCAGAGCCCATGGTAGCTGATGGTTGTAGAGGCCAGTCCACAGCACTGTATGGTCCAGGTGGAGGGCAGGAAAAACTCTCTGGAATGTAGAGATATAAACTTGAATTTAAAAGCAGAAATGAGACTGTGATTGGCTGAGAAAAGGAAGTGGGGAATTTAGCAATTGGTTTAAAGTGAAGGCTCACTTGATGAGTGGCATGTAGAGTGATGCAAGAACCAGCCTACCCAGAATTGAGTTAGATCTTCCTTTTTGAAATTACACCAACGCTACACTTCCATAATTAAAGACAGAAGCTAATTGACATCACTGTCAGAAGGTCATTACAATGTAAATTAAAGCTACAAAACTCATATGTTTTCTAATTCGTCTCCCAGGCCTCACATTTTTGAGCAAGCAATTAGAATATTGACTTGAAAAGTAAATACTTATTTTATTTTACGTTTTTCCCTGCAATCCCTTGATATTCTTTTTAATCAGCTGGCAAAAAACTAAATTTTGGGGACATTTATTTTTGTTTTTGTGGCCTTCGCTTCCTAAAAACTATATTACACTATTTTAATTAGAGTGATTTGATCACATAGCATGCGAATGAAACAACACAATTTCCTTGAGTCACTTAAGAAAAAAAAAAGCTTAACACTACACATGCACGCTACATGTCACACATTGGCTATTATTAACTGCAAGCATCTGCAATTCAAGAACACAGAAGTGCTCATGTTGAAAACAGCCAACAAACTCCCCAGTGGGGAAAAAAAATCCTCAATTATGTTTAACACTGCTGAGAGAATAACACATGTTTTAAATAGTAAAAGAAAAAAAATGTTTGTAAAAAAAAGTTCTTCAACCTTTGCTTATGTCAAAAGTTTTCCCTTATTTTTCACAATAAAAGTACCCTATCAGCTACATACTTTAAATAGGACTATAAATATTTGTGAGTACAAACAACTAAAAATTTGCTAAATTAAAGTAGCACGCCTAAAATTATTAGCAACTATTAACTTTTGTTAAGTGTAAAATTAATTTATCTTTTGATAAAATGAGCAGCATAAAAATCTTCAATATATGTGTTGACTCTGTCAGACTGGTTTGGTAGTTTGTATTTTTTTTCCTTTTGTGTTTTGATTATTTTGACATCAGCAGGATGTTGCTGGTGTTGTGTACATTCCAAGGCATCAACATTTAAAGAGAAAATCAAATATAGTCTGAAGGACTTTTACTTTGAAGAACTTAGTTGACTTTCCCACTCTGGGACATGTTGTCCATGTAAAGTTGAAAGTAAGACACCCAGCTGTGTGGTTTGGGTTAAATGTCACATTAACATAAATGCTGGCAGTGCCATAAGGACTGTGACATTCCCTCACATTGTACTGAAAAAGGGTTCTCATGAGGGCACATCTTTTAGATTCTCAGCTCCTTTGTACACAAGTCTGTGGTTAAAGTCAAAATCTGTCAACAGTCTGTCCTCTTTCAAAGCTTTACACCCCGATAAGCTGAGGGACTCTTTTACTATTTTATCAGCAGTCCTTTCCAACACACTCTGACCTTATTTGAGTCTCAGCCTTCCACTTCCGCCTGACCTTTGGCTATGAATCCACAAGCAAGAGATGAAGACGCTTGGGTCCTCTATTCGCAAATGTCATGCCCAAAAGCACTGCAGATGTGCATACCTACCTATGATGTTATAAAACAATCTAATAACACAAATGATAAAAAAAATATATAATTTTACGATTTATTCGCATTGATCTAAAAATATAATTTAGCAATGCACAATAAATGTTTTTCTCATTTTTTAATTAAATACAGTGTAACATAAAAGTGATTTTTTTTCTAAAGTATTCACTAATAATTACTTTAAATATAAAACTTCACTTGGCAAAAATGTTTTATGTGAAAAGCTTTGCTTTTTACTTTTTCCTGTGTTTCTACTTGAAAGCTGAACAGTCATGACTCACAATGAGATCAATCAGAGGCGCCTCTGTCACTTCAACACTTGATTGAAGATACTTCTCCTTAGTTCTTTAGACGCACCAATGCCAAATGCAAAAATAATAATAATAAAAAAAAAATCAAGTAGTCATTCAATTTCTATTTCCTTTGTCTCTTGTGTGGTTGTGTTTTTCTTGCATAACTTTCTTCACAAGGTAAAACATATAAATATGTATTTTCTCTTTATAAAAGCCACAATAAGCTATTGAAAAACCTTTGATTTTAGATTTATCCTTGTGTATGCAAGTTCTTTTTTCTAACAACCATTGTACCTTTGTCAGAATTCTGCCTTTTTATTGAAAACACTATAGTTTTGTCAGCTAAACTAGAAGTTGATGGTAAACCAATTTAAAAATATCTCTGAAACGTGATAAAATGTAGTTTACTTTATGAACAAAAAAAAATAATAATTTTTCCTTTTTTTCCAAAAACCTTATCTTAAAATCTACCAACCATTACAGGCAAGAACTGGATTTAGCAAACAGTTTTGGTGGAAGATGATATCAATGATAAAGTAAGGACTTTGTGGAATGAGTGGCAAATTCTGAACTCAGCTGTGATGAGGCTACAACACATGCAGGTCATCTTTTTGATAAATCCATTGAATCCTGTTTTTCTGAGTCAACCTTTTCATAACTGAATTAATATCGACTGATGTCTTTATTCCAATGTAATGCAAGGCTGGTATGAAAAGTTCCATGGTAACATGAGCTCCTGAGGCAGGAGGAAGGACGTGTATCGAATTGGAGAAAACAGTGAATTTGTGCTTCTTTTGGCAGAAATGAGCAGTTGTGTCTGTGCATTCAAAACATGAATGATATAAAAACGTAATCTGTGAAAATGTGGCCCCAATTATCTCATTATGTTCCATACATCTCCAAAGTTAGAGGAAAAACTATAAAACACAGAGGATGACGCTGATGATTGTGGTAGAAAGCAACTCATAGTTTCAGTAAAGAAAAGTTCTGCATTTGAAAAGGCTTGAAAACTCTCCGTTAGCCTTTATGTCTGGACTTTCTGTTTCAGTCGGAGAGCCACTGAACTTTAATGCTGAAATCAAAGACATCGTTTTAAGTATTGATCTGTCAAAGAATAACTTTAAGAAAAGTTTTCATAGAAAAAATTTAAAGTGTAAGTTAGTAAACAAGTAGATCAGAGAGAGTTCTTGAATTGTAGATGTACTGATTTGTTGTCTGTCATAAATTACCACTGCCTGATACTTGCTGTGGTTTGTTTCAGGAACTTTCTGAACCAGATCGCCCCCTACAACAATGTACAGCAGTGAATTCCTAATATCTTAAGGAAATTAGGGGTAGGGTGTGTCCAAACCTTTTGAAAAGAAGACCAGATATGATGAAGTGAAACGCATGAAGGGAAACCATTCAGACTGCATTCTATGAACCCTTACAATACCATTAAATGAAAATTAACTATTTGATTACATTTTCATTGCTAAATAATACGTTTCATTTCTTCACAGAGAGTAGAAATAACTTTAAATAAAAGGCTTACGATGGCTTATTGCAGATAATCACAATCAAGAAATTGTTTTTGAGTTTTTATGTAGCGCTGGGGGCCACATAACATTGATTTTATGATAAAAAACCTGTGGAATTTTATTGGGGCCACTGACCGGACTTTGGACATGCATGTCTTAAGGAAATGCACAACATCCCTACAAAATTGTAGCTCAAAGAAAAGCCGGTAAATGTTAGGTTAGGATAGAGATCTGCAGCCTTCACTCTGAAAGAGCCATTCAGGTTCATTTCCCACCGACTACAACCCAGTAGGAGCCACAAAGTCTTCCTTCACCCTTTAAAACAATAAGACACAGATTTGTATTTATGCTATTGTTACCACTATGATAAACCTAAATGAACTGTTGTTAATTTTGCATGAATAATACACAAACATATAAAGAACTTAGCCTTTTTTTTTTACTTCTGATAGAAGTTCCTTTCAAAATAAAAGACACCCTGTCATTTATGATCACTTCAAAGCATCAGTATTTGTAGGAAGTCTAATGTCAGCAGGGATTCAATAAAAATCGGTAATTTCACTGTTGTTGGTGGTTCTCTGTAAGAAATGTAACTCTAATAGGCCAAAATGAAATCCAAATTAAAAAGTGACCCCTGCCATATTTTTTTAACACATTTAAAATTCCTTAATTTTTTCAAGAATAGAAAATTTGCTTAATAATCCAGTGTGCCTTAACGCTGGTTGTGCTTAGTGAAGTCCATTGATTTTTTTATAGCACAGGACAGGACGCACAAAAATGTGTTAAAATGTTGTAACTCGACTTGTGAGACGCACTGTCCTTCAACTGTTTGATAATGAGTTAGTTTTTAGTTAGTTTACTGTTTCTACTTTACTATTTTCTCACTTCTTACTTTACAGATACTTTTTAGCATTTAGAAACTTTTACATTTTTTTTAACAAGAGAACCACAGTGGATGGGTAAAAGAGCCACGTGTGGCTCCGGAGTAGCAGGTTGCAGACCCCTAGTTTAGGGCAGATTAAATGTGTTTAGAATATATGTGAACTGTAGGGGCACAAGACATGGTCAGGTGTGCAGCACAGTGGCATCTCAGGAAATGTAGTGCATAAAGCAAAGACACAGCAACCTCAAATTCCTTGGATTAAATCTCTTTCCAACCTCAAACCCCAGTTCCACATTAGAATAAAGAACAACATTTTAGATCAAAGTATATCATTAAAGTTTGCAGTATTTCAAAGTTTAACTAATCTGAGTTATCTGACATCATTGAAAATGTGTTAATAAAGGGAGAAAAACACAGTTTACTTTAAGAGTGTCAATTTTATTGAATATTCTAAATCCATAAAGATACTTTTAGGGATGAATTAATAAAATGCTGTTTAACTAAGTGTGATAAGTTCATAAAGCTTTGAACTTTTTTGAGAAAAGCCACAAAAGCCACATCAGCATCTGAGATTTTTTAAGTTGCCGTACTCACATACAAACTGGTCCTTTGACATCTTTATGAGAATAAGATCTAAATAGCTGTGAGCACTTTTCAATCAACAACAAGCATCCATCCATCCATCAGACGTGCACCCCCACAGACTAAAGCAGACAGGCTTTCATGGCAGCCTTGAGGCAATAAACATATGTGTCTCTCCTTAACGTCTAAATTCTAGTATTCATGCAGAGAACGTTTTGTCTCAGAGATGATCCCAACATGTTTCCATTATTTATGTCTTTCCATCACTCCCACTTCACATGAGACCATTTCTCCAGCCTCTTTTTCCTGACATAATCTCTGCTTGGGGAATTACTCATTTCTGACTGACATTGTGTGGGTGTGTTCCAATAAAGGTGCATTTCAGACCGTCTGCAACAGTGCACACTTCATGGTGTGCAAACATCATGATAGCTTAACTTCAAACTCACATTTAGTTGGTTAATAAAAAGAAGATTGAGGAACACAATGAAAGGTTTTTAGTAAGCATCATAAACCAAGATAGTCATTTAGAATCAGGGAGTCGCCATAAAATAAAATGACAAACAAAGTGGTTTCACAGGAAAACTATGACACATTTGTCAGTGCAGTTTGTCGCTTCCACAAATGACAGTATCACAGTCATTCTAATTTGAGGAAATGAAAAGCAGATTCTCAAAGTCTTCACACGTTGACTGCCTTCAACAACAGGAATTTGTCAAGGCAGAAAAAATATTTGAAGCTGATGAGCCCGGATAGAAATAAATGTGAGGATTTTTCTTGAGGAGAGCTAATACCACAGGGGTACCTAATACCACATTGGGATGAAGCCTATCTGCTACACTATTTAAACTTGTAGTTGTAGAGTTAGATAAGCTAATTTCTCTTTAACAGTCCTGGTTCATCATCTGTCCGTCCTGGGATAGGATCTCTCCCTCATACAAGCATCCCTCAGGTTTCTTCTTTTTTGTCCTGAATCAGGTTTTTTTTAGTTTTTCCTTACCGGGAGGGAGGGTCTAAGGGCAGGGATAACTAGTTTTATTTAGTTCGTTTAGTTTAGCAATTAGCTTTTGTTTATATTTTATGACTGACCTTCTGCTTCTGTAAAATTACTGGAATGAAGCCCAATGAGGTAATTGTTTATGTGATATTGGGATATATAAATAAAATTGAATTGAGAGGAGAAATAAATGCTAGAAATATTTTTTTATGCACACATTTTCCTCTTTGAAGACCCACTTCAATGAAAAAAAATGCTTTTGGTGTTTTTAAGATGTTCTTTTAGCATTTTCTCATGATAGAGGATATACTGTATATTAAGAAATGTAAGCTTAAAATTGTGTTTCTGAGTAAACGTGTCTTCATTCAAATAATTGAATCAGACAAAAGGATGCTATTTGAAAAAGCTTGTAGCTATAACGTAAGTGCTACGACACCACAGTCATTGGAATTATTCAGGATGGAGATGAATCAAAGGAGAAGTGGAGAGGCTAGTCTTCTGGTGCTGCCAGAACCACCTGGATCTAAACCCACTTAAGACTGTGGAGATGACAGTGGATTTCAGGAAGAACCCCCCTCCACTCACAATTCTCAACAGAACACTCTCCTCAACAGACTCATACAGGTTCTTGGCATGGAGCCACAGTCCAAGAGAGATGGTCACTTTAGCTTTTTCCAATTTCCAATATATGATCCAACAGTGGATCTTTTTTTTTTTAAATCAAGCTGCTTAGCAATTGCCCTGCAGCCTTTTCCAGAGTTGTGGAGGTCAAGTATTTATATAGCAGAGAGATCAACAGCCAAAAAAAAAGTTAATTTAGGGTTAAATTATCCTTTAATCTAAAAACAAATCAGTGTCTTATTTTCTTGAATAGTAAATCAGATTCTGTGGCTCCTGTTGGGATGTTGTCTGTGAGAAATTGACCCAAATGGCTCTCTACATGTTAAAGTTTGCAGACCCATTCCCTAACACTTCCGCTATGCGGTCATGAAAAAAAGTTCAGAACTGGCTGCACATAATTAGAAAATTACGCGCTAATAGTCACTTAAAACAGATTATAATAATGAAATTATTAATTATTATAATCTGAAACCTTGCAAAATCACAGGGTGTTCAAAAACTTATTTGCTTCACTGTACATGGACTCAATGACAAAATCACTGACGGAATTCCAAACTGGATTTACACCTTGATTGCTTTTTGTTTCAATGTGAACTTTGCAGTGAAAATTTGTCTCTCCTGTACAGAAGAAACCATTGAACCTCACATTTTTAGTTTGAGCTGCATAAAAATAAGTGAGAGAGAAGAGAGATTGTAAAGTGCTGGATTGAGAGCTGAGTGTGTGCAGTGCTGACTGATCCCCTGAGACTGGAGGCGGAAGGCTCAGTGGGGAGCAGCAGAGATGTTTTGCAAGTGGAAACAGAAAAATGGATGACTATCAGGGATCAGGTGAGGATGAAGCACAATATTAGAAGAAAAAAAAATCTCCCACTCCTGCCTTCATCTCTTCCTGTTTGTAGAGTTGTGTGTTGCTTAGGAACATACCCGAATCTCTTTGAACGTGGTCTTTTGACGTGGATGTCAGCCGCTGGCCACACCGACTCCCACTCTCTGTTCTCCAGAGTATGTTTAAACTCTTTGATTGTACCGATCAAAACTATTTATGAGGAGTGTTGATAACTTTTAGGTTGAACTAAATTTGTTACTAAAAAAACAAAAGATTTAAAATTCAAAACATGTATGATTGATGCTGAAATGCTAAACTACTACAACAATTTGTTTGAAAGAATTCAATGTTTTTGTAAGCTTGTTATTTTTATAAACGTGTACTATAACATACTATGTCAAAACACTGGATTTACTTTCAAAAAAAGTCTGTGAGAAAGTTGCCATAATATTGCAAAAGGATAAATGACAAATTATAAAGAAACTTTGATACTAGATGGATACAAACAACACTAGTTTAGACAAGGCATCGGTGATTGACAATTTCCCTCCACATTCCACTCCTGATCAATTTTTGCTTCACTTTTGTAATTGGAAGAATTTTAATGTCTGGATTAACTTTAGATAACTGTGTAAAAAGCTAAATGTAGCTCATGATGCTCTCCAATATATTTTTTTGTTTTGTAAAAGCTATACTTTTGTAAATTAAATTTAAATGTATTCTTTTAAGTCCATATGTTTTCTAAATTGCGTTGGCCTTTTTCAAAGTAAGAGCACAGGTGGAATAGTGTGCTATTTTTTTAATAATTAATCTGCAGGTAGGATCAAGATAATCATAAAAAAAAATTAAAGGAAACTTTTTTTTTTTTTGATGGGCACAATTTTTGAAACACCAATAAGATTAAGGTATGTGTATTCTGGTTAACTTAAAGAGTTAACGGGTGGCCAAAAATATGGCAAGGGTTTGATTTCAGTCAAAAGGCCTAAATTTTAATGAAAAACATTAACCAATCTGATCTTTCTTTTCCCCTGAATTCATAAATAAAACATTTCATTTACACACTTTGTTTAGCTTGTCTTAAAATCTCACTTTCATTTGCACACTCTCATATCCCTTTAGATTTTGACAGATGCCGTAAGTTAGTGTGTAAGTACAACATTTCTGTAATATGGAAGACATTATCTTTCCAATATAACAATTATCTAACAAAATAAATAAATAAATAAAACCACACAAAGGGTTTTGAACTGTCAACCACAAAATTTGTCATATGCTAGTAAAATTTGATTTAAGTTACTTTAATTAAATCAGCAAATGTATGTATGATTTAAAATGGCAGGAATTTTCCTAAAAATAAGATGATGTACAAAGAGGCATCGCCATAGAAATCGAATTCTCAGTTTTACATTTTAAATGAAGTTTGAGGGTAAAGTGTAGCTTATGGGTGAATGCAGAAATAGTTTATGAGGACATTCATTCAAATGATGAGAACTTAAGAATAAAAACATTCCAACGATACAACAAATGCTTTAATGTTCAGTTAAAAAAAGGAATCTTGCAAAGATAAAAAGAACTTCTGTGAGGTCACAGTTATTAACCAACTTTGTAAGATTTCAAATCTGCAATTAAAAATAAAAATGAAAGGATAGAAATCACCATCGCATGCTGTCAAATAAAATAAATAAATAAATCTTCAAAGCAGAAACGATAAAAGCCCAAAGGAAAGCGGATTTCAATTACATCAATCTACTCCCATCACTCTCACTCATTCATTGCCTCTCAAATAATGTAGCCCAACAGAGCTGACACATTCACTTCCCGTCAAACAGGAGTAGAACAGCTTGTCCTTTAACAACAGTGATGTCGTTTTCCACACCGCTGAGCAGCAGTTATCACCTTTCAACGTATATAATCACATGCTCAAATGCAACTTGTCAAGGTGACACAAAGTTAAACTTAGACGAATGTTACATCAGCTTTTATGAGAGTTCCCATTAAATATTTTTACAGCAAATAAAGTTTTGTGATGCAACAATTCTAAATTAAATTCATAAAAACAAAAACCATCCATTGGTTTTATTCAAACAGCTGTTCTGGATTAATATACAAAAATGCTATGGCAGATTTTTTATTGTTGACAAGACAAATCCAGAATAAGGCATTTTAATAATTATTTCATTGAGTAAAATTATCTATGCTCTTTTTATATTTAACTAACACTGGTATATATTTGTACGTTGGTCAAAACTAAGATTTATAATGTTCCTCTCGTGACATTTTGCTGGATAAGACTTTTTGTTAAAATAAGTACTAACATGTAGATGATTTGAGCTTTCAGTGCTATATGAGCTCATAAAAGGTAAAAAGTGACTAATATTATAAAAAAAGTGTGCAAAATCTGCAGTAAGAATGTTTGGGCAGATATGTGTAACAAGTGTGACAAGAAAAGACATTTAGAAAGCTACCCACTCCAATGAGAATACATGTAAATGTGACCACAATCATGTCTCACTTTCCCCAATAAATGTCAAATCAGTAAAATATAATAGTAATTGAATAATTAACAATAGAAAAATACAATTACTCGACTTTGCACAAGCCTAAATCTTGAAAAAGAGCACATTTCTGAAGTCACATTCTCCTTGGTTTTATGGTTCTCCTTTCTAATGGATTCTTGTAAATAATTTAAGGCAGACCTAATTACCTTCAAAAAATTCAGAATCCCGTAGCTCATTTAAGATAAGTAATGGGGTCAAAACATGCATTACAAAGACATTCTTCAAGACCTTGAAAACTTGCTCGACATCACTGCTAAATTTGACTAAAAGAGTGGATCCTCTGAGTGTTATCACTATTTCTATTCAACAGAAAATTAAGCTAAGAAGATTTTTTCTGAGTCTTAGTTGAAAGAAAAATGCATTTGTATTTAGAAATGAACATACATTTTTCATGAAGTTCATAGAAATATGTGGCTCCACCTAATAGTAAAACTATAATATTGTGTGTGTATAAAGTTTCAACACAAAACTAGCATCAAACTACAATTTAAATGCTGCTAATGAATTAAATTCAACCCCTAATACCTGTTGTCCCAAATATGCCACAAACCACCTCAGCTCTAAAATTACCTAAATGTATCATCTACTTAAAGAAAAACCTGAGTGAATATCTTTTTTCTTTTTGTATTCAGACTTTGATGGGGTTAAACCTTATAAAGACAGAATCAAATACAAGAACAGCGTTTTAAACTTGAAGATTTCTATTATTTAGCCAAACAGACTGATGCTTTATTTCACTTTAATCTACACACTTTATGTCTATACCCATTAAAACATTATAAATTATTACAGGTGCTGCTTAAAAAAGTTCAAAAGATGATTTTCCTAAAATGAAATGATCATTTTCCTTTAAGCTTTTCAAACTTTGTATGACTTTTTTCATATCTTTCTCTAGGAATTCTATCAATGTATTTTTAATTGGTAGTAGGAATATTTATATTGTATATAATATATATATATAGTAAGAAATTGCAGAGCGTGGTAGAGCAATGATCAGCTGAGTATTCTGCAGACATCAAGATAACATCCAGGGAAAAACACAGCGATCTTTGCATCGCATGTTCAGGCATGAAAGTGTTTCTGAAGAGGAGGCCCACTCTAAACATCAGTGAGGTTACTGAAAGAGCCTCAAGGCGGCCATGGATCAAGAGGGGGGAGCTATGGAGTAGCACGGTGCTTGGACAAACTGGGGACTGATTAGCCAAAGTTGGGTCACCGAAGTATGACTCTGTGAAGATTAAAGACTCCAAACACCCCGTGACCTTGAGTTCTTCACTGAGGGTGTGTCCAAACTGTTCCTCTTTAAGGTTTTTCCAACACTCCCTATAAAAAAGCTCATCATGTTGAAGTGCCAAGCTAAAAGCAGCCCAATCTCCCACAGTTTCTCCTATTCCCTAATTTATATCCTGCCTGCTGGAGGTACATGAGTCAGTTGGCAGAGGAGCTGTCTTTCTATCCAAATATGTATGGTGCAAATCCCCGTTTCTAACCATGCCAACGTGTCCTTGGGCAAAGTGCTGAATTCCTGTGAAGCTCCTGAAATGTTATCAGCTGTGTGACTACAAACAAGAGTCAGGAAATGTGAAAAAACTCATTTTGAATTGAAGCATTTTTGAAATTCTTCATTAAAAAAGAAAATAAAAGACTTGCAGCCTCATTAGTAAAAATCTGTGGAATTTATCATAGAACATGGTGTACTAATCCAAAATATGCTGATTTAAATTTTCAGATTTATAAATGTATGTGGTGATCCCATATGTTACATGTAGCAATGGGTGAAGCTACAGACACTGATGATAAAAAATTAAAAATAGAGAAAATCCCCCTTAAAAAAAGGGGGGAAAAAAGGCAAAAAAAAAAAAAAAAAAAAACGTCCAAAGCAGAGCTCAGAAAATAGAAACTATGTCATTATATGGTGCAAAACACCAAAATAGTCACAAAGGAAAGATCCAAAAGCAAAATGTTTCAGCTTTTACCAGGTGCCTCTTTAAAAAATCATGTTTTTCTTTTGTTTTCAACAATTACAATAGGAAACACAATACAATAGTAAATATCTCTATTTTTAAGTCCATCCATCCATCCATCGTCTTGACCGCTTTGTCCCTTTCGGGGTCGCGGGGGTGCCGGAGCCTATCCCGGCTACTGAAGGGCGAAGGCG
>NC_050514.1:20371783-20433124 GCF_002922805.2 Oryzias melastigma
TCTTTTTCATTACTTTATTGAAAGACTATGCCCTTCATTTCACCTTAGTCAGGACTTTGTTGCACACTTTGATGTGTAATGAGATAAATTATAGAGCCTCGTTTAAGGTTCTCTTTTTTCCAGTTTAATTTAATATGTGGAATGAACTGTGACTTCAAGGAGAATCAATAACCCGCCTGTTACAGAGGAGAATCCACTCTTTAAATATCAGACCGGAGCAAAAAGTGGATAATCAAACTTTTCACTGCATCTTTGAAAGAAAGAAAGATGTTTCGCTGATTAAAAGTGTAATTATTGTATATTAAAGACAACAAAAGAGACAATCCAGCTCATTCTGGCATGACAGCCTTCTTATTTATTTGGTGTGTTATCTACATCTAAATATAAATGCCATTATAATCCATAAAATCAGATATAATTTGTTGCTTTTTTGGGTTGGGATATTGTCTCTCCAGGGTGTGTGGTGTTTGCTACAGAGCCTCCTCCAGCTTGGACCTGCCTGTAATCCATCACCACGAAACTGGCCAAGTACTATCCTTGCTAAAGGTCCAATTATACTTTATTGCTGAGCTTTGCATCCTATTTCTAAGGAAACTCCTATCCACTGTCTTTCCAAGTGATTCTAACTGTTCAAAATCAAGTGTGGATTCAATGATCATTTCACCTTTTGCCTTCCATCTCAGCTGAACGTCTGATACAAAGCACACAATCTTGCAGATGATGTCTCAATCCATCAGTCAAGCTCATTTTTCATCCTTGACTCACTTGTGAACAGAGGTTTTAGATACGTTATCTCCACCCCCTCCAAAAGTCTCTTTCCTAACCCTGAGGGAGCATTTTCTTTCAAAGAACCAGGACTTTGGACTTCAGGGTAATGATTTTCATTGAAACATCTTTAAATTCAGAAGCATCAGTGAAAGCTGGAGGTCATGGTTTGAGGACAAAAGAACCGTATCATCTTCAAAAGCCTGAAATCCTGATCTAAAATCTACTAAACCCACCACCACCCCACACAACACCCACCACCATACCATTCTTAGCTATTTAGCATTGTGGTAAATATTTGTTTACTAAAAGAGAAAAATTATGAACTATTTAGAAAAAAACGTAATTGTGTTTTTGAAACAAAGTTTAATTTCTTTCTTAATTTATAGCTTAAAAAAAACAGTAATCCTGATTTAATATTGCAATAAAACACATTTTTATCACATTTGAAACTTCATGGGTCATGATTTTAGAAAAAGTAAAAAGGCCAGTTTTTTAAGCTTAAGGACTGATTGCACGAATAAAATAAAATTTTCTATTTTTTTAAATCCAATGTAATAATTTTCTTTGGTAAAATAATATTTGACAGATGTAGGAACAAAGTGTGCTATAAAAAAGTATAGGCAGAGCGATTTGTTCACTGACATAAAAATTATTATTATCCATAGATTACTAAAATTACTATTGTTGTATCAATTTGAAAAATGTCATGGTTGTTGCAGAAAAGTTTTTTTTAATATAAATACTGATAAATAGCAGATGTTTGTGGTTGCAAAAGGTTAGAATTCTGAGGCTTGCAGAGGATTTTAGTCAGTTATTTTTACATTTATCAATTTAAGATACACATACTTTAACATATTAAACAGAATAATTATTTTTAATTGTATCAAAACTTTAACTATTTGGAGGCTATACATGCATCCTAATTTCTTTAAACACTGCTGCAACATATTCTCCAGATTTTTTTTCTTTTAACAAATGCCAAAAAAAGGTTGAAAATGCAAAAATGTCTAAAAATATTGGATTTTTTCTGGTCTATGAATCTTTTTTTCTGTGCCTTTTGCACGACTTTGCTCGTTCTAAGCCCAAAAAGGACAGGACATTAGAAGGAAACAACATCCCATACCGGCCGGGATATCTACGAACCATATGTCTCAGGAATTATATACATGAAACATGCTGTGACTGTTAATCATTCAGCTTTGTTATGAAACCGACAGGTATGCCAAGTTTGCAATGACCTTGACTGGAGTCAGCTGAAATTTTTAATCTAAAAACTTCTTTGTGGTTACAAGCCAGCTATTCAACCCTGCAGAGTTCCAATTAAAGCTGGAATCTCAGTACAATTGCTACAGCCCATCATTTTTCAAGGTTACTTCTTTTTCTCAGCTTTAATAGACAGATTAAATTTGTCTGTGCAAACAGCATTGAAGCTTATTTTATCAGGCAATACACATATTCAGAAAATCGATGGGCAATTCAATAATAAAGTAGTGGACTAAATTCTGGAAATCTTTCATCTTTACTCATGATTTTTGCTCTTTTCCTTTAAAATGTCCCTTTTTAGTCTCTCAGCACATTTGAGTTTGTGGTTTGAGAATGACAGCTTTTGTTTGGTTCAGAAATGTTTTAAATTGTATACCGAATGGGCATTGTACTCCAGAGTTTCAAGAGACTCTTTTAAAATGTAAAAATAATAAAAAAAGAAAAATGAAATAAAAAACCTTTAGTTTTCAGTGCTAGATTCCATAAAAGCCACCAGAAATTGTCACTGAAACCCATTCAAATTCTGATTTTAAACCTTGAACTAGTGAACTGTATCTATATTTGAAGTTAAACACTTTTGTAACAACTGAAGAACAAACTAAAAGTGCCACAATCCTCTGTACAATTAACCGAAAAAGACATATGCTGGTATTCTCAGATTTGAGTAAACAGCAACGCTCCGATTTTACTTTAGCAAATTTGTCAGCAGAATTCTGCTTTTTCTTGATTCTTTTCTCCTCACAATCCACACTTGTGTTTGTTAAGATGTGATTTTTGGGCCAATTTTCAATTTCTGGCTGTAATATTATGGCATGATAACATTCTAATGTTCAAGCTGCTTGTTCTGGCAAAATGTGACAGTGCCTGTTATGTCTCCTATTGTCTCCTCCGCCTGCTACCACTAACATGATGTTTATGTAAAAACAGGAGGAATATCTTAAACCTACTTAAACATACAACAAAAATCCATGCTGTAAAATAGACACATTTGTACAAAAACTGCACAATGGATTAGAATTTTACAGAACTCCTTACGTTAAATGGTTTTAAATCCAAGCTGAGAGAATTAGACAAAGATTCTTTTGTTTGATCTGTTTTTAATAGATTTTTTTTCAACTAGAATATATTTTTTGTCGCTTTTTGGCCAGCACTCCTTTTATTTTTTTACTTATAAAAAAAAAAGGTTAACCAGTAAGTTAAGTTTTGTTTCCCGGTTAAATAAGAGTTAACCCTTTAACACCTGAGGCGTCGTCAGTGACGCTTCAACACAAAATCTTTAGGAAACTGTAAGTTTTCAGCCGCTAATACGATCAACGTAATTACAGCAGATTCTGAAGGACAAAAAAAAAAAAAGAAAATACTGGAACTACGTTGATTGTGATAAAAGTTGAAAAGTTAAAGTAATCAAAGAACATTAACATTAGAGCTCCACTGTTAAAGGGTTAATTATAAAGTTAAAAAAAGACACTTTAACCATATTTATTTTAGTTTTTCCTTTTTTTATTATTGTATTTTCCTTTTTCTGATTGCCTTATGCCTTGTACTATTTCTTACTGTGAGTCATTTTATTTTTACTTACTATTCCCCTGTGCATTGTTGCTGATGCACCACCCACAATGCATCTGCCGCCACAGTTACAATAAAGTCTTTTGATTCTTAGATTTTTAAATCCAGCTTCGACTAAATTCAACTATTTCTTTGTTTAAAAAAAGCTTAATTTTCTATATATGATGTAATTGATAGACCTGTCTGTAGCTCTGCTAGAAAAAAAATATTTTAAGCACAGGAACCCAGTAATGAAAAGCACTTTTGAGATTTTGTTAGTCATATATTACTCTTAAAAGACCAAAAACAAGATAGGAGGCATCGCCACACCTGTTTTCTCTCTTATTATTCTATCTAACATGAAAAATTCAGCCACCCTGGCATAAAGGTCAGACTACATGGTGTGCTGGAAAGACACCTTGCTGTGAAAACTCCCTGTTGAAAAATAGTCAGTACAACATTGTAATTTAGACAGTGAGCCCCAAGAAAACATTGCAGGGCTTTAAATTGTTCATTGAAACAGCTCCTCTAAAGCACAAACCTATGCCTTTAAAGCTGTGCGGTCATATACCAGCAGCAGATGGGTTATAAATTGTGTGAGCAGCATCATAATTTAAAACTTCTACAGAAAAGATAAAATGAAAAGTTTTCAGAGAAATGAGGATCACCCAATTCTGAAAATGAATGTTCCTTTTCCCTTTCAATTTTCTTAGAAAATATCTGTGAATCCAAAGAAAAGTATTTTTCTTCACAAAACCTCAGAGTTGATAGCGACCAAGTCCTTTGAAACGGCTGAACTAATTTAGGTCACATTCAAATATTAGGCGTAAAGGAAATACAACCTAATATTTTCCCCTTTCTCCTCACTAAATTAAAGAGCAATAGTGAATGGTGGGGATAATAGAATGGTGGCATGTTTAAAAAAGGGAAAAGCTTGAGTAAAATATATTAATTAGAAGGTCATGGCTATGGACAGATGCTTTGTCAGTACAAAGAAATTACCAGAACCTGAAGCATCACTGCAGAGGTGAGGGCTAATTGCCAGAACATTTGAAAAGCCTTTTTAATCATTAGGCACAAGATGGTTGAGAAAAAAAGAGGGACTGTAAAGGTCAATTTTAACCTTTTATAATCCCAATTCTTTAGGATATAGAAAATATATAGGAGATGCTTTTTTTGCAAGCATTAAAAGGTTTTCAGCACCAAACCAGGTACAGTGATGCTTAGTGAATATTTTACACTTTGAAGCACAGAGAGCAACAGAGCTGATACCCATAGTGACTGATGTCCCCCAGAGGTGTAGTACACCACCTACAAAATAAAAGCATGTTTAAGTGGGTTTTGATTAATTAAACAGTTTTCAGTGCTAAAATATTTTATCCTTCTTTAATTTATAGTGGAAATCGATAAAAACAAGTCTGGACTTTAACAATTTGTTTTATTTTTTGGCATTGAGGGACTAAAACAAACCTTGCAGTTGAATTAAAGTTCAGTAGTAGAGCTATAAAATAATATAGTATTGGCCAAATTTTGACTAAAGCACTCAAATTGACAAAATATTTTAAGAGGTTTCATAGAAAGTACGTCCTGTAGAAAGCCGAAATGCTCTCAGTTTAAAAAATAAAGATGACTTTGAACAAAGGACTAGACTGCTTGCAAACTTCAAACTAAAACAAAGGAACTGCTTGTTTTTTTGTATTTATTTTCCCCACATGTATGTACTTGAAAATGAAATAGTTCATGACAGTGCCAAAGCATATCATATTCTCTGGATGTGTATGTCAAAGTTTGTAACTAATACATTGTTTTTAAGAGAAAACTTTAGAAAAACCCTCAATGCTGCACTTTTAGGCAGGAAAAAATCTTTATCATTAATCATTGCATTTCTTTTTCAATTGAAAAACCCTTTCAGTGTAGACATTTACAGAAAAGAGAAAACTATGAACTTTGGAAGTTAATTTGTTTCAAAAGATGCAAATTTTGCAAAACCAAAGAATTAATCTCCTCGTGTATCTTATTTCATCAAACAGATCAGCTGACATTAGTTTCTTATGATTTCTGCCATGTTAAAAAATTAAGGGAAATTCTTCAGAAGATATTTTGTTCATCTAGCTCAAAGTCATTGATAAATTCTGAGAACTGCTTTCCAATGAAAGTAGACTAGAGCTGCAGCTTTATCATCTTTATTATTAGTGTGTTGTTAAAAAAAAAAAAAAAAAACAGCAACTCAAGAATCCTTGGTGTTCCTTCCCTTTGTAAAATTGCTTCTTTTACCCTTGTAGAAAAGCCGGTCAGAGAAGACAAGTACTCAACATTTTTTAAAGGTTGTTTAGTTTTAAAAGGTTTTAGCCAGACACAACTTTTTTTTCTTCTAAAATATTAATTTCATTATTTCATCATCATTGTGTCTTTACATATAACTGAGTTGTAATTGAGATTTTTTTGCTCATTAAGGTTTTTGTAAATTGGTTTTGTTTTTTTTGTTTTTTTTTTTTATAGCTAAAATTACTTTTCTTATCTTTTCCTTTCTTCTTTTCATAAGTTCATGAGCATCCCACTTTGTATTTGCAAGCCTGCTATTATTTTCCCTGAAATGATAAAAGTTGGTCAAATTCTGGGCTTGATAGAGGTCAGTTGTTTTCACTGATCACAGAAGAACAAAAACTTCCCATCTGGACCAAATTAAAACTGTTTCACAAGACTAAACCTAATCTTTTGTTAAACCACTTTACCACCCAGGAATTTGTGTTTCCATTTTGTTATTTTTGCTAGACAGATTTTCAAATTTTGGTCTGTGATGCTAGCGTTTTACACTGAAGTTATCTTTACAATCTCAATCACAAAGAAAACTATTTGACACATGTTTGTGCATTGCTGGGAGACCAGTGTGGTTTTCATGAATAAAAACACCACCGATTAGCAGCTCGCTTGAAAATAAGAGTTCAACTCAGATGAAAGACAGTGTAACTTTTGGTTGTGCAGCTTTACTGACAGTATGGTTTTGTGCTAGAAACTACAGCTTCTCCTACCCCTACATTTAGCGATGAGTTATGGGAAAAGTTGTCAAATTCAGACGACTCTACCCCTTGTTGACATCATCAATAGTGGCCAGTCAGCTATGTTAGCTCGTACATGCTAGCTCTCGGAAAATACATTGCAACATCGGTTTTATAACTTGAAAAAGTCTTGCTAAAAAACAAAAAGTTATTACTTACATTTAAATGTAAACTTCTGTGCATCAGAGAGTTTCTCATCTGCAGCACAGCGCGACGGGGATCCTCCTTCCAGCTTAGGGATATCCAGTCCTAAATCACTATCTCACCCTAAAAAAAACAATTTTAGACACCACTACTGCTTCAAATGCCCCTACAATCGGAGGGGTTTGGAGAAGACGTAGGAGTGAGGGAAGAATTCCTAAGATTACCCGTCGCCTTGTGTCCACCTGAAAAAAAGATCAAGATAACAGATTCTAGAAATTACTTTTCTATGTCCATCCATCTTCCAAAAGAATAGAAATGTGTGTCTGTGGGTTGAATGGATTTTAAAGAATTGAGAGCAACATGTCATTTGGACATTGTCAAACCACCTGTTTTTTTTTTTCCTGATGAAATTTTATCCTGGCAAAGAATTTTGTTATTACGCCGCAGTGAAGCTGGTGAAGAGAAATCAGAGGTCCACAAAGCCAATGTTGGCCCCAACGAGGGGCAGATCTGAGCT
Organism: Oryzias melastigma; assembly: GCF_002922805.2. Lineage (NCBI taxonomy): Eukaryota > Metazoa > Chordata > Actinopteri > Beloniformes > Adrianichthyidae > Oryzias > Oryzias melastigma. Next base: position 20,379,077 of record NC_050514.1, read on the forward strand.
CTCTTATTTTGAAAACCTATTCCTAAATAGACAGAAAAACAAATTACTCAAAATAAGAAATATGGAAATAAAAATCCTAATCTTTTTAAAAAAAAAACACTTTTTATTACTGTGCATGTGTGCAAGATTAGACAATGCCAATAATAATAACTGAAATGAAAAACAGTATATAGTGAAAAAAAAACAATTTCTTTAAAATCCCTTTCATGCATTAATGTGAAAAACGTAAACTGTCATTGCAGTATTTCACTGTTTGAGAATGGACTTAAATGTGAAGCTGATGAGATCCATCATTTCAACTCAACTAGTTTTAAATTTTTGCATGAGACTCGAAACAATGAGATTGCAAAGATAGTTTTCTGTGAAAGATTGCTTGACTCATTCTTTGAGACAGGCAGAGGTGGTCATTTCTTTTCCTACATGGAACTGAGAGACGCTTTTTCCTCCACTTCAAACGGAAGCAGCAGAGGTGGTTTTGGGCATTTCATCAAAAACCTTCCAGAAACCTTCAAGAGGAGGCTTTATAAAGATGTCCCTCAGAAGGAGACCTTAGGGGCAACCCAGATCTTGATTAAGAGAGTCTAATCCTTGCCTGTGTTTTTCCGTTGAAGAAAATAGAAGGGAAGATGGATGAGTGGATGATTTCTGCTAGGGCAGCCTAAAAATGAAGAAATTAACTGGCGGATGGACAGAGATGGATGGGGGAACACTAGCAGTTTTGCAGCATTAGGATTAAATTCAAATGTAATCTTGATTTTAATTAATAACTTTGCTATGTAGTATATTTTGGATGTACTTAGTTTAATTTACTTAAAAAAAAACAGATTAGACAGAAAATCTTCAGAAGACAGAGGAAAATTTCACGTCTTGTTCTTTATCTTTTTTTTTCCTGCAGTCCTTTCTCAAAGTTGTGTTGCATCTGGCTGTGTGTGATGTGATTTACAGAGAAGTGACAGAGACCACTTAGCAATGAAGCCACATAAACTCCCCCGTGGACGAAATTTATGCATTTGATAAGGTTTTCTGGCTTTTATTGCCTCCTTTGCATCTTTTCACTTCCTTCACAAAGTGATCCAAACCCCACCATGGAAAATGGAGTTAATAAAGTAAGGTGTCCTTCAGTGCACAGATGAGAAAGCACACACTGTAAATATACTTCTGCTGCTTTGAATAGAGAGCACAGCATGAATCTGGGGGGGGGGGGAAATATGAAGAAATTCTTCTATTATGAGTCAGTTTTAATAAACTGAGAACCAATAGAGCTTCAAAGTGACAGATTTTAATTAAAACAAAAAAAAACTGTTTAACTTTTAAAAGTAGCAAAAATGGAAAATAAATTCAGTCAAAGAGTTTAAATACTTGCATATAAAATCATGAATAAACTGTGGGCTGGAATTAGTAAAATGTAAATTACAGTTTTATTCTCTGTGGTGAGGTGCAATACAATCACATTTAGAAAAAAAATCGATTGTAAAAGTAATAATTTTCTACAGATTATATCAGCCATAGAGAGCAAAGAGTTCAAATATAGCTGTGCAACCTTTGATAAAGATAAACAATGTGTCTCTTGATGTGATTAAACCCAGACACATAATGAAGAAGTCAAATCACAATTACAGCTTTATACTCTCTAACTCAATCAATTTTTTGTGAATTTGGATTTGGGGGAAAAAAAAATAATGTTATGGATTCTTCTTAATCTTACAAATCTTTAATATATCAAAATAAAAAGAAAAAAAATATATAACTCCCAAACAACTATTACAGGACAATTAATGTGCTGAGTGGAAACATGGGAAGGTGAACAGAGGTGCAAAGCTCTGGCAAAGGAGAGCAAGAAAGTAAGAAATCAGCAGAACAGGTTTGAGGAAGAAAGAAAGCTGCTTACAGTAACACCCATTAATTTCCCTGAAGACAGGTGCTGTAGATATTAATCCAAATAAAAGAGCTGAGCTTTGCCAGCTTCTGCCACAGCCGAATTTTCAACCCAACCACAGCCAGCGCGAGTTGTGATTAAACAGCCAAGTTACAAAGCTCGTCACTTGCTGCTAAATAGCTTTCAACCAAACCGCACATTTAATCTAAGAGGATGTGATGAGAGGCTTTTCAGCTTTTCATTTTATTTACAAAAGAGGAGATTTTTTTAAAAAAAGCCTTCAAATGAAGCTCATTTTATAAAACTCACAATGTTTGAAATGCATTCAGTTGTTGAAATCTTATAGGTAGGAATACATTACATTACATTAATCGACAGCAGGTGTGACTGAAGTACAAAACACCATCATTGTCATTTAAACCTACATATGTCTCAGAAAATCAGACAATTGTGGAAAAATAGAAACCATGTATTTACAGAATATGTAAGGGATAATGACCAATGAAACGTGCATTATCAGATGTTAATGCACGACATGAACGCATTCATGTCAGATGATTGCGTCTGTGAAACTATAAAATCACTCACTTCTATTGTATTGCTGTTTTGATAAACCATGGAATAAGGAAGGAATACACATATAAATACACATATAAATATATATGTGTATTACTGGTGGTGTGGTACATCACTTTTTTAATCCACACCCAGCAGCCAGTCAGAATCAAGTATTCACCACAACCAGTAGGATAATGTCCTAATATAAAGAGCTCTCTGCTCTTATTCTGCTGATGTAGCTGCTGGTTTTGACACAATCGACCACTTTGTTCTGTTGAGAAGAGTCATTGGGACAGTCTTAAGCTGGTTCAAGTCTTATCTCACAGAGATTCTTTGCATCCTTTTAATAACTAAAAAAAAAAAAAAAACAACATAATGACATATGGAATACCACAAGGATCAATTTTCAGACCCAATCTTTTGACCAATATATGTTGCCACTGGAAAGGTCATCAGGGATGGACTTTTATGACAAAACCCAGCTCTATGAACCAATGGCTCCAGATGACTTTGACACCGTTGAGAACATTTTTAATTGTATTGAAGATGTTAAAGATTGGAAGGCAGCAAATTTTCTTAAACTTAACAAGGACAAAACTAAAATTCTTTGTATCGGTTTAGACGCTGACAGAAAAGGAGCAATACACAAATTACAAGACTCTGGTAGAAATTTAAGCCACAAAACAAAAAAATCTAGGAGTTATTTTTTTATTCTAATCTTAAGTTTAAAAACCTTATGACTCACACTACTATGGTTGCTTTTTTTAAATTTAAAAATTATAGTCATAATTAGACCTTTCATCTCCGGACACAGTGCAAAGACTTTGATTTATGCCTTTATCACATGTAGACTTGATTACTGTAATACTCTGTTAACTGGTCTCTCAAAGCATCTATTCATAAACTTCAACTTGTTAACAGACATTGCTCCTGTTTTAAGGTCTCTGCACTGGCTACCTGTCAGCTACAGGATCCATTTTAAGGTGCTCTTTTTAGTTTTTTTTTTAATTATCTTAATAGGCTAAGTCCTTCATAAACATTATAAACCACCCACAGGTCTCAGATCCTCAGGCACTGCTCTTTTATCAATACAATAAACACTCATGGCGAAGCTTCTCTCTTCTAAGTTTGACCTCACCTCTGGAATAACTTACCTGAGGATCTGAGAGTTTCTGCAACATTAGATATTTTTAAATGCAAATTAAAAGCACATCTTTTTTACTTAGCTTTTACAGCAGTGGTTTAATTAATGTATTTGTTTTGGATCTTTTTATTTATTTTATGGCAATTAACATATTATCACTTTTTAACTTATCACATTATAGATGTATGTAGATATGTATGTATGGGGTAATGGGTTTTTGTTTTTAACTCATCTTCAAAGAGCTATTATTCACAATGTGCCTATTACTTTTTCTGGGAAATTACTTTATGTGTTTATTTTTTTCATGATTGTGTTCATTTGTGTCTTATGGGTGGATTAGCTCTGTGACTTTGCACTGTTTTAACCTACTTTTTTTAATATATTTTCTTTAAAGCACCTTGTGCTCTACATATGTACAATGAAAGGTCTTATACAAACAAAGTGATTGATATGCTCATTAAAAATTAGTGAGCTATTTGAAAAAAAAAATTCAAATTACAATCAAATAAAAAGGAAAGTCACACAGCATCAAGCTGCAGGCTAGCTGGAAAAGAGAGCTTGAGAATTTGATGTTCCACCTTCAAACCCCTGATGGCTGAGTGACAAGTTGAGCAACCAGGTGCTGCCAGCACTTGGACTCAAGCCTCAGTTGTCACATTTGCTTAAGCCACTCACTAATGAAATTAAATTAGTTTGAAATCAAGAATTTCAACATCAAACTTGTTCTTTAATTAGCAAAAATGTATTTCATTTTCGACAGCGGATACCTGATCTGTCTTTAAGCAGTCAACACTAAAAAGGGTGATTTTCTTAATTCTGGTTTTTATATTATATCTCTGATAGTTGAAAAGCACCGATGATAAACATTACAAGCTCTCTTGTCTTTTTAAAATTGCAAAATTAGTGACTGCCAAATGTGAGGGAATCTAATTAATTAGTGTTTTAAGCCTCAAAGCCTTGAGGTCTGATCTTTACTTGAGTGTGACGGAGCAGAGCTGCTAAAAAATACCTAACCATCAGAAACAGATATGCAGCACACTTTCATTCACCTCCACCATATTACCAATAAAGGCTCCTATAGTCACCTTCCCATGGCTTAGTGTGTCAAAAGGTGAAGCCCTTTTCTCTCTCACATCCATTCCTCACAGACTTATAGCATAAACATCCATTCAGTGCATATACAATGAAATGAATAGAGCAGCTTTCATAGCACACCTTAAAAACAAAGACCATCAGTGAAGACATTTGAGCTAAATTAATCAGCAGAATAATCACACATGGGAGAATTTTGCATTTCTACAAAAATAGTGAATATTTTTAAGAATTTATGTGAATGTATTTGTAAATGTGTTGTTTTATGTGTGTTTTCCTTTGTGGTTTTTGTGACGTTTTAATGTCATTTGCTTTAAATGAAGGGATGCCCCCATAGAAGATGGACGGTATTTATCAGGGTTCACCTGGAAATTCTTCTGAATTCTATAATACCTTTTGAGGAAACTTTTGACATATTTTATTGTTCTAACTGTGCACCCAGAAAAAATAAAGAAGGCCAGACAAATAGAAATATAATAATATAAAATATTCTAAATGTACTTTGTATTTTTTTTAAATAATTCAAGGATTCTGATTAGCCACACACCATTTGAAGAAGTTTTCATAAAAACCTTTATATATATATATATATACACATACTATTTGAATCTTTTTGCTAATCTCAGCCATTTCCAAACATGCAACACATTTAAGTTTCTTCTTCTTTACCTCACGTGTCCTTGCTTTGATCAGTGGCTGATGGAATCTTTCTGTGATGTCTGTTTGCAGTTTTAATGACTTTAAGTGCTTCAGGGATACAGCAGCATCGGCATATAAACATATTTAATTAAAGCTGCCATAATAGTTATTATTTGAGCACCTCATGTGAGAAGGAGACATTCGGATGTATGTTTGTGTTCATAGTTATTCCCTTTACCACCAAGCAAAACAAAACACATGAGCCACGTGGATTTAGAACGGTGCTCAAAATGCTGCAGGCAGAGTCTTACAAATCCACATTTTTCCAAAAATAGTGAAATCCAAAAGCGTCACTGGACAAAGATTTAAATGTAATGTTTTGGGTTTTTTTTTGGTTGGTTTTCTTAAGGTTACCACTTTCTATTTATTCTTTTTTTCTTTATTTTTAGAAGTTTCTGGTATGGATATAACGTATCAGTTTGAAGGTCCAAACAATCACGTGTCACAAGTGAAACATCAAAGTTGTACAACAGAAGTATAATAGCTACTGTATGAAATACCATAATAAAAATCTGATCTTGGCAATAAAATATTATGTGTATGATGTTTCCACATTCCTGAATTGACCCTATTATGTGGTCAAATCAAAAAAATAAATGTAAGTATAACTTATTGTAATCTTTATTGACTCAAGATTAAAAACCTGAAGCCAGAAAAGAAAGTGTATCCATATATCTGGTTAATGTTTGAAAATTGCACTATTTATACCATCGTCAGTTAATTCACGGGTAAACATGGTAAAGATATGCAATTGAGAGACTTACTAATGTATTGATAATCTATGATAAAAATACTTTTTTTGTTTGCTTGTTTTGCTTTTTGATTTTTAAAAAAATGGTCAATTAAACAGTTATGATTATCCAATCATTCAAAGTAAACTATTGAGATTTCCAAACTGAAAGACAAATGCAGAGCATGAAACATTTGGTAATAAAAGTGCTGAGTTTAAAGGAGGAAGAAAATGAAATTATCTTTTTAAATGTCTGAACGCATTAATCATATGTGATAAATATCATTTAATGTTCAGAGGAAAATGCGTTGTTCAAGTGCGAGTTTGTTAAGAAAAAGTTATATTTGGTGATGAATATTTTAATAAATGAATATATGCAATTATCTTTAAATCTATTTTACATTTGGCATTTCAAAATCAAACAACAAAAAAAAATGGAGCTGTCTAATTAACATATTAATTAACATATTAAACCTTGCGACAGACTGGCGACCTGTCCAGGGTGAACCCGCCTTCGCCCATCAGCAGCCGGGTTAGGCTCCGGCGCCCCGCGACCCCGAAAGGGACACAGCGGTCAAGAAAATGGATGGATGGATGGATGGATGGATTAACATATTAATTAAACATATTTATTACATTTAATCATATAGTGTATTTAATTCAAAGTTTTTATGTATTTATTTTACATTATTTTATTTACTTTCCTGCCTTCTATGCCCATGTGTCGAAGTATCTTTGGAACTGAACCCCACATTGCTCCTGATGGTTGAGGTTGACGCCATCATAATGCAGTGGAGTGTGAAACAGTGAGTGAATGTCTGTGTGCATGGAACCCTTTAGGTCTTGAAGCAAGATAAAAAATAGTGCCATACATTTACACATTTTAATGTTTCTATTTGTTCAAATGTATTTATACTAGCTAATCCAGAACTCCTGTTTTTCCCAACACATCTAGTTTTTGTAATTTATTACTTTTAAATCTACACCAGCATGTGACGCCACATACTAAGGGATCAATTTTCTTTAATTGCCGTACTGAGGAATAAACACTTTTTTTTTTTTTGAGAAAAAATCACGTCTGATATTACTGTTTCAACAAAATTCAACTCAGAGGAAAACAGATTTGATGGTTTTACACTGAACCCTAGTGGGAAATATTTGAACTTCTAAGTTTTGACTCAAGCATCAAGTATTTTTCTCAGGAAAGTTTAACTTGAAAAACTGTGTACTAGATCATCCGGATAGATTTGTTCAACTTTATTACAGAAAAATAATAAATTTTTCATCCATTTGTTTTATACACCATTTCCTGTTCAGGGTTAAGAGATCTGCCTAAAAAATCCCCATTTATATTATCATGAAAATGTTGTTGTATATTACTGCAAAATACCATTTTAATAGACTCTTACGGCTTTATTTCCTTTTATAAAACATCTCTGATTTTGAGAATGAATCAGTGCTTGTGGTAGCGCAAACATTAAACTGACATCAAGAGTTTATTTCCTTCATTCATTTGAATTATACGACTCCAAAGGCTATAAAATATCTCATGATAGCAAGAATAAAAAGTCAGTAATAAGGCAAATTAAAAAGGATAAAGAAAAAACTTTCTTTTGTGGATTGATCATTATGTTATGGGATGTGAAAAATGGAACACACTTCAAAAACTGAGTTTTTAAAGAATAGCAGTTGAGTTTTTAATTGAATTCAACTGGAATCACAGCGGCTCAGTCCAGTTTTCAATAAACAGTCAATTATATGAACACAAAATAAATCTGGCTTTATGCTAAAGTCAGAAAATTATATTATGTGGATCCATCTACTCTAAGTCTCCACCCCACACATGATCACAGAGGACTTCTCCACAAGATCACAACCTGATCCTAACACTCGCATAGAACTTGGAGATTCTATTGCAAAGACCATGTTCCCCAAATTCATTGATATGAATGATCTTGATAAGAAAAACACTGGAGTTAAAGAAATAAAATCTAAAAATAATAACAAATAAATAAATAAAAACCACATAAAAGCAAAAAGCAGAAATGACACATGGACTTGATAAAAGAAGATATCAGTATATTATATTATACTCACTATGCATAATTATAAATTTAAATTTAAATTTTTTGTTTTATCTAGGTACATAAATTATCACTCAGTTCAAACATACTTACTAATCTTGACTTTGGCTTGGACCATGGTTTAACTTTGAAAAAAGGTACATGCCAAAAAGAATAATTTGATTTTTCATATAATCAGAAGTATTTTTTATTACTTGACTCGTTTTCTAATAGACTTTTTAATATACGGTCGTCAGACAATGTTGCAACCTAGTGACTGAATATGTTGAAATATTGCAATGTTAAACATTAAGTTATTTTTAGTGATGTAGTTTTCCATGGAACACTGAAAAATGCATTTTTTTTTAGCAAACTCTGTTAAAGAATTCATAGTAAAGAAATTAGATAATTGAGTAAGGCTCTTTAGAAAATAAGTGAAAACAAGATAAAAGGAAAAATATTAGTTAAAATTCAAAAAAAAGGTAAATACAAGAGGACTAGTATTAGGATTATTAGTAAAATACTTTGCATCATGGGAAAATGTACAGCATTACATTTCTTAGATCTTTATCTTATGCTTCTGTCAAACTGTTCCAGATCAAGTTTAACTTTCTTTTGAGTCATGAGTTTTCAGAAATATTTAGCTAACATGCTATACTGTACCTTAAATGTAGTTTGTTCTTCTTTAGGTTAATAGATGTTACTTGACTGCATATTAAGTAAATTTTTGGGTATAGGGAAAGACTTTACAAAGACTAAGCAGTCAACTTCTGACAACAGGATCAAATGATTCTTAGTATGCATGCCCATGTACTATAGTCTCCATAGATAGAACACTGGAACTCCCAATGTTGTTCGTAGTATTTTGCATGGAAGTTCTGCCTATGTGAGGGAATTGTTAGCCCCTCAAATGACTGCAAGTGTCTGTGAGCCACCATGTTGGTTGTGCATGTTCCTGAGCAAAGTGAAGCTTGATAGAATCTTTGTCTCACAACAATCTGCTTTACGATCAGAGGAGCAGAGCACTGGTAGAAATTAGACCTCTAAATGAGCTCTAAAATACACTTACACTCTGATTTTACTGGCAATCCTAAAAATAATATCACAAAATGCACTGAAATTGTTTTAATAAAAAGTAACAAAATTCTTTGTGAAAAATATGAAAAAATTATGAAAATAATTAGTTCAGCTGAGTAAGCAAAGTGAAAGAATAATGTTTACAGTACACATCTGCCCTCTGTTGGACACAAAACTACATTGCATCTTTCCTGAGGAACACAAACTTCCTGACTTGGATTTTGACTTAAAAATCTGGAGAAATTTAAATGATTTAGATTAAAGGTTGTGACCTCTGTTTTGCCAGATCCCTAAAAAATAAAATATGTATATATATATATATATATATATATATATATATATATATATATATATTTGAGAAAATATTTTTAGATAAATGTATACGTATATAACGTAAAAGGATTTTACTGTACTGATCTGCAGGTCAACCAAGCTAGTGTCCCTCAACGGTCTTACTTTGAGTCTTGCATTAAGGACATTTTTCAGAAAGAAGAAAAAGTTTCAGTAACCATCCTTAAAATTCAAGTGTCTGTATCAAATGACCTAACCATGCTAACTCAGCCTCCTAAGGATCAAGTGGTGAGAAGCGTGTTAACAAAATCTGTTGACATAACTCATGGCCAATGTAATGTGCAAAATCGCATTAATAAAAAGCAATGATACATATTGAGCATTTTTCTAGTAAAATGTTTTATTTCATTTCAGTCATTTAGGCTAATATTTCTTTCAGACTCCATCTGCCCCAAGTGTTAGATCAGTCAAACAGCAAATTCAAGCAGAGGGAAAAAACAGAATATTAGGAAACCCGTCAGGAAGACAAACAACAGAAAGGGTTTTATGTGTATACTGTAGCTCACATTATAGTTCATATTGTAGAATTAATCTGTATTTGTTGAGAGAAATAAATCTCCTGAAAATACATTTTTAATGGTACCAGTATCAAGCATGAGAATTCAAAAAAATATTTGTTTTTTTGACAAAACAAAGGATTCTATGTTCTATGAATGTGCTGCACTTTAAAAAAAGAGTTAAGATTGTAAACCAAAATAAAAAAAAAAAGTTTCTGGTGAAGAAGAGACTATTTTACAGGGCATAAATGCAAAATCTAAATGAAAAAATATGCAAAAACATAATTTAAAAAAAATGTGATAAAGAAGGGTTTAATCAATTCTTTAAAGGCTTTAAACATCAAGGTTTGCTAATGAAGCAACATCACTGTAAAAAAAAAAAAAATTGAATCTGCAATTACCTTCTGGCTTTCCGTTATTAATAATGATTTAATCAGTAAAATGTTAAACAGGATGTGTAGAAAAACTTACCACAGCCCATCTGTGGACTGTCCCTCAACATTTTCATCAAACCTTCCAAAGAAATGGGATGGTAGTACAATATGAGAAGAAACCCTCTTCTTTACTTTGAACAATGGCCTGAAGTGAAACAGCCTAAAACAAACAAAATAGACTGACCATGCCGAATAATTGAGCGCTGCATATTTGTATCATCTTTCCATAAAAAGTAAGCTTCAGAAATTGTGGATTAATTTATCTCCAATTAAATAAAGCTCATCTGTCTAAGTCATATTTGAAAAATACTTTGATTCCCTCTTAAATTTCATTCTTAGTCAGCTTCTCTGTTTTAAAAATGCTTAATAAACATGTTTTTACATTTGTATACAGCTTTATTGAGCTTACATGCATTTGCTTAGCACCACTGTGGACTCACACATAAGGCCAGGGTTCCACAGGAACAGGGGTTCCCCTTCATGTCCTTCCCATAAAACTTCATAACTGTTTCTTCATTGAAAATGATGAAGAAAAAACAAAAACAATCAGGAGAAACAAAAATGTTGTGGATTCTATTTGCATCAAATCCTCCAAAACCTCACTCCTCAACATAAAACTGCTGAAGTTCACCTATTTGCAGATATTAACCTACATAAAATATTCCATTCTGGGCATTTTAAAATATACTGATCTTTCTGTAAAGATAAAAGGTGCTACTTACATCTGCATTCTTTGCACACACTTCATTATTGCATGATAAAACTATTTTAAAAACATAAACACAAATGCTCTATCTTTGATACATTACATGATCATAGATGAATTTAAAGGTGGGATTTTGCATTGATTAGTCAATGGATTAATTGCCAGAGTACAGTTTGAAACTCCGAATTACAAACATTTGTTCGGTAACGTTTGGCAGGCCAACATTGATGTAGCCAGACTAGTTTGAAGCTGATGCTCTATAAAAGGAGATTAAATACACAATGTCCTTAAACTGTACATGCTCATATACACTGTGATTTGAATGTAACTGTCTGACAGGAAAGATTTGGTCCACTCATTATGACGAAATGTTTTACTCTTATCTGTTGGTGCACAAGAAAACAGAAAAAAAAATCTAGCAAATTCTGAAAAGTTCTTATGACATTTCTACTCAAAGACAAGTGTGTAATCATTTGAGACATCTTCAACGGAGAATGTTCCAAAAGGTCACATGAACGTACCCCTTTCCATTAATTCATGAGCTGAAATACACTAAGGAGTGTAAAATGAAGTCAAGAAGTGGAGGATGAGCAGGTAAAGAAGAGCAGTCTTCCTTACAGTACAAATATTAAAAATGAGTCTAAAAGAGTCCGTCTGTCCTCGCAGTTTATTTGGAGACAAAAGCAGAGATAATCGTCTCTTGCTCACGCGGGAGGAGTTTGAAACCTAGAACTCTGACATGTCGTTTTGCTTCTTTGCCAGCTTAGCCACCTCTTGCCTGATAGCCTGCACGAGTGCAGAGGTGGAGAGGCTGCTCAAGGGCAAGCTGTCCATGTCCTTAAGCACCTGGGGCAGACTCTGCTCAGATATCGTTCTGGGAGCAGTGGGGGACTGCTCCAGCGTCTGGCTGTACTGTTGCAGTGGGAGCCTGGACGGGCTTCCCTGTGGGTAACGAGGATTAGGAAAAGCCTCAACATACCCAGGTAGAGGAACCTAGAAAAACATAACAAAACCCAAATGAGAGATAAATCAATCCGATTGCAGACAGTTTTTAGTTTTATTTTAAAACATTTGTATTAGCAGCTAACATTGATGGGACATATAGGAAACATGTATGTGGAAGAAACAGCAGAAAAACACCAAAAGCCTCGAAGAGGAAACTAGAAAATGTAGCCAGTGTAGCATATAACATTTTTATAGAGCCCTTGTATTTGACATCAAAGTAAAATATATATATAGACCAGGGGTCTGCAACCTGCAGCTCCAGAACCACAAGTGGCTCTTTTATGTCTCCGTGCTGGCTCTCTGGCTGAGTTAAAATTAAAATAGTAATTTTCAAAAAACTTAGAGCTTAGCTTCTATTTTAGCAACATGCTAACGTTCTTTGGTAGTTTGTTTTCTACTGGGGTTTTTAGGCTAATGTAGAGTTGAGCTTCTATTTTAGCAACATAATAACATTTTTGGCTAATTTAGTTTACTGAGGAATTTGAGGCTATTTTGGAGTTCAGCTAGTAATTGAGCATTGAGCTAGCTTTTTTGGCTAACTGGCCTCCAAAGAGTTTTTTATACTAATTTGGAGTTTAGCTAATATTTTAGCAATATGCTAACATTTTTTGCTAATTTGTTATCTACTGGGGTTTTTAGACTAATTTAGAGTTTTGGTTTTATTTTAGCAACATGCTAATATTTATGGCCCATTTAATTTACTGAGGAATTTTATGCTAATTTGGATTTTAGCTAGTAATTAAGCAACAAGCTAGCTTTTTCTGTAATTTGGCCTCTACTAAAGGTAAAAGGAAAAAATAAAAAATAAAAATCCCATTTTGATATATAGTAGTTTCTTTTTATATTTTTGCTTTTGTTGGTACCAAAAATACTTCACATAATTCATATTTATTTAAAAAAAAAGCAATAAGAAGTTCATAAAGGCAAAATAGAATTTCCTAAAGCCTAAAGTAAGACTATATGGCTCCTTCTATTTTTTGATCAATAGATAATGGGCACAAATGGCTTTTTTACTGTTAAGGGTCGCCGACATCTGATATAGACAGTCTAAATAATGCTGGCTTTTCCTGTATAGAAGTCAAAAATGGCCTGCTCTACTTTTTTTTAAATGTTTTCCTGTGAACATGAATATGCTGTAGTATCCATTTCTTCTTTTTCTGCACTGAAATGCAGAGACTTTTGAGTGTCTTTAATTTGTTGTTTTTTAGTCTATTTTTTTTAAATTTATTTGTAGATCTCGGCTTCTCAAACGCCTTGATTCCATCTCATCCACCAGCCCCCCTCCCTTTATTTCTCTAACAGGTTGAATGACAGAACCCAGGCCCGACGAGTGTCTCTGCGTGGTGCATTCACTGAGCTCCGGACATTAGCGGACCCAAACAGACACTCAGCCTAACCTATATATCTATGAGCCCAACTCAGTCTGGCAGAATACATTTTACATATGGAGCAAACTGGACAAAGAAACTAAAAATACAAAAACAATTGCTGCCTTTAAGCGTGTTATTAAAAGTTCAAATGTTAGGCAAATATTATAGATAATGTGTAGAAAAATTATTTCATAAAAATTTAAGTAGTTAATGCCACTGAACCTTGCGCATGTAAAAATGATTAAGTGAAGGTTTGTATAGATAACTATGTAAATGTGTAAGTATTTATCTTTATATATTCATTTAAAATGTAGGCTGTGATTATTTGTGAAAAGATCATTTTTATTTTCTTTGTTTGATGTACTTTTGTTGATTTAGCAAGAGGGACAGATATGTTTTTCTTCTTTCTGCTCCTTTTCATTTATTAACGCTATAATTTCATATTGTATTATTTTGATTTTATATATTGTTATTACATAAAAAATAGTTTACAAAAAACTGTTTTTTTTTTCAGAAAAAAGGTTCCACACAATCAAATCAATCAATTATTAATGGATCAGTTCTTAATGTTCTACATTTTCTCTGACAAACTGCTTTGTTTAGCTGATGATGTCCGGAGCTCAGTGAACGCACCAGGCAGACATGCTCTTCAGCCACGGGTTCTGTCATTCAACCTGTTGTCTGGGGTTTTATGGAAATAAAGGGAGAAGGGCTGGTCCATGCGACGGAATTAAGATGTTTGAGGAGAATAGATCCACTGATAAGAGACTAAAAAACAACTTTTGTGGAGTCTTTTCTTCTACTATTTTTGTTGTTAACCACAAAATATAGAGACTTGAATCAGTCTCTATATTTTCAATTCTCTGCGTCTCTGTGCGAGAAAGGGAAAGAGGGAAGCTACAGTAAAGTATTCATTATCTTGTTATCATGAGAAAACAATAAAAAAAGAAAAATAAGGCAGACCGTTTTTGGCTTGTGCACACCAGCACCTTTCTTTTGTGCATAAGAAGCCATTTCTTTTTATATTTTTGTTTTACTTTGACGTCCGTTTTCCTCTCCTGCTGATTACCTGGATCAGGTGTATTTAACCAATGGCAGGCACTGGACCTCAAGGCCTGGAGTTTCACTCCTGTGCTTTAGGGGCTCTGTATTTTAGGTCAAATGCAAATCATTCTTTTTGTGCAAAGGTAGGGTCTGATCATAATTAATGAGAGAAGATGCTAAAATAAAAAGTATAGGTGATTATTCATGTTCTTCTTTAAGTCTTTACATCCATACTGTAGTAACTGCATCTTTGTTCTATACAAATTAATCAGTGACACTTCACTGGACTTCAGAAAAAGTCATAGTTTGCAAATGTTTCACCAATAAGAGATGAAAAAATGACATTTAAAAAAATGCTGTAAACTTATATGATGATTTTCCTCCTTTTAATTGTCTTTTTGAAGGGCTCCAGAAGTTCAAAAGTTGAATCAACTAGCTTTCTTACAGAATCAGCCCACTGTGGGGCGACATCCTCTGGTTCTGGTGGGTAGGACATCCAGGACGGACTGTGGTAGGAGGTGGGTGAAGTGGAGACAAAATAGTCTGAGTAACCAGTTCTGGCAGCTGGGATCGCATAGACGGCTGTTATTGGGTTTCCTGTTTGAGACAGACAGAGACGTTATTCATCCATCTTCTATTTCCACTTTTTCTTGTATCACTAGAGGTGCTGGAGTCTTTCATACTTCAGGGTAAAGGCAAGTGATGCCTAGACAAGGAACATTTTAATTTAAAGGGATGATTTAAAGTAATAAATCAATTTATAAATAAAGTTTAAGAATAAATCCCATCACGCTCAGATAAAACACACATTCAAACCAGAGTCTTCATGCTCTGAGACAACAACTCTGACCGCCTCTTGAAAATAATCTTTACCTGAGTAGTTTGACACAGGCTGCTCCGCAGTGACAGACGGAAGGGCCGCTCTTATGGGTGGCCCATATGGGTTGCTGTCATGTTGACCCCTCATTTCAGTGACAGACATCTCTGAGCTCCTTCCCTTTGGCCCCAAGTCAGAAGTAGAACTAAGTTGAACAGATATGGAAGAACTCTTAAAAATGTAAACTGCTTTACCACTAGATGGCAGGCTTGCTCCACGTGAAAAAGTGACTACCTCATTAACATTCCTTGCATCACTCTATAAGCTTGTTTCGGATCAAAATCTATGCAAGGCCTGAAATTACCATGGTGAAGGCATGTGACCTAATAGCCTGAGGATGCGTTTGAAGATGATGAAACGAGGAATTTCTCAGCAGTCTGAGGATGCTGAGGACAGATCGTGTGTTTATTGTTTGCTGCTCTTCCTTGATCTCTCCTTCTCCTCAGCCCAGTCAGTGGAGGTGGACAGTTTCCTCTCATTATTATAAAGCTTTTGCTTTTTTTAAAAAAATTTTACAGGTCATATAACACTTGCTGCAGAAAGAACTGATTACAACTCCAATCATACCTAAGAGGTTGAACTTTTTCACTTCAAAAAATGTTCACTCTCATTTAAAATTTTGTAAAGTGCCTCTGATTGCCCACATTTAACAATCAAATCAAATACCTGGACTTGTCTTGCATCTGATCAGCCTTACCGTCTCAAGGGGGTCCGGGGTGGGGGGCCTGTGCGAGGTGGTAGAGGGGGAGGAGAGCCAACCGCAATCTCAGGAAGCTGGGTGAAGCGAAAAGCCTTTAAAATACAGCAAAAGTCAAGTTTAAATAAGTTTGAAGAAAGTGTTTATGGCTAGTTATGTGAGGTGCAGCAGACAGGGAACAGAGCATGATCAGTTTTATAGAATCAATAAAGATGGGTACCCAAGATGAAACTAATTTACAGAAAAGAAGAAAAATGTTACATCTAATCAATCATTTACTGTAGCACAGACGTTATAACTATGTAAAGCAAATGTGGCATGGAGAACAAAATCAGTGTCCAAAACATTGTGAAATTTTTAAAATAGTTCACCTTCTTTACATTTATTTAGTTGTCAAACTTTGACTTCTCTATTGTAGGTAAAACACAATAATGTCCAGAAAGAAGAGCTAACATACTGGCTTAGGCAGGCTGCACTGATACGTGTCCACTCCATAAGACGGTACCCACTGAAGACCCCCGCAGCTCATGGTGCCCGGAGCACTTGTCACCACGTCCGCATAGGAGAAGGGAGGGGACGTGCTGTAGTGATCAGGAAGGGGGTGGTGGTCGTGGGCGTGTCTCCCAGATGTGGAATGGCCCCCCGAGGCCAGACTGAATGCCTCCTCCAGCAGCAGGTGCATCTGCTGCCTCACTTCATCAATGGATGGCTGTGAGCTAAGGGTGGATGTCTCGGAGTGGCCTTTCAAGCCCCGGCCAAACATGTATCCTCGCTGTCCCATTAGATGATCGACATTAGTCTCCTCGATTAGCTCTGGCTCAGTCTGGAACACGAAAACCACACGAGACAGGCACAGCTAAAGTGGAACACCAAACACTCTTGTACAATTTGAAGTTTTATCTTACACCATTGCCTTTGCTCCATATTTTAACTCAGTCTCCACCCTTTAGCCATTTATTCAGTTTTTAAATGTGGGGACAAATGTACGTGTCAGGACTGCCCTACTTCCTGTGCCAATTGAGAAGCCGGGTGCGCCTCATAAATCAGGCTCCTTTGAAACAAGGGACAGGAGAGATTCTGTGGCCCCACTGGTTCCTGGTTGAAGCCAAGAGATTCGAAAAGGTCTAATATAGTTTGAAGTTAATGTTGTGACATGAATTTAACAGATTTAAACAAATGGACATAGAGAGTTTTACACATTGTAATTAACCCATTATTGGCTGTGCAACAAGTAGTGTGAGAAATTTTTACTCCAAACACTGGTCTCAAATTTCAGGCCTCAAGGGTCAACATCTGACATGTTTTCCAAAAAAAAACTTCCATCGGAGCTTCTATTTGGCAAAACTACAATGGCCCTAAAGTGCAAATCACACACACACACAAAAAAAAAAAAAATCACTCAACACAAAGACACATTAAAGATCATGATGGAAAAAACAAAAAGAAAAGCAAATGATTAAAAAAACAGATTTCCAAAAAAATGAAATGAAATGAAATTAAATCTTAATGAAACCATAAAGTCCAACTCCAATAAGCTTAAGATGTAATGTAAAAGTCTTCCCAGTGGTTTTTAAATTATTATGTAATTTCTTGGCAAAATCAAAAAGTAGTTCATTAGAAATTCACCTCTGAGCATATCCAGCATCGCCTAATGCCAAATAACTTTTGGATGGACAAACATCATTATCCTATCAGTGACATCCCATAATACCTACTTTTTTCTGGTTTCTTCTTTTGCTTCATTTTCTCCGGAAATAACTTTTTTTTTTCAAAATGTTTTCTTTTACATAAAGCTGAAAAAATAGGTACTGGTTATGCTCAGTAATAATCATAAAACCTTTATTAGTGTGCTGACATTCAAGACACATTTGAAAAAACTTAAATATCAAAAATTAAATGTGATCATCCAATCTGTGATATCCCATAATACTTACCTTTTATAGTTTCTTATTGTTTTTTTTTTTATTATTATTTATTTATTTTTTTTATTATGGACATTTATTATTTGTCTTGCTGTTTTCATTTTCATTGTTATTTTTAATACATTTTTGCGTTAGTGTGATTCCACTTCAGGGCCACAGTTCATAAAACACCTGAATCATCACCCTAATCAGACCTAATCAAACCTAATCATAGTTTCTGAAAAACCAGCAGGTGGGTAGTCCTTGACCCATTGAGTCCACTAGCTTTGTCCCAAACCATCATTGAAGATGTAACATGATCATTTGTGGTTTCTTCAAAGGTTTTCTGAATTATTTTGGGTATCAGTATGAATGATTTGAAGTTTTATGATTAATTCACTGCAATGTGGTAATGTGAACTTAAGAAAAGCACGTACTTTTCCAAGCATTTAGCATGTCTGCTGCAATTAATTTTTTATGTTCTTTGAACTTTTGTCATGACTGCACTCTGCAGATAAAACTATGGTTGTGTTTTAACCTAAAAAAAATACAAGAGGCTTTAAGGGCAAAAAATAGCCTCTCAATATGAAACCCTGGGCAATTAAACTCTTGGTTTTCTGCTGTTATAGGTCAAATGGCTTCAGGGTTGGAGGGAGTTCACAAAAATACTTTCATATCCAGCTTAGAATAAAAGTGCATTTTAGTAAAGGTCAGCCCTGTGACTATTTGGAGCACACATACTCTGATGTCATGGCTGAAAAAGCCAAGCATAAAAGCCCTAACAATAAAGTAGACAAAAAACCAGGAGTTTTGAGAAGCATATGTATAAAACAACACTTTTAAAATCTTTCATCTTTTAAAATAACCCACTTCCTCAGTTTGCTTTGGTATAAAACCTCCCACTGGATTTGATCTCATACACTGTGTCTCAAACAGTGAGAATGATGAAACACCCCTCTCTACCAGCACATAAAGCATGACATTTATGGAAATTCACTATGTGGCTGCTTATAAAATATTTTTCATGCGTAAAAACTTATTTCAATGTTAAGTTGAAACTAATATAGATTTTCTTTCTATTATTTTTGAGTGTATGTGTGTGTGTCTCAGGGCCATTGCCACCTTTTTACCATTAGTTGGACAATGAAAGTCATGCTTTGGCAGGAGTGTCACTTGCAGATTTAATCAAACAGTATTTTGCACAGGAGACCAACAAATTAGGTGTGATTAAGGATGCTGTTTGTTAGTGTTGTAAAGTGGTGACACTAAAATCAAGGATTTCTACCATTTATTTTTCCAATATCACCTACATCTCAAACAGTTTCATATATTTGCTTAAATGGAAAAGGTCGAAAATAAAAACAACTCCAATGACACAGACAATTATGTGAATGTAAAAGCTTGGAATGATTAATACATAAAAGTTTGATATTAAGCTGTTATAGGTCACTGAAAGGAAGACAATAACAGTAACATTTAACATAAATGCAGTTTTTAAAGAAAGGAGAATGAAAATGCTCAGAAAGTGTTATAGCTAATGTTCTGAGCTTGTTAGATGTCTATAAAATAACGACAAATTAATAACAAGCTAAACTGATGTCAATTAGAGGGAGATCAGTCTTGAGGGAATAGCCAACTTGTATTTATAGCAGTAGCGAGTTTCTGCTAAAGGAAGATGCTAAGTGTAAGGAACCTGAACCCTAAACTAAACATTATGCGGTTAACACAACAACCAGGTCTTTAGGGATGCTGTCTGATTTTTTTCAGTGCTTTAAAGCTAGAAAACATTGAGTATTGAGTATGTTTGTAATTTACACAGAATCTCTAATAGAGCTGGAAGAATTTAAAGGAGGACCAGCAGTAAACTCAAAGCATATGTGGATGCATGAAATCACTTAGGCAGTTCATCCAGTAAGGCCACAATCACAACCTCTCTTTGGGAATCCTGCAGTTTAAAAAGTTTTCTACATTTTTCTATGCAGAGAAAGCATTAAAAAAGATTATCTTTGTACTAATGACATCCAAATATAGCTTTAAAGGGTGAAATTTGCTAAGTAAACACAACACTGCTGTTTTCAGTGAAATTTACAGATATGATCGGGTCCAATAACCTCTACACTTAGCCTCTAAAGGGATTATGGGTCAGCTTTTTTAACCCTTTGATGCCCGATTTTATTCCAGCTATAAAAAACAAAAAAAAAATCATGTTTTGGTTTTCAATTCAAGAATAAAGTGAACGGAGAAGTGGTTTGATGCATATTTGCACCAATAGGCATCAATAGGTTAACGTTTTACAATAAGTACATAGCAGTTAATATTTAATCATGAATACTGAACCAACAGCAACAGCCATCTGTGATCTTCATCATAAGACAGGAGCTTTTATTTTGGAGTGTTTGCCCCACGAATGACTGATCATATTTTTGCACCAGAATCCCCAACATCCTGGTATTTTCTGCACCATGCAATCAATCTCTTTGTGGTGAGGCTTGTTTAATTTAAATAATTAAATCTGTGTTTATGTGTTTAATACTAAACTGAAAAATCTCAACTTGAGCAACGCCCATAAAATATTAAGATTATGACTGTAATATGTTGGAAAAAATTGTTGTAAAACAGCATTCAATTCCTAAATATCTCATCATTAATAGAGGCGATTGATGACTTGTGACTCACATCATAGCCGCTGTTGCGGATGCCTCTCCTGGGTCTCTCTCTCATTACAAGCAGGTCCATCTCTGTTCCTCCAGGGCTTGGACTGCTCAGACTCTGTCTGCTGCGATAGGCTGCGTGTCCTACCTGGGAGTGCCTGTCAATTTGAGTAAAGAGTGGATTCTGAGGAAGGCAAACCTGAAGTGCAGCAGTTTATTAATTTAATGCTTTTAAATAACTCTCAGTTAAAGAGCGCCAGGCAGCAAAAGACAGTGACAGAAGACCTGCTGTAATAAAGTTTGATTGTGTCACCCCTGACAGGCACACCAGGATAGAGATTAGTAAACAGCATAAAATAAAAGCCATAAAACATTATGACACCAAAATATTAATAATAGGCAATGGTCTATTTAAACTCTTTGACTCAATGTAAAAGGCATATATTTAGAGGCAACAAACAACAAAACTATTATTTTTTCTTAGGTTTCTTGGAATAAAAATAAATAGTTAGAAATAATTATGCTTAAATATGTATTCCTGAACAACAATAATAATTTAGTCTGTAATAGGGTGGCCATGCAGCAGTCATAGTCAAAGCAGCATTTATTCTCAAACTATAAGCAACTTCTACTTTTATTTAGTTAAAGAAATATGACCACAGTTTCCAGCATTGAAGGAAACCAGGCACTGAGCATTCCTTCATTATTATCCTCCCTACAGCCGAATACGGAGATGCAAACATCAATTTATGAGTTTTTTTTTTCTTTTTTTTTTTCTCAGGCAAAAGCTGGAGACTCCTCAACACAGAGGAGGAGATGGATGAAGAAAAATACATTACAATATTTTAACAGATAGCTGGTAGGTTTCAACAGCAAAAATCACATCACTGGGAAAAGGCAGTGTTGGCTTTAGTAAAAGTCCTTGGGCAAGTGTGATCCAGAATTTGAGGGGGACAAAAATTGAGTTGTAAAAGGCAGTGCACTCACATTGCCCTTTCAATTTAAAAATAATGGAAAAAAATCCAAACCTGAATGCACAAAGTCTGACAGAACAGCCTCTAAAATATGGTTATCACTTAAATAAGCAATCATTTCAATAAATTCCCATAGAACAAAGTTGTTTGAGTTGGGCGATAGTCACAAATCCCAGAATGTCACCTAGCGACGACCTAAATGCGGGTTTTTACGTTTTTCAGCAAATTTAGCATGTGACTACAGTGGTGTTTGTATCTGGGCAGTCTTTATGTTCTTTGATTTACTGTAAATTTTTAATCGTCAATACGATCAACATCATTCCAGAAGATTCTAAAGGAGAAAGGTGGCACAAACCGCTTTTCTCCTTCAGAATTCGTACGGAATTATGTTGATCGTGTTAAAGGTTGAAAAGTTACAGTATGAGCAGTGCCTGCCCTGGGTAAAGGCATTCTAGGCGGCCGTCTAGGGTGGGATCTGCTGGAGGGAGCGGCAATTCACAATGATTATATATTAATTTTTCTTTTTTTCTTTTTTTTTTTGTTAAGCATTTTGACGCACCACACATTTTATGTTAAAAAAATGTAAAAATGATAATTTAAAAACGTAAATCCTGTCGCTGCTGCTGTCTAAGCTGGGTTGGGGGGAGGATAGGAGCACACGTGTTGTCGCTGTTAGTGCTTCTTTAAAACTTTAAGGATGAAAACAGGTAGAGGAGGAAACACGGGCTCAAAGCAGAGTTTGTCTGTTTTATTAGTATGAAATTGCTTGGAAATTCACTCCCACCCTGCATTTTGGTCGGAAAAAAAGACAAATTTAACTTGTGATTTAGTGTTTTTCTTTCAACACCTTTACATTTGAAATGATCCTACTTTTTCTTTGAACATTAGCTCACTGGTGGCGCAGTCAGTTAGCGCATTCGCTTTTAAACGAAGAGTTACCTGCTTCGAGCCCCCACCTGGGACACTTGAATTTCATACCCTGTAGGTGGTGCCAAATTCATTTTTTGCTAAGGGCGCCATGCAGCCCAGGGCCGGGCCTGACAGTATGTTAAAGATTTTGTATTTAAGCGACGCCGGCAACGCCTCAGGTGTCAAAGGACTAACATGCCACACTGTGGGCATGGGGGTTTTAAGAAAAGGGTAATATTTTACAGCAACCAGACAATTTTTCTCCAAAAGTTAACACCAATCAGTGGTCACCTGGGCACACTTCGAAATCAGGCAGTGGCAGTCCAGTGACGGGCAAGGATGAGACTCTGCCAGCAGCAGCAGCTCTGATTGGACGATGTGTGATGGCGGCCGTCCATTTCAAGTGCCACCGTCTGCCCGGGGGTATATAAAAAGTGGGCTATTCCGCATGCCTTACGGTCGCCTGAGTGCCACTCTCTACATTCATGACCACGCTAACGATTAAAAAAAAAAAAGAAATCTTGAAGATTCTGCAGATGCCTCCTCATCATATGGTGGCAGTTGTATTTGTGACCGTAGCATTAAGGTGAAGAAAATGCGCAAAGTAAATTTTATATAAAGCTTGTAGTGATGCCTGTCAGCAAAATATATCAATCAGGTGTTGAGGAAAAAGACGTGTAAACACTCTTGGTGTCAGTCTGAGAAAAGACATCCTGGTTTAAGTACATGTGTAAAGCAGAAGCTTCCAGCATCCTGCCAATCCTCTTATCTCCAAAACGCCAGCTCAAGACAGCAGCCGTTTAAATCAGATGGACATGATTCTATCTGCAAACTAAACCAGTGGAAATGCCAACATCAGGAGATGTCAAGTCATGTCTTTGTGGAGTGATTACCAGTGGAGTGCAGAGATAGACAACTCCAATCCCCTGCCCCTCACCTCAATTGATCATTTGCATTAGAGCAATCTCCTCCAACATACCCAAAGGTATACATTCCTATTTCCTTTTAAATTCAGGAGAAAAACAGATTCCCACTTGCTCATTCAATCTTTCCTCACCTCTTGTGTGATTTCACATAAGTGGATCCCTGCTCATCGTCAGGCTCTGGAGGTCTTCCATTCTCAATGGCCCTTGTTTCATCGGCGTGGCGTTGTCTCTGCACCATGGCTCCAGCTCCACTACTGTTGCCGTTGGCAGATGGAAAGTCATAATAGCCTTTTTTCTTTGCTTTAAGCCTCAGCTTGTTCCTGTAGTGCTCAATGTCTGATTTCTGCTTCAGTGCCAAGTTGACCTGCAGGCGGGATAAAGCAGAAAAAGGAAAATGCTACAGAGCATGAACAGATTACAGCAGAAACAGACAGGTTCTGCTTTCCGCCTGTCTTATTCCGATTCTGCCCTGAAAAACATTCAAAGGAATGATCGCAGATATTTAGAATGTCGTACACGGAATAGAGACATTGAGTGGGGGAAAACCTCAATTATTTTTTAGATACACTGAAGATCTGATGAGGTGGTTACCCTTCTAAAAAATAATTTTAATAAATGTAATAACACACAACTCCCTTCAAGACCTGACTTATACTCAACTTTTTTAGTGCATCTAGCTACCGTGACCAAATGAACTTGTTATACAGCACGACGCAGAAGTAATACATTTTTGTTGTCTTTTTCTCTCCACCTCCCTGTTTACAGCAGAACACCAAAAAATCACTTTCAAATTATTTTGTCGCACATTTTAACCTGCTGGGAACTCATCCATGAAAAACTGTGAAACTAGTTTTATTTTTCTTTGTTATCTGCAGGAGTCAAAATGAAAACCTCATTTTAACTAGAATTTTCCATGAAATCCCATACAGACATGGCAGTGTGGGCAGACGGGGCCTCAGACAGCTCTGGGTTTCTGCTGTGTGTTGATAATATGAGAGAATATGGCAGTGGCTGGATTAATCATTAATTATACATGAAAATCTGCTGAGTATAATCAGTTAAAGGCAACAAAGCTGATTGGAATAGTTTTATTTTTTGCCAATCAAGGGACTTCAAAAACTGCAAATGGCACCAAGACATTAAAATAAAATAATTTCAATAACAGTGAACACCAGCTCAGTGGCCTTGTGGTAGAGTGTCCACCCTGAGACTGGAAGGTGGTGAGTTTTAAATCCAGGCCAAGTCATATCAAAGACTAAAATGGGACCCAGTGCCCCCCTGCTTGACACTCAGCAATAAGGGGTTGGATTGGGGGGTTAAGCCACCAAATGGTTCCTGAGAGCAGCTGTGACTGCAGCTCACCACTCCCCCAGGGGATGGGTCAAATGCGGAGAACAAATTTCACACACTGCATTTTATGACAGCTAATGGGACTTGAACTTTAACATGCAGTGTTTTATCAAGTGATTTTCTTATATAATGTATGACTCTGAAAATTCACCTCTCCATTTAAAATGACTGAGTCCTGGCTGCGGTTCGAAGACGCCGGGTGTGAGTAGTTGGTCTGCGCCGCCAAAGGCTTGACAGAGATAAGCTGAAGGGAGCCAGATGAGCTGTCATACGGGTCTGTTGAAAGTTCACAAAAACACAACAACAACTGTAAAGTATCAGTCAAAGTACAAAATCCACTGTCTGAACCCTGCAATCAAACCTGGCAACATTCAAACATAGATTGGGTTTATTTAGAAAAAAGAAATGAACAAACTGAGGGAGACAACAGATTAAAGGCTGCAGCAGTGATAAACGAAAGAAACTGACTTTGCACTTTGAATCTTTATCCAACATCAGACAAACTTGATTCAGTTCTATTATCTCTTAACTTTTTTGATGAATTATTCAAATCCAGCCACGACAAAAATCATATTCTGCCAAACTTCGTCTAACTTACAAGCAGAGTGTCTGAATTAGATGAATCTATTATACACCCTCAAGAAGAAGCATTTAGCTTCTGAGAACAGGAATTAAGAGGGACATAATTGAAACTTTTGTAATGCTTTTTACTTGGAGGAGCATGAAAAGTGAGGCTTCACATGGTCCATTTTATCTGCTGATCCTTGCTGCATTGTGTGTGTATTCCTGTGCCACAGCCTCTGGTAGTGTGACATCCTGTATCAAGAGTCTACCTCATGCATATTCATCTGGTCCAGCTCTGCTTACTGCTGAGTGGTTACCTTCCTGCCTATAAAAAAGCTGCAGTGCCATGCGTTTGTCTGAAGGTACCTGCAAGCCTGAGGAAATTAGACTTGGGGAACTGTTTTCACACAGGCAGCGAAAACATTTTTGCCAATTGAAACACCTGACCTTGTCAGCAGGGGAGCAGCGGAGCAAATCATTTGTATTTGCATCTACAAAAGACTCACCATCCCTCTTGTTCGTCTCCTCCTTTTTCAGTTTCTGCTGCGCTGTGACTTTCAGCACCGTCAGGCCCCTGCCGGAATTCAGCCTCTCTGATTCGTTGCTGATGACGGAACCATCTTCACTTGGCAACTTGCTGTGGGTAACCATAGCAACAGTAAAAGGCGGTAAGCTCTCAGGAAGCAAGGCTCATAGTCAGGTTATGTCATCCCTCCCGTCTACACGCTCACCGTTCATTCTCAAGTGTCCAGTTACCATAATATATGTTTACAGCGTTTGTCCGCATAGAGAAATAAGGAGTGTTATTAAATTTTTCTCTACATGCTACCTCTGTTAAGAACACCAGTCACATTAAGACTCCTGAGTTCTGCACATATTTTTTTAAATTACAGACAATTAAGCTGCAACAGTTATCAAACTTTAACAATAGTGCTCTTTTGCGGATTTGCATATAAATCGTTATTCTTCTAAATGAAATCAAAGACATGCATTTTTTGCATCCATGTCCCGAGTGAAGAATGACTGACTCTCCCATTAACTTCATTCCACTGACTTTAAACTGTAGCTGGAATTAGAGCTGATCAAGCCAAGACTCAAACAGCCACGAGGCTGACATCAAAGCACGCGGGTCTATCCCCTCATTGTCTGCTGAAATTGATAACAGCAAAGAGAGTCAGTAGAACAGTGGCCAGCATCCCCAGCTACAGACAAGGGTAGAAAATGCTGGCTCCACTCTACACTCTCAGCTGAAGGGTCATGTCAAGTCATGTGCACCAGCTCTGTTAATGCTAAGTATTTGTGGGGGTTTTGCACTTGTCTGTGTTTTCAAAAGGGTGTTCAAATGAAATAAATATTCAAGAGATGACAAGTAAAGTAGTCAAACATATTAGATTCATAAATGGATATATTTGAAGCTCCTTAAACAATGCTTCATTGGGCTATGTTACAGATTAATTGTGCAGAAAAATGCATACTTGCCCTCTACCACAGTTTATGTATGTCTAGTCTAGAATTGTGTACACATTTAGAAAATTTAGCAGATTTAGAAAAATAAACTTTGAGTAATTTTTAAATTCACTAACATCTTTTTATTTATTTGTATGCATAATGAAACAACTTGGTTTCTTTTGTAACAGACTGTTATGCATCAACCAAGGGATGCCAGTGGTAAATTGCCAGGAAGGGAAAATTAAGGGAACTTCTTAAAGTCATAACAGTCCCAATTCCTGCATTTTTTCCCAATAAATCCTTGATTCTCCTTGGTTTCCCTGTAAGCATCCTGCCTAACCTTTTAGCCAAGCATTCTTTCATAACGACTGTGCATTTTTAGTAATGTTTCTTTGGTTTTTGTCATGTTGTGCTTTCTTTGTTAGTTAGTCTCCCCAGTTTAGGTTGACAATCATCCATAGTTGTCTTTGTTTAGTTCATTATCCTCAGTGTATACAGTAAGTGTCTGGTTTTTAGTTCAATTTCAGGTCATCTGCTTTCTCACCTTTTTGGTTTTCCATGGGGTTTGCTGTGTTAAATTTTGTTTATTAAATGTTTAACCCCTTGATGCCTGGATTTGTTTCCAGCTATGAAAAAGGTAAACTAGACTAGACCAATTGGTTTTGTGTCTGAGTAAAAAACTCAGATACAAAAAGTTTGTTTTGGTTAATTCCTGTTAAAAATTTGTATTTTAAACCAGATGTAAAATCTTCTTTTTTGAAACATTTCACAATTCATCCAAGTGGCTTCATCAGAAAATACGCTCTTCCGCTTCATCCGTCTGGCAAACTTTTCTGATGAATTTTTTCGAGAAAAAAAGATCCAAGTCCAGATGCCATGACTGAACTTCAAGACGTCACCTGGAATAAATGAGAGCCTTCGACGTTCATTTGGAGATGAACTGCTTCCTTGTTTTGCAGAGCTAATGTTATTCAGTAAATTACAGAGTGGAATTTTCAGTTGTTTCAACCTACGTACATATGTTGTCTTTTGGCTGCTTTTCTTTAGAGTTCGCCACAGCGAGTCAGCTGTTTGTGATTCACAAATTTGATTTGTCTTTGGTTTTAGGTTGGACGCCCTTCCTGACCCAACTCTCTTAAAATTGGAACCAAAGCACAAGTTATCCATTCATAATGCAAGCAAATTGTTTTAAAATATTCTAAAAAACAACATGAGTTCTACTTGCATAGATGAGGACTGTTCTTAAAGTGGATTACAGCATTTGGAAGTAGATGATACCTTTTGTGTTTGTCAGCAGGGAGGCTTTTCTTGCTGGCAGTCCCATCTTGTTGCAGTGCCTTTTCTAGTGACAGTGACGTGTCCCGAATTTGTAAGGACATCACTAATGTATCCTGACTGGCAGGTAACATCTCCTCATCTCCCCCCTGTTGGCCCAAGTGCTGCTTGGCATAGTCAAAACCCTGGACAGGCTGATGCACCAAAAAGGAAAGAGAAAGACATGACATTTTAATGTTTCTTTTTTTTTACTCTTAATAAAAATCTGACTTTTATACAAAAATCAAAAGAGTCACATCTAAGCTGTTAAAAACAGGACTGGGATTACAGAGCTGCAGTATCTCTAAAAAGATGAGGGGAGATTTAACTGAAGCCCCCATCTGAGTTTCTGTCAGAGAAAGATCTCACAGGCGCCACCAACATGATCAAATTTGCAGACTTTTCACTAAACTGCAGACATTGAAGTTAAAAAAAGAGGAAGGAGGACGAGTCTAACACACCCAGCATGCTAATAGATAGAAGACATCGCAGTACTATTAAGACTTTTAATACAAACATGCACACATACATGTCTGCTTAAATATTAAGGACTGCTCTCATAAAAGTGTCATAATTTATCAAACACACTTGGTTTGCCTCAGAGCAGGCAAGCTATAGTTCAAAATCAATCATAGAAACCCCTCCTAACATCCTCAATGACACATTTTACAGAGAATGAGGGATTTTCATTAAAAACCATTTAAAGAAACTCGAAGACGCTATATTGATGCAAGAGATTTCATTTTGTCAATGTTTTCGCATGCTTTACCTAAGACGATTAACAAAAACACGCTCAGATTACAACGCTTGGTTTGTTAGAACACCTGATGCCTCTCCATATCTGATGGAATTAAGCTGCATCTTTGACAAGACAACATTTGTGCGTTAAACTGCTCTGAAAGTAGATCCTTTTCAGCTTAATGTAGAACATTTCATTGCTTTCCCTTTAATGCAATTCGATTAAAAACGGGTAGTGCGATGTGCTGGGAGTTGCACTCTGCATTTTAATTTATCTACCCTGATTTATTTCAGCTGAGCTGCAACGCTGAGCTGAACCACAGCTATGGGCTCAGAGCTATAGCTTTGATTAGGACACTGTGACAACCTTGAAGCAAGAATCAGAGAAGGCAGATTCAAGCTTTGCAACATAACACAAACAGTTTAATCTTTTACATTTTGCCATCAGCAGACGAGACAGCCAATCAAGTTAGACTGTGAAAGGATGCTTATCAACAGAGTTGTTTTAGTTTGAATCTACTGGATCACTACAGCCTTGAAATGGAAAGATGGATAGGTATAAAGAAAGAAAGATACCTGGTGATAAAAGCCAACGTCTCTTCTATATGCCATCTGAAAACAACAAAGAGGTTTTTCAGCATTGACTATGACCCATTAGTGTTAGATACAAATATTCCAGTTAATCATTTTTAGGTAAAAATAACACATTCATGAACATGATCACTAGAGATTAATCTCAAGGTCTAAACACTTCTGTAAAAGAATGATTTTTTTTCCCAACATCTCTTCCTCTAATTATAATTTTTTACTGTACCAATTAATAAAACACAAAAATAACAAATGAAATTTACCATACATGAAACAAAAATGAGTTGAGGTGTTTTAGAAAGACAAAGCACGAGTCAGGTACCTTTGCTCTGGGATTGAGGTTGCCGATGGCGTCAGCTTTAAAGTCATTCTTATTCTTTCTGCATAGCACGGCTGTGATGATGATTATAATAACTAATACCACTGAGATCGGGGCCAGCACTGCGGCTAATATCCAAAGGTTATTAGGCGGGTTCTTAACCACAGCTGGAAGATAAAACACAAACAGTTCTGTTTCACCTTTATCCATTTTCTGGGAGTCTAGACGCTAAAAGACGGTCTACTGGCAGCTTCGCTGGAAACATGACAGACAGCCCGCTTTCATGACTGAATCATGTAGCATTCGTCACACCCACACTAAGTGACACAGCTCAGCTTGTTGTATAGCAGGCCTGAATCAGCTTTTGTAGGCAATGATCCGTATGAGAGTGGTGCATGTGTTCACCCTTTCTCCCCTTTTCCTGTGCCTCTAAGCAGAAGTACTGCACTGCCTCCAATTATATAAAAAAAGACACTTCAGGGAGATTAAGCAGCCACCTTTTCCTACTTACCCCTCATCCCACTATTTCTTCCTATGCAAAAAAAAAAAGTCATGCACTCTGCTTTGAATTTCTGTTAAAACTTCTGACCATCTCTAAAATACTAGCAGTAAGCTGGACGTACGTTCTGCCTGCAGCTGGACGAAGTAGCCAAGGGTGAGCGCCATGGTTTGAGAATCCACCGTGTTCAAGACCTTTGCAGCTGTTGTCCCCAATAATGGGATTCCATTGTGTTGAACATAGTAGGTCATCTCTGCTGGATTTTTTAGGCCAGAAACTCTGCGGATGCTCACCATCTGATTGGAAATGACAAGATCTTTATTTATTTTGCACTTCACAACTCTCAGGATTGGTTGTCATGCATAAAGTGTTTAGACTAAAGAAAAATATAGAATTGATTTACACTAAATAGTTTGAGTTCTTCCATACCTGGACCGTGTAGCTGCCGACAGTAGTGGCTCGTTTGAAGCGTGTGCCCTGTTGACTCGCCAAAACAAACAGCTCTCCAAGTCGCTGCTCCATCAGACTAGCAAAGCTTTGGTAGTGTCCCTCCAGGCTGACGTTGTCCACATCCTGTATCACTGCAGATATGTTGATGAATAGAAAATAAGTCAAAATGGTAAAGATGATATAAGTGTCAATAAAGAGAAAACTTGTATATTTGTATCCTGTTTCCATACCCAGTTATATATATGAGAAAAAATCAAAACGTGCATTTTTTTTGTTTCTTATTTTTAATTTCTGATTCATAATTGCAAATTTAACAACGTATTCTGGGTTCAGGCCCCCTCCAGGTCATTTGTTCACATGTTAGGTTTCCCCAACTCGTTTTTTTGATGTGCTGACTGTTCCCATTAAATCAGGGGTCCCTAAACCCTGGGCTGAAAACCGGTACTGGTCCGTGGGTTGCTTGGTACCGGGCCACAGACCAGGAAAAAATGCAAAAGCTAATACCCAATCCTCGGGATGTGGACCAGTACAGGGACACAGACCATGGACATGGTACCGATTCAATTTTATTTATATAGCCCAATATCACAAACAGATTGTCTCATTGGGTTTCATACCAGTAATTGTACAAAAGCAGAATGTTAGTCCTAAAATATAAACAACAATTGATTGCTTAACTAAACTTCACAGACTAAGCTAAACTGGTTATCCCTGCCCTCAGAGTGACATTGTCCACATCATTGCCTACAGTACCCTAACCGGTTTCGGTTCAGTGTCCGGTACCGCGTCCCAAGGGTTGGGGACCCGTGATTTCATGGGTACAGAGCAGCACGTCAAAAAAACGATTAGTTGGCGACACCCTAAATGTGAAAAAGTGATGCAGATGGGACCCGAAACTTTAATCCGTATATGACGAGTTGGGAATGAGAATGTGTAGAATTTAAAAATGTAATTTCTCCAGCAATTCTGCCTGAACTTTTCTTTTCCTCAAAAGAATATGACCAAAGCAACTCAACTAACTTCTTTTGATTAGAAAAATAACAGTTCTATTGGAAGTTCATCCTTTTAACCTACTGTGTGAACAAATAGTTATGCTAACCTCTAATATTACAGATATTTAAGACTTTGTGATATTACGTATGGATTGAGATGATGTCTGAAGTCCTTAAACAATTAAGTAACACAAAATAACATATCGTTGGTGTCCCAGCAGATGTCCTTGTCCTGTCATCTATCTCAGTCTATGTTAGACTCAAGAACAAGAAAGATTTTTGAACTCATCTTCCTGGCACTACCCTTTCTCTTACCTACAAGTCTTTTCCTATCAAGAATTATGTCATTAAACTTTAACATTTTAATTTACATCCTGGCTGTTTCTCAAGTATCGACCAGTCCTGTAGCTTGAAACGGACAACAGAACTTAATCATCTGTAAAAAGCTAAGATGGAACACAAACTCTCCATTACTTGGCTGCTCAGAAATGTTTTATATTAAAAGCAATAAATAGAATTTGTTACAAATATTCCCAGAAATGAAGACAGTGGAATTGCTACTGTCACATTTTAGGGTTAAGGAGAAACAGAATCCATCTGCAAGACTCATCTATATTGCTTTACAGTTGAACATCTTTGATTTATTGCTCCATCGGAGAATATGCAACAATCCATGCACCCTGTAGAGGGAATGCAGTTAAACACTCCCACACACCTAAGTGTTTGTGTGAAAGAAGGCCGATAAGATTGTAAAACATGAGCAAACATCTTCAAGTTTCCATAAATAGTGATTCAGTTGTGTAGGACCTTTTCTGTCAAACGCATCCTGCTCACATAGATTTTGATCCATGGAGTAATAAAAACAGAAGTGCTTGCATTTTACCACTTGTTTGATGTGTATACACCAGCAATATATCACTGTAGCAAGGGAGGCATTTAAACAAAACCTCCATCTTCCTGTTAATGCATCAACTCTAATATTGTGAGCAGAATTCCAACACTAGTTACAACATTTTTTTGAAATAATTAATAAAGAAACTGGAGAAACGGCACTCCTACCTGTGA
This sequence comes from Oryzias melastigma, assembly GCF_002922805.2. Taxonomy (NCBI): domain Eukaryota; kingdom Metazoa; phylum Chordata; class Actinopteri; order Beloniformes; family Adrianichthyidae; genus Oryzias; species Oryzias melastigma. The sequence continues at coordinate 20,411,986 of NC_050514.1, forward strand.
CCACCCAGAAGTCTCTGGTTGCTATGGATGTGTTCAAATTGTGATATTCAAGTGCTGCAGGAAAAACAAAAAAAAATGAATATAACCCTCCTAACATCGGATTGATTACAATTTACTTATAAATAAACCAACTTCCCTCTTAGTGATGTTTTTGACTGCCAGATATTGCTTCTTGAAAAAAAAATGTGATAATTGCCCACAGATGTCTTGAAAGTCTGTAAGTTAGTAACATTTTTTGTGTTTGACATCTCACGTTAAAGCCTCATTATAACTGAACATAAGTGAGCTCTGGTTGACTATTCCCTCTCATCTATTCGCTGCCTGATTAAGCTCTTGTGCTGGAGGCTGGTGCAGCAGTTCGGGGGAATGCTTTATCGGTGTTCTGTAGAAACCGCCTTGCAGAACTGCACGCTTGGGCGTGACAGGGGAGACGGGTGTGGAGTGTGAGTGATGGAACGGTCTAGTTGGTGTGCAGCTTCCAGAAAGTGAGCAAAAGCAGCAAATTATCCGGAGAACTGGACTGAACACTGAAGGGCATTTGCCAGAAATTACCAGAAGTGAAAGAGAACAAATTCTTCAACAAAAGCTAATATTAAAGCAATATTTCATTTTACAACCGCACAGACGAGTGTATGTTTCAGTCATGGGGTGTAAATTTACCCAACTTCTCCATTCATATTACACCGAAGAGGGGAGAAAAAGTAGAAGAGGAAAAGAGCTGAACTGAGTTGCAGCCTGAACGAGTGCCACAGGAGCCACAAAGATGCAAATTGGCTCTCCAAGTGGTGTGACATCCCGGGTTTTCTTGGCCAGACCAGAACCTGGGGTGCTTGGAGCATCCCTACTGTTATTTTTTTACTGCAATAATTGGCTTTAAAGTGGGAATGGAGCCATTTTTACCATATGCTCACACCTCCTGGTAGGAGTAATATAACCAGTGAGGTTACAGGACAAACAGTTCACTGATAGCCTCACTTCTACTTTTACTAAAGGTTTCTCTGTGTCTGTTTAGCAAAAAAAAAATCCTACAATCAGGTGATCCATACATTAAGACTTACTAGTGTGGGTTCCTTTCATTCTGACTTTAAAATAAATCTAAACTGAAACTACCTGGCCTCTTTGCTTCAGTTCAAGCTCAGTCCTTTACAGACAAGAATTAAATGAACCAGCTTTGCAAATTTAAAGGCCCCTGAATATGTACATAAGAAATGTAACCAGCTTTTATAGTGAGTCTGCAAGGCTAGGTCCTTAAATTTTTAATCGTGTTCAAAACTTTTTGCTCTAACTACCCATTTTTGTCGGTGGTTATGCTGGTCATCTCTTATCTGGAAATTTGTCAAGTAAGTACTTTTTAAAAGTGGTGGAAGTTATTATAGAAAATGAACAAAGTTGTTCACTAAAACCAAATAATTGTTTTTAATTCAATACTAAATAACAAAAAATAACCTTAAATTTGTTTTATTTAAATTTTTGCTTGCAAATTATGAAACAAAATACTAATAAACTCTTGAATGTTGGAGAAGGTACATTTGTTTTCACACTTCTCAGCTTCTGCACAGACGTGTTTATCTCTGCCTCAAAGTACTTATTCATTGTTCAACAAGTACCTGCTCTTCAAATCTCACCACAATAAAAGTATCCCGTTTCAAAAATAAAATATTTACGTTAAGTTTTCTAAATTGGCTTGACAAAGATATTTTTTAAAGCCAACTGGCTATCTAGTAAAACACAACAAACCCACAGAGCCTTTTTTTTTTAGCTTTTTAGCTTAACATCTATTGTTGAAACTGGTTGTCCTGGTTAATTAAAGCATACTCTGAAAACACGAGCCTGAGGTCTTATAAATTAGGAAAATACAAGCTTAGCTGCACAGAAACTTGACATATTGCAGTGTCATCATTTATTGAACAAAAACAAAGCTAAATTCTGAAGCGTGTCTGAAATAATGAGTACACTTAATAAATTATTCTTGTAGAAACACCTTTGGCACAAATATCATTATTTTTTAAACCTATGTTATTTTGCAGAGACAAGTGCTTTCTGATGCCAACATTCCTGCTTGTATCACCACAACACTAAAGAGATTTCTCCAGAGCAACGTATATTATATTAGTGCATTCTATTAGAGAAGTGGTTATAGTTGTGGTTAAGCTATTAAGTGGGTGCTTTTATGGTTAGCAAAAACCCAGCCAGTGACCACACAGGTCATGAGTCCCTTTGATTTCAAGGAAAGGAGAACTGGGACTTCAGTTCTGTTTCCGTTTGGGATCTTGCTTTAATAATATACATGAACTAAACTTGGCCTGATGATGCAAGGCTACCCGGACTGTGACAGCTCAAGCAGACTGCAGGGCGTAGGCAGGCTGTTTCTACTTTCTCTGCTTTTTCCAATTATGTAATACCACAACTTCTCGGATTTAAGAAAATAATCAAAACAGGAGCATAGAAAAGTCGTATTGATATACAGTAAATTTAATTGACATAATTTCTGAGAGAGCTGATATTACATTCTATTTGTCTTGTTTTGTTATATTATATTTGAATTTTTGCCTAAGCCTCCAAAACATTAACGGAGACCTAACAAAGTTAACTAATTATACCAATTATTTTGTCTGTCTTGATAGGGTGGATTAACTTTCTGTCTCAAATAACGTAAGAGATAATACAGTTTGAGAAAATCAAATATATCTTTATGAAACTAGCTGTGCGAATAAATACTAAACTACCTTCTCCACAAGGGGGGTTCAGATAGCTCCAAGGAAGACATACAAAAAATTCAAGCAAATATAAAGAGTGATATAATAAATAGATATAAATAGATAATTGATTGTCTTCATGTATGTATTTATTTCTTGTAATTCAGTAAAACTACTAATTGTATAAGTTTAAGTTTGGACTGAATGGAAAAATGGAGCTTGGGCTTTATGTAGTTAATCTTCATTAAAATAATCGTTTCAACTTTGCATTTTGTCATTATACTTCTATTTATGGTGTTTGTTTTTTATCGGATTTAAGCAAACAAATACATAAATAGATGTATATTTTAGCTTAACAAGGAAACCAGCAAATATGTTATTTTCAAGGAGAGTGGGGTGTTCTTTTGCAACTGTCACAACTTTCAGTAAAATATGGAATAAAAAGACTTTATGTTTAAAATATACTTTAAAAATAAAAATATATAAATAAAATATGGCATGTTATTGTTTTATTAGGGGCATTCTGATCAGCAACACTAAACAATAGAAGCTCAGATAATAGACTGCTTCTCACAAACTAATCAATAGGAGACTATAGATCTTAGCTCAATAAATCAGTTCACAGTAAAAACCCCTCTGCAGTGCATGTACACAGTCATTAAGTCTATGAAAACCAGGCTAATAATGATAAATCTTACATAACAATAAAAAATGTGAGTCTTGTTTTTACACTATTCTTAAAATAGGATGCCACAGCAGGAAATCTAGAAGTTCGAAAACAGTTATTCTTTGCACACATAGACTCACACAGACTCACAACTGTGTTAGGGACAACACTGACTGACTGACACATGTATTCCTCGTCAACCTTTCTAGTCAGCTTATCTAAGAGCTCAAGCTCATATTTGAGTCAAATTTGCTGAAACTGCTTCAGGGCAGTTGTAAGGTACTGTGTTCAAGAGAGCAGTCTACAGATGGAGAAAATGCCTTGGACCTCAGCTGTTGCCAGGAGCCAAATGAATTTTCTTAAGCATGCACTCTGCCACAGGGTATTACCAAGACAGCGCTGGCTTGATTCCTGACTGCTGTACCAATTATGTTATGGCTGCAACCATTATTTTTTTTCTTATTTGGTCCAAGATCGGTTTTGCCAGAGTGACTACAGTCTAAAAAGAATGTTTTCATGCAGATTAGACTGTTTGCCTGGAGGTAGCTTCCATCTATGGAACAATGGCATTTTTATTGACATGCCATTGAAATGAAATGTTCTGGAAAGCAAAATTTCCAAAATGAAATGTTGAAAAATTGAACACAATAAGAAACTGGAAAAGGTAGGTACTTTGTGTCACAAACAGGCAGGCATATGGCTGGATCCAAGTGCAGCAGCTTTACTGTCAGAAGGATTGACAGGAGTCAATAACAAGACGTTTGTGAAGCTAAGCCAGGGTCAGGCAGGCAGAGATCAAACACGAGCATGGCAGCATCAGAGGTCCAACGTCTGATATAACAGAGCAGTCGCAAATCAGTCAGAAGTCAATCAGAGATATAGTCAAAGCAGATTTGGATAGAAATGCTTGGTAATGCAAGCAGAGTAGCACAAACAATACTTCACACTCAGAAGTAGATGAGAGTCAGGTGAGCAGCATCTAAGAACTGTGCACTGAGGTGGCTGGGAGATATGGTGTATCAGTAAGCCTGAGATGGCTCCCTCCTCTGAACAGAGGGGGAGACAGGGTCCTGAGTCCTGACACTATGAGCCATCACTGATTGGATGATGACGTATGTCCATCACTGTCATAGGCACCCGCCGCTCCTCATCATAATTAAGCTCATTCTGCTCACCTGTGTCCTGCATCTTATACTCTCTTCTAACCTTGTCTCTTGTTGCTAGTTTGTAGTAGTATTCTTACTCATTCTAACACTCTTCATGTTTTGTCAAGTTTATGGTTCTGATGCAGCTACGTCCCCGACCACGTCTCTGCCTCGTCCTTGTTACTTGGGTTCTGATCAAGTTCCTGTGAGTCTCTCCATTGCCAACAAAGTTTCCATCCTCGACCAAGCTCCTGTTTATGTACCGAATTACTGATCCTATCATCGTATTCAAGAGTTCAACACTGTCTACCAAGCCTCTTCACGTGCTGCGATGCTCTGTGCATCTCTGCTGTGTTTTCCTGTTAGGACTACAAAACGACCACTTTAAACTACAAGTTAATCCCACTTCCTATTTCCTGTTAGGGTGACAGATTCTTCCTACTGCGTGGCTTCCTCCACTCCACCCTTCAGGAAAATCAGGATTCTATGCCCTCCATCCAAAGCCATTAATAAATCTTCAACAGCAAACTACCTTCTCCTGAGTTGTTTCTGGGTTGTCCATTTCCTTACCCTTCAGTCGCTACTATCATACAGATATGCTCTGCACTAATCATAAAACTTTTAATACTTTTAATAGCATGCAGACTTCAAAGACGCATTTAGAAAACTCAAATGTCAAAAATCAAATATCATCATCCAATCAGCTATGCTCTATATATATATGCATATATATATATATATATACATATTCCGTTTTTTTCCTTGTGCTTATTTTTTTTTAATTTCTTTTCAATTCCTTGAAATTATTATTTTTGTTTTCCAAAATGTTTTATTTTTATTTTGTTTCATTTTTCTGGAATGCATTTTTGCTTTGTTTGATTTTTTTAATGTTGTGAAATTGTGGGTTTTTGTTGCTGTGTTTTGCTTTTTTATAATATAATGTTTTTTTCAATAATTTAGTTTGCTTTCTTAATTGTTGTTGTTATCCTTCCTTTGTTTTGGCATTGAGTGATTTGCACTTCAGGGTCACCGTAGAAATCAAATCGAATTGTGAATAGAATCAGTGTGATTTTTTTTTTTTGGTCAGAGGATCCACTCCCTGTTTATTAAAAATCAGCAATGAGCACACCAGTCTATATCTCTTAATGATAATTGACCTGATCTGATCTCACTCTTGAATATAAAACATAACTTACGTTCAGCAATGATGAGTGGCGGATAGAAAAGGAAGTAGCCCACCAGCTCAGCTGACAGCTGACCAAGAAGATAAGAGGCAACAGTGCCGTTGAGATGAACAGTCCCATTCCTCACAGCATAGACCAATGACACAGCAGGAGATCCTGCCGCCTGAGAGACACTCATCATCTAAGAGAGGAAAAGTGTTTGGGTCAGAATTAGGGAGAGAGCAAGATGCGCAAAGAAAATGGCTAAAAACGTTTGGTACTGTGACCATATTATTGCTCCATATTCTTCACATGCATGCATAACCATGTCAGTTAGGCTTTAAAATAAGCCCCCCTTTAATGTGGCAGCTTATTAAAATAATACAAACATTGCTTCTCTGGCATAATTAGTTTTCATCTCAGAAAGCTCTTAGAAAGGGCACACCCCAACAAACACTAAAGCACAATTTAACATAAACTGCACACTATTTGCATCTGTTTCAGGCTCTCAAATTAATTTAGAAACGTGTTACCAGGGATGTCAAAGAAGAGGCAAAGCTGTTTAACTGTACATTTCACAATTAGGGCAATATAAGCGATAGTCCTCCTGTCTAATGTGCAGTGTTTTAATTAGAAATAGCCATCAATTGAAGCACAAGTGCATCACCACATTACCTGAACTGAGAGTTTGCCTTTACCATTGAACATTTTGGTCTGAGCCTCAGAAAACACCTTCTCCAGCCTCTGCTCCATCATTTGAGAGAAGCGACAGGATCGAGGGTTATCACTCGAACCCACAAACTGCAAAACTGCAACACAAACGGTTAAAGACCTGCAGATTAATGAAATAAATGGGACATGCTTTTCTTCAAGGCAGAATCTTACAGGTGACATCAATATTTAGTCATTCAGCAGAAGCTTTTGAAAGAGTTATGACATAACAAACAGAAGCTAAATCAGAGATGACACATTCTAAGTAATAAGCTTTATGAAAACTGTTTAACCTCATGACCATTTATTAAATAATGGGCGTAAAAGTGTTGAGCAAGCAGAGTGGTATGTTTGAATCAATAGATAAATGTAGTCTTCATGATCTTTCTCATTTTCGTCCTATTAAGTGACACTAAAAATGCTGTTTTACACTCTCCTTTATAGTGCACAGTCACAACAGGAGCACACAACAGTAAGTCGCAGCCCGATCTGTGACTTATTTATTTGTTTTCGTCTTGACTGAGCACCGGCTGACCTGTTTTCAGCTGGAAGCCAGTGGCAGGGCTCTGTCTCCACAATGCAACGGGGAGAGGCAGGGCTGTTACCATGGGGAGGTACTGTCGCAAGTCTGCAATCAGCTTGTCACGGCCATAGGATGTCAAGCCTTCCATCACCACAGATGGAGGATAAACTACATCCCCTCCAGTGACGTGGTAAGCTACCGTCATGTTGGGAGAGCCAAAAACAGTCTCCACCTGGGAAATAAGAGGAGAAAAAACTTGAATTTTCTCAGAGGTTATTCTGTAAATGCATCATAAACTACATTTATGAAAGGCACAGTTTAGGAAGAATTCCCATTCAACCTGGCAGGTGTTTTCTTTAACTGCAATTTGAAGCAATACTACCCTTATGCCATTACTATTGGATAGATCTGTCACACAAAATGAAAAAACATAGACATTACAAAGAAAAAATGTGAACTATACTTTTATTAGTATAAATGGTTTAAGTTGTGTCTTTTAACAGGTACCAGACACAGATGTTGTGAATTTTATGACATTTTTACTCCAAAAATTGAAGTTTACTTTAAACAAGTGAGACCGAAAGGTTTGCAGTGGGAGTGGTCAGCACAACTGCTTCACTTTTAGGGGATTGGACTTTTTCATGACTGACATAACTGAATACATCTGAAATAAATTAAACTAAAACCAGCCAAAATACTCCAACTATCAAAGCCCACCAAATATGCATCTACTGTAGACGACTGAAGGACATCTCTGACAACTGTATTTTATTACTCTATTAGATGTCTATCAAAAGCGTTCTGAAAGATATCTGCATACAAGATCCCAGATGGGATTTGAACCAGGTTCATCTTGCTGTAAGGTGAAAGAGCTAACCATCGTGCAATCATGCAACCTGTTTTTTCACAGAAAACTAGTAATCACAAAGTTCTAATTCCAAAAAGTAGCAATCATTTCTACTAAAATTTACCTGGGGTTAAAGGTCTCAGAAACTTGCTTTAGAACAACAATCCAAAATATTTATTTGTGTTTAAACTTCTGATGGTAAAAGGTTGAATCTATTGTCAGAATGGATTATTGTCAGAATGATCTTAAAGCCCATTTTCTTATCTTCTGTTGAACAGCAGTGTCAAGTTGCTGTTCAGAGGGAAAATTCTAAAAGTAAAGACTTGGATTTACATGTAAAGATTAAAAGATTAAAAATGGACTCTACACAAATGTTGTTCATATTTGAAACTAAAAGGAGAATAAAGATGATGGTACACCAAAATCACAATAATAGAAACATGTTTGACTTGCCTTTTTTTATTTTATATCTAGTACATTTTTTAAAAAAAAGTACTCCAATAAACATCGAAAAATATCCCAAGATTGGATGTCTACAGGTAGATGTGTAGGAAAACTCTGTATACAGACGACTATTAGTGGTCAACTAATAGAGTAACAAAATCAAATTGTGCAGAGATGTCCTGTACACATCCACAACTGATAATTACATCAATGTTTATTAGTCATCTAATAGACAGCTACGTTTATTAGATAACTAACAGACATCTACTGTTGATGCATATTAGTTTACTAAATGTACATGTACTGTAGAAGTATTTTAGTTAACTACTAGACATAATGTGTCCAGTGAGAAGAAATGACCCAAGTGGTGTGTTTACAATGTGCAAGACATGATAGGACTGTATTGCAATTAGCTGTGTGAAAGTTGTTTGCAAGAGATCTAAACTGGAATTTTCTATGAATTGATATATTTCAGATACATAATGCATATCTGTAGCTGTGAGCTTTGAAATAGGCTTGATTAGATGTGTCTGTGCCCAGTGGGTGAGAGCATGTGTTATGGCAAACTGATGAAATATCGGTTTTGAAAAGAAGGTAAAACAATCCACCAAAGAAACTGTAACAAAGATGAATTTTGGACAGAAAGGCCTCCAGGGATGAAGTCAAGTATCACATTTGATCAATCTCCTTGATGTGGAACTATGTGTTCTGACGATTACATTTACGTCATTCCTAGGAAGAATATGACTTTTAGTTGACCTCTAGACTGGAAAAGGAATACCAGCAGATCTGGCTGTCTGTGCAGGAGATTCAAAACCATTAGGATCTGTTACATAAACCCAGGTAAAAGCCTGCGCTGGCAATAAGGCTGAAAAACTGCAAGCTGTGAAGTGGCTGAAAATCATGGCGTTATCTCAGCACAATTCAGCCTTGTTACATCCTCCGTGAATAGAGACCTTTATTATCGTCTCATCCTCTCGGGCTTCACCCACGTGAAGGTCTCATTAAGACACTGTGTTTCAAACACTCCCATTAACTCAGTGTGTGGTGGAAATTCAGCACGTTAACCTAACAAATGTCAGAAGTGGCATTCAAAAGGTTTTTCGGGTAATGTGATCTGTGTGCAAACCGGAAAATGCAGTTGATCGTTACTTTTTTTAATGTTCAAGTCTTACGATTCATTTCTTCCAGTCTATTTCTTGTCATCTTTTTAGCACCGACATGACACATTCTTCTCCTCCCAACCATTTAGAACCCATAATTAAACGCAGAGGCAATTTCCGCAGCCAACAGCTTCCTTTCCACTGGAAGTTAAAGGAGGGCCACAAAAGGAAACCCATCCAACGCTGAAATCCACTGACTGAAGCAAAAGTCCTTTCAAGACTGCAGAGAGAGGCAGGGGGAAAACACGAGACCTGCTCTGACCTTCTCATGCGTAGGGCAAACACTCCAGCCTTTACATGCCTCAACAACAAGAAATACAACACGCCAAGACAATTCTCAAAACTGCACACACACAAACCCGCTAGAGTCCCCCACGTCAGCACCCCATATCCTTTTTTACCCATTCAGAGTATGTGCAGATGTGTGGCTGTATAAAAACATGATTCTGCATTATTTTGATTAGTGCTCAGTCTAAAGTCTCATACTGTACAATCGCTTACTGGAGAGAGACGGATTTTTATGACATATAGTGATTTGTTCCACAAATAAATAAATAACAAACAAAAATCATTATTTGTGCACCAGATTTGTTAAAAAATGCTGAGAAAGTATTCCTACTAAAACTATTGTCATTGTTTAAACAAGTTTGAAGTGTCCATTGTTGGGCTGTGCGTGGAAGGATTTGTGCTGACTCTCTCGATTGTAAACACGTGCTTCTCTGGTAATCCACCCTAATCTTTTCTTAAGTTTTAATCTACGTCTCCATTTTTTTTTTTTTTTTTTGCTGTTAGCACAGTTCCTCAAATATGTGACACCGTGCTCTGCTTTCTGGGACACAGTGAGTCAACCTAATTTCTATATTAGTCCTTATATTCTCACAAACCATGAAAGAAACTCCTTGGAAGAATGACAAACTCCCATCTTTCTGGTAAAAGCAGATTTAAGGACTATACAAAATAAGTAATCATATTTATTATATCATATTGATTTACAGTAGGACTAACTTCACCATTTCCATTTAAAACCTTTTTTTTTTTTGCCAATGAAACAGTTTTCACATGCCTACTGATTTCAATTAAACAATGAAAGATTATTTTCTTACACTAAAAGACTCAAAGGAAGTTTTTGCTTTAAAATGACACAAATTATAGAAAAAAGATCAATTTATGGATCTGGTTAATTGAAGTTCATTTTCTAAGTAAAGATTTATTTGAATTCAATTAAATCAATGGTTTTACATCTAAAAAAACAAAATGTTTCTTCAACGATGACTTGTAGTGTGTTTGTGTTGAACCTCTTTGACCTATAAATCTCAGAAACAGCCATTTCAGAGACTCTGGCTTCTCTCCCCTGCAGGCCCATTTAAGTTCCCCTCCATCCAAAACCATCACAGTGGAACAGTATCTGATTAAATCCTTGTCATGTCACAGGATCAAGAAATCATAGAAGTGGATTAAGATGGAGGGTGAGCTCTGCGGGGTGCCGTGGAAGTTTCAGTAGATGTCAGCCAAGGATAAACAAAGAAGACTTAAAAGTGCTATTTGAAGACTACTTATGCTGTAAAATGCAGTGGCATATTTCAATATCCTGACATTTCTAGCACCTTAAGATGCACTGATTTTATACAAATTTTATTTTTACTAGCTTTAAATACACGATTGAAGCAATAAAACATTTCATAGAAAACATGGCTGTAAGAAGCAAATGAATTTTTGATTGTAAATGACTGCAGTCTAACCTGTGCTTGGGCCGACGTGTCATTCAGAGCTTTCCTCAGACCTTGACTCAGCCCTCTTCGTAAGTTCTGCCTCTGAATGCTATCCAGTCGGTTTCTCCTCACGTAGATGGAAACAACTATGAGAGGGAAAAAAAAGTTAGACAGCTGACAAAAATATGGAAGGAGTCATTTTTTTCACTTGGCATTTACCTGTTTTCACCCACATTCTTTCTGTGATGTTGCACTGTCGTGGTGGAGCTTCTGTGGTGGTGGTAAATGGTGAGATGAAGACAGTGGTGCTCCCCCTTGGGGGGGTTGTTCTTAGAATAGGCGGAGTGAATGTTCTCCTGTTGGACTGAGGCCTGGTGTGGGCTGTTCTTCTGGTCGTTGGTGTAGGCTGTGATGTGGTTGTTGATTGGGTTGTGACCCTTAGAGAAGGCATTGTAGTTGAATGGTGTGCTGCTGTTGAAGCTGCTGCTGCTATGGTTGTAAGCTGTACAGAAGCTGTTGTGGAGCTCTGCTGAGGGGTCAGTGGAGATACCTGAGATGACCCCTCAGTGGACCCAGCAGAGAGAGTAACGCTATCTGACTGCGAGGGGGCCAGACTGGCCTCCTTTTCTTTGGGGAAAGTGAGTACAACCGATTTAGACGTTGCAGCGGTTAACTCATCCACTTCTGCCTCTGAAAGAACAAACGCTTCAGTCAACCCTTGTAAACAAGAAGAATACAACACTAGATGTAAACAAGATTTTGAAAGAGACAACTTCACTTCATGCTGGTTTTGTCAACAACTTCTCAGATGACAAACATGACTCCATGTCTGTGGGTTTTATGCATGACTGAGAGGATGAAGATAATGGAAAAAAAGTTACATAAAATGAAGGAAAGAAGGAAAAAATATGTCAAAATGGTTCAAATCTGTTTTTTGTTCTGCTGTGAGATGAAGCAGCAATTTAAAGTGCAGGTTTGACTATGGTCACATATCCCTAAATGCCACCGAAAGGCAACCTAAATCTAAATACACGTTTTTCCGTTAATTCAGCAGGTAGCTGTGTGGCATCATTTGAAATCAGGAGGGGGCAGTCGCATTTTTACACGCCGCAGGGTTTTAAGAGATGGTTAAAATTGTCTGGCGAGTAGATTATTTTCAGTAGCCGCCTGGATACACTTGGAGGTCGTGTGGTTGCAGTCCAGTGACAGGCAGGTTGCAGCCGATTTCAGACTGCCACCTTCCAGCCACACCAACAGTTTTCCAAGAAACAGACTGAGAAGCATTTTAACACCAAGCTGGTATTCCAGTATTGTTGATTAAGACTTCTGGCTGCACATTTACTACAAAAGCAGATCAGAGAAAAGCAGGAGACAGATTCAAAGCCTTTTTTTCTAGTCTGACGTTACTGATGAGTGATGGATACTCTCCAACAGTTGGACAAACTGGAAATAGGTCATTGGTGACAGCTGTTGAATCATTTCAATTTATTACTTCAACCTTATGTTCTTGTCTGTCTTCCAGCTTTTGATGTTCACATGATGAGCCATACGTTGCTAAATTGAATTTTACCTTGTCAAAGCCAGTAAATGGATTTTTAGATTTAAAGGAATGGCTTTGAAGAGGCACAGGCTTGGTGGCTTTCCCACTTTGTTTATAGTGCCATTAGCTTCGTGCCAAAGCTGAAAATAGCATGCTGCTATTTCCAACAGTAAAAGAAGTGGATTCAGCCGAGGAAGCACATAGGCACAATCGCTTTTTGTGTTAAAAAAAATGAGTTTCCACTCTGGTGGATATGTTGCACTAATGGGGAGTGTCGGCTGGTCAGTGGGTAAAAAAGACTGCTCATAATAATGTTTCTTCATCTTTTATACGGAGATGCTTTTCAAAGGTTCTAGTGACGCATCAAAAGTTACAGACTTTTTATCAGAGCTTTTCCTCAGCATACAGAAGTCTTTTGAAGTCATAAAAGTCAAGAGGTGTTATGGGATGCCCTGGTGGAATACTTGTCTTGTGAAATGACGAGTCGGTAATCAGATGAGACTCTGCGTTTCTATTCAAGAAAGCAGGAACATAACTCCTCTGTGCAGCATTTTTGAGGGAGTACTCTGAAGACTTGCTTCCATTTGTCATGTCTGACATTATAGTTTCTTGACCGTGTCTGGTCCTCAGAGGCTCCTTCTCGCCTAATATGAGCAGAGGCTTCAATTCAATGAGAAGGAAAGTTCATGAAGATCAAACTAATTAAAGTCCCACTCCAACAATCTTTTGATCTATTGTAAAATTGTTCCCAGTGGTTTTTTAATTATGATTAGGCAGTTTTTAGTCAAAATCAAAAAGCCATGCATCATTGTTTTAAGATATATTCTACAGAGCAGGATAAGTTAGTCAGAAATTCGCCTCTGAATTGTAGGCGGGACTCTTGACGTGGAGATAACCTTCCACTGATATCCCATCATCTCTTTGTTTACGGTCTTTCCCGCTAGTTCACAGCCCCTCACAGCCCCAAGCTAACATTATTGGTGCTACAAAAATGGCAAAACATATCGGTCAACAATTTTGAGCCAGAGTCCAGCTCAGACAAGGAAAATTAAGATGTCGTCTGCAAGTGGATGCATAAGAATGGAGCGGAGCAGAGAGACTTTGGCCCACCCATGCCAGCTGATGCATCACAACTGAGAGCTTTTTCAAACTGCATTTCCAATTGAAAAAATAAATAAATAAATAAATCATGGTGGAGCGCCGCATCTGACCCTTCCTGCAAAAAAGTAATGCTTGAAAAAAGGTTCCTTGGTACAAATTAAAAGTAAATCATCCGGGAGTGAAGGAATACGGGCAGTATTATTGGTTCATTTTGAGCAAAATCAGTTTGTCGCTAGAAACCCTCAATTGGCGCTAGGGGGTTTTATTCTGCTCCTGATTCACAATTATTTATTTTCTTTTATTTAGTTTGTTTGACAGTGACCATGTACACGAGCATTGATCAAAAAATGCTTTATACCAGGCTAAAGCTTTCAGAGCTTCATTAACTGTTAGCATAGAACAATGCAATGCATTTAAATAAAAGGTGCAATTATTTTAAATTAAAAAGAAAGAGGAAAAGAAACACTGTATAAACGGTTTAAAAATATTATTTTTTTATATTGTTGACACATACGTTTGTTAAAAATAAATGTTTCATTTCCATGCCAACTTATTTTATGTTTTTGTATAATTTAAACAAATTTGAATAAAGTTATATTATGCTGTTTTAATCTTAAATTATTTTATATATGTCCTCCATCATGAGAAAAATTATACAAGAACATGTTAAAAATATCAAAAACAAGATTTATATTAGAGTGGGTCTTTAAACATCTTGCTGGCTTTTGGAAAAAGTGTGGTTCTGAATTAAGTTACTGTATTTTGGATAGTACGTTTTAGTGGAAACTTTGGTTCCACTGAGATTTTGGCTGTCAGAGAGACAAAAGTGTACCATCTGAGTGATGAATTAATTGATTTTATAGGTTATACATATAATATATTCTGTATGGATATGTTTGCTTCCACCGTGTTGCTTATATGTGGACTAAATTGCTCATGAGCTTGTGCTGAAAGTGAGTTGTTCAGGTGAGAGTGAGGGGAAGCAGATCTGAGCTCTGCTCCTAATACATCGCTCCCCGGTTGTGATTCATTTTGATGGCAGGAAGTCTGGGACTGCTGTGACCCACTGCCATCAGTAAATCACCAGGATCAGATGCACACTCAGGGGACGCTCTGCCAGAATGGGTACGCGATAGTGGCAGTTTCAGTTTGCGAAAGAGACGACTGATCTGCAGAAGACTAAAGAAGATGTTTTTAAAAAAAAACTTTGGGTTGTTGTGTGAAGGTCATTGCTGGTGAAAACAGTCGAATGTAAAAGGATAAAGTAGGTTGCGACATTCCTGCAAGAGTTTCGGAGACTAAAGACATTAGGATCTACTGCTGTCTTCTCTTCCTGCTTGGTATAAGCGGTTGGGTGTAACATCTGCTGTGTGACATGACTAGAAACTGAATAGCCTTTGGCGTGGGCAGACAGCAACGCTGATGTGGGAGTCTGGGATTCCCCGCTGACTCTGAACAGTTTGACTCACTTGATTGGAGAATATTAAGGGGCTAATTTCAAGGTTGCTGGCTGATACAGACTTCATGTGTGTTCTGAATTTTAAGTTCATCTGTATAAAGTATTAAACAAATCTTATCCTTTTTGGAGTATGCTGGGCACATGCTGTATGAGTTACATTTGTACTTCCAAAGATTTTAACCATGGATGAGTACGGGGAGTTTCTTTCTCTCTTTCCAGGACTGACTTCGCTTGGAAAGTTTGCTCGTGGCATATTGCATTCCTTTTATAACTGCATGTAGGTCATGGGCTGAATGAGAGGTGGGTTTTTAAATTGTTACTCTGTCTGTCCAACCCTTCGGCGTTGCTGGTGATAATGCTGTTGTCTTTATCTGAGCAGCAGACCTAGACACAATTACCTGACCTTGAGAAGAGCTTCTTTTTTATCCTCTTAGCAGAAGGAGGCACAAAAGAAATGAAAAGAAAATCACCAATGACACAGACACGTGGATGAAACTAAAGGGGGCACTGATGTCAACAATAAAAATGGAAGTGATGAGAGATCCGTCTTCTCATCCATTAATGACAAAGAAGATGTCTTGGAGACAGCTGAGCCCCGAGTATATGATGTATTTCTAAAGCTAAAAAAAAAAACAGACCTGAGGTGGCTTGGAGGATCCTGTCGCTCAAAAATGATGATGTGGAGGATGAGACAGAGGCTCGGCTAGAGTTCCGTGAAGGCCATTGGGTGGTGTAGGTCTCCTCCCTACTAATAGTCGGCAACGTTCTGCTTTGATCAAGACTTGTTGGATACTTGACAGTTCCTGCCATCACGGTTAAGACCGAGGAAAAAGCAGGTCGTCCAGACAAGCCTTCTCCCTCAGTCTTTGACTCTCCATCTGAATGGACGACTGGGAAAGGCACCTCCTCTGGTTGGGGCAGTTCAGCCACCGGGTGAGCAGGAGAATCTGGGAGTGCTGGGTCCCTCTGTAAAGGTGAGGAGCCAGAGGCATCGGAGGTGAATTTTTCTGGTAAAGAACAGAAAGACAAAGAGGAAATTATTACTTTTTATTACTTTTTCAACACAGGCTAGTAAAAAATATAGGTTTTTGTTCTGAAAGTACAAGAAGATCCACACACTGAGCTCAAAGTCTGATCCCATTTGCTATTAATGTTAGAAGTTAGAATCGAGTGTGTTACAACTGTAATACCCAGTAATTTTTAACTCCAATCAACAGGTTGAGTTTAATATGTTTTGTGTTCAGCTGTTTAAATGAACTTCATTATTCAGCAATCCCTCAAAAAAAGTTTGGATGTAAAACATTTCCCGAGCAGATCTTGTCTGCCCCTGGCTCCTGTCATTTTGTTCTTTTATCTAAGAAGACTTTGAAAATGAATGCTGGCTTCAAGTCCGACATGAGTCTATGCTCTGCACAAATCCTGCTGGAAACTAAAGATGCTTTTAGCTTTTTTTTGTCCAACATCTCTTGGTTTTTCTCAATCAAAAAGCTCGAGGATCCCTTCATCACAGATCTGCATGACAGGACTCTAAGTGGGATGGAGGGCTTTTCACAAATATTCTGTCAAGCCACAAAGTATTTCGATAATTTGGAGATAATTTTCAGATAATGGAGTCATTCCTTCCCGTCACTGGACAGGACCTTGAAACATAGCTGTCAATCTTGCTGTGTAAGGATTGTTGCTGTCAAATACAGATTCCAGGTTCAGCTAATAAATCGGATAAGAAAAGTAAAAAAAAAAAAAAACAGATTTAATGTAGTGGTAAGACTCACATTTATGTAGTCAGAAGAACACATTTTTTTAGATAAGAAGTATTTCTGAGTTAACAGCTGTGTGCTAAAGCACAACACTGACACATGTTGGGAGCAGCTGCCATCATCCAGATATACAGAGGGAATAGCCTCGCCTCATCCACATAAGGGCTCTTTCATCCATTTATAAAGCTTAGCAGTCCTGTCACATCTCCCACCCCCACAGTGAGACTCCTCAGTAAAGTTGCTGCACATTTCACTCATGGAAGACCGTCAGTCTTTGAGGGATGTGAGCAGGAAACTTCTGGGGAGCATTCTGCAGCATCTTGTACAAGAACAGAAGAGGCTCAGATCAATCACGCTCCACGCTTAAAGTACAATGGAGAAGAAGAATCTGCACATTTCTGGTAACTGTCCAAGTCATCCTCCAGAAATGCGAACATGCATGGATCCTTTAAGCTTTGTGCACAGTGGAAGCATTTTTCCACATCTTGAGATTGTTAAGAGAACTTGTAATAAACTATTATTACTGCAAATTTAGACGGAATGCAACATTACCTATTCTAATGCAGCCTTAATAAAATTATAACGTATCTTGTCACTTTTTTATTGATTGGATTAATGCTTCTTTTTTATATAATTTGATTTAAAGAGACTGAACTGCTGCATTTCTGTCAGTGTTCATTTCTTCACGCTGTATTTATGATTCCAGTTAATTCCTTCTCCTCAATAAATCACTAGTGCTTAAGTGTGACGACTGTTAATGTTAATCCATTGCAAAGAGCTGCGGAGACAGAATTACATCCCTGCTTTCATAAAAGATTTTAAACCTAAACAAAGTGAGCGTTCTGCTTCGAGATCAGAAAGAGCTCAGCAAGAACTTCCACAGTTGATTAGAGAACCCAGTGGCAACATGGATTTGGCTGTGAACGTTGGATGTGAGTGCGAGCGGAGGTGTGGGTTTCACCTGCGGTTTGCCACCTGCTCTGATGGAGCAGAGCATATGGGAGGATTTCCACAGACAAGACAGGACAGGCTGAGCAGATGAGAAGAAAAGAGGGATGGTAAAAGGGTAGGTTGGGACAGAGAAGTGAGAAATGTGTTGAACTAGAGGTCATTCTGAAACAAAAAATGCAATTTGCTTCAAGACTGTAGGTCATTTCCTGCAAAACCTCTTTCACGCTGACAGGCTTCAGCCTCAGAGGTAATACTGAGAGAACGTTTCGCTTTGCTGTAGAGGGGCTGAAGGAGGATTTGCATTGCTACTGTTCATCTTACTGTAAATCCATTTGTTCAGGTATGAGATAAACCTAAAATGAAAGAAATGCAAAAACTTTCTCATCTTATCTGCTTCATGGAGCCGGATCTTGGGTTTCGCTTGATTCTCCTGGATCAGCAGGATATATTTAGGTTGGACACCCTATAGATAAAGCCAGCAGAAGGCATGCAAAATTATGTGAAAATTAAACCCGGACGATTGTTAAAAGTCACAATTGCCAATGAGAGTGTTACGTTTTTGTCAGATTTAAAAAAAGGTGCTCTTTTTACACGCTAGAACTCAACTTTATTTGGATAGGCGAGTAAAATTCTATCAATCATCAATGCATTCCTACTTGCTTTAGTATACATCACACCACTTTTGCTCCAAAATTACCTTAATTTTGCATCTACATAAAAGCAAAAACACAAGTGATTTTTTTAATAGCTTAAAATAAATTCAAGGGGTAAATTCAGAGGCTAAACTATACATTTTTGCTGAATAAAAATAAAAGTAAAAGATGGTTACCCAAAAAACAAAACCTCAGACCTAATCGTAACAGTTTTCATCCCTCTGCAGCCGACAGTATCTTTGAGCCGCCGGGACTCAGACATGACACTGGCGGGGCCTCTGCTGCTTCACTTTTTTGTACACTGCATCTCGTTTTTGCTCAGAGCTGTTTTTGCTCTCTTGTGTACAGAAAACAGTAAACAAGAAAGTATAATTCATTGCTTAGCCGCATTGTTTCCTTGAAGGGAAAAAATAATTTGTGAAGTCTGGTCGAGTTGCTTTGAGGAGCTGCTTTAAAGTTCTTCTAGCATTTTGTCTCTTTATGAAAAGCAGCAGCAACTGCTTTGAACTATTGTTTGATTAAAAAACAATATTGCACATCTTTTTTTGTTTTTTTTTGCACATTATGTGCATCATTGCGGATAATTAGGAATTGTTGGAAAAGGTGGAGACAAAATGGCCAAAAGCTGCTAAAGTGGGAGCATGGATTAGAGGGAGAACATTACTCATCCTGATCTTTTTTATTTATTTATTTATTTATTTTACAAACAGAAGAGCAGGAGAAGATATGCAGCAGCAGCCTGGAACATAGCCCTGCAGCAAACACTTAACCCATCCATCAATCTTTTTTTTTCCATTTTGTCCTGTGCGGGGTCATGTGGGTTTCTGGGGTCTATCCTATAATTTAGGGTCACCATTCTACATATGAAGCATGTTTCTGGACTGAACTTCACACAGAAAGGACTCCGCCGGGACACCATGAACCACCTTCTTACCATGAACCACCACACAACCCTGCAGCTCGAAACATAACCTCTCCGCCAAGATAAAAGATTTTCATTCACTCATTTATTTCCTTTAATACAGTAGTATGATGTTAGTCATGTTTGAAAGCTCAACAATGAAACACTGATAAAAATTTATGTCTCTTGATTATATAAAAAAAGGTTAGTCTGGGAAGTATTATGGATGGTGATGGCATTCAAGGCACTGGAGGCAGGCTAGTGATAAAAATCACAAGTTTACGAAAATAAACTAAGTAACAAGGATGAAGCAGGATGAGCTGCAGAGGAAAGAGCAATCAACAATAGAACCGAGAGCCATGACAAGAAAACAAAATCAAAATGTGGTAAAGAATAGATAAAGTTTAAAGGGACAGTGGAGATGGTAGGTGAAACTATTTGGGGCAGAAAAATCGATCTAAGTGTAAAGAGAGGTGCACTCCAGGAAAACAGCAGAAAAAAATCAGATGCCATAACCCATATTATAAAAGGGTAAAAAATACATTAAAAAACGTCTTCATGGGTCCCTCTTCTTTAGTTTTTCACATTGTCTTTTTTTTAGTGCCGGTCGAAATTATGCAATTTAAATATATTCAAGTGAACTAAGACCAGAGTTTTCTTGTTCTTTTCATACCATGATTCGGGGAAGCTTTACTCGTGAAGCAAAGCAGACTTTCCCAGGAAAAAAAAACACCCTGGAGAGAATCAAATCTGCCCGTGTGAATGTCTCCTCAGAGTAATCCTCATCAGCATTCACTCTAAATACTATTTAAACACTGTTTTGCAAATAGGTTTCTATTCTTTCTTGGTCTTTCTATTATATTTTGTAACAGCAATATGTTAATAAGTGACAATGAGATTTGTTCACTCTCTGAATGTTAATTTAGTTCATTCACGTACTAACAACTAAATGCAGTAATAAAACTGTAATGACACTGGAGTCATTTTCATGCCACTACATTTGGTGAAAATTGTTTTCACCACTTTTTAAAAATGAAGATTGATACTGTAAATTAAATTATTCATTGAACCTTCTGTGGTAAAAGAAGCAGATTTCTGTAGCCAGTAAAATAATCTGCCAGAAAAGTGCAAATGTGTGATGAATGACTTCAGATCAGGTAAACATTATTGTCTTGTTGTTTATGACCTTCTACTATAAAGGACTTGGAACTCGCCAATCTTTTCTTAAGCGCATCAGCTTGACAGCAACAATTGTAACTGAAACAGAAGGATTGCATCCATTGCATCACCTTTCTTATTAAAGTCTCTTGCTAATTCATGATGAAACCTCTTTATTAAATCATCCTCGGAATGATTTGCACTTTAAATGTTGGATAATATTGTGAATGCATACATACATGTTGACAATAAAAAAATAATCATTTTTACATTAAGGAAAAACAACTTGATTTTGATAGGAATGTGCTTGACTGTGTTAGTTTCATGACAAATGAACTAAAGATCTTAATTGGAGTTGGAAAGAATTGAAACTAAATATACCAGATGGATAACTTCTATCAGATGCTTCAGAGATGAAGCTAAGGAATTAAGATTGGGATGAATTGGACTACAGAATGTACTAAATAAATGAACTATCTCTATTATTCCATCCACCCCCACAATACGTCAATAGCAGCTGGTTGGGCAGGATACATTTGAGGTTAAGTTCG
>NC_050514.1:20433596-20456974 GCF_002922805.2 Oryzias melastigma
AGACGGATAACTTCTATCAGATGCTTCAGAGATGAAGCTAAGGAATTTAGATTGGGATGAACTGGACTACAGAATGTACTAAATAAATGAACTATCTCTATTATTCCAGCCACTTCAACAATAGACCAAAATCAGCTGGTTGGGCAGGATAAATTTGAGGTTAAGTTCTGTTTCTTGACTCTTTATTTTACCAGCTCTAGTATAATTTAAAAAATCAAAATTACCCACTTTTTCAACCCCCTACTACTATTGACATCCATGGAAAGAAAAATTTTGATAGCTTGTAATAAAAATGCTTTTTTTGTGAAAAAATTACATTTTTAAATGGTAGTAAATAGGAAACTGATGTTTTTTTTGCAACTTGGCCTTAATGGTCTTTTGAGGAAATGCAATATTTGTTTCTTCAGGGTTTGAGTCAAATTAGGGAGGGAAACAAAGGGCGAGACTGTAAAAGGATAACTAGGTTTGAGCTTCTATAAAGAGGGTTTACAGGATGAACAAAGAGGAGGTTCATGGATGAAATAAAGATGGACATTAGGAGGATCGGCATGGGTGAGGATGCAGAGGAGATTATGACTGGATGGAGGGGAAATTGCTGTGACAAACCCTAAAGAAAGCAGCTGGAAGGTAAAGATTTCTTATGCTATAAAGTAAAAATAGAAGTTTAAAATCCCATTGAGGAGTAACTTTTTGTGAACTTAATTCTATAACTTTTGAGACTAAATGTGTTTCTCAACAAGTAAGAGCTTTTTTTTGCTTGTTTTTTTTAATCAAATAAGCTTAAACTCCTTATTTTTGATTCCAAAAGCTGTAGAATATGCCTCCCTTTTCAAGAAATTCTCTCTCTACTGTCAAACTGGACGTGACGTTGACCAAACACTGACTCAGAGGAAGCGGTTGCATCTTTGTCTGTCATATTTCTCTGTTCTCTCCCTCCCACTCTGTCTCCCCCTCTCTTCAGATGAAAGTGCAGCCTGTAGAGCCTCAGTTCTTCAGTCAGCATGCAGACTCGTGTCCTGAAGCAGCTCAGGTCACTCTAGTCACCGCTCATGGTGCTGCAGGCTATCTGCTCCTATGACTGTTTTTGGGAGCTGTTCCTCAGTGTTCTTGTTACTTTATTGTAGCAAGAGGTATTTTCCGTTATAAAAAAAAGATGTGCCTGTGAAGATTGGAACAAAAAACTTGTTTGGTGAAGTAATAGTGTACAAGCAGGAACACAGAGGCAGGGCCAAGATAATGAAATGGCAGGAAACTGCTCTCTCCAGTCTAAAAATAACAATCATTTTCACCTGTATTTCCACCTCTATGGTACATCAGG
The DNA here is from genome assembly GCF_002922805.2 of Oryzias melastigma. Classification (NCBI taxonomy): domain Eukaryota; kingdom Metazoa; phylum Chordata; class Actinopteri; order Beloniformes; family Adrianichthyidae; genus Oryzias; species Oryzias melastigma. Next base: position 20,434,915 of record NC_050514.1, read on the forward strand.
ATAATGTTTCTATAGTGCGTCCCTGTAGTCACTGGAAGTGCTAAGTATGTCAAACCCAAGTGGTGAAATGCAGTGCTTTTATCAAGGATGTTTGAAAGGTTATACCATCGCTTAGGCCGAATCTGAATTATTTCCTTACCCCTACGTTTAGCCCTCCAAATGGAGAGTTATGGAAAAATAGTGTCTTTGAATTTGGACGTTACTCCCACTTCATGACGTCATCGACGTTTTCCCAGAATGGGAGCTGCTAGCGCTCAGAAATACATAACAACATTGGTTTTATCATTTTTAAAAGGCCGTACTAAAACAAAAAAATCCTTATTTACATTTAAATGTAAACGTATGTGCTTCAGACTACACCCACGTGAAGAAATGTGCTTCTCCTCCCTGGCACAGCACAACACCCTCACAGCAGAGGGCTCTTCTTCTACCACGAGGGTTAGCCCTTAGTAAACTATTTCAGACAACCCTACCCCTTCAAATGCTCCAATAACCAGAGGGGTACGGAGAAGCTGTAGGGATAGGGGAAGAATCCAGATTTGGCCATACTCTTCCAATGAATAAGTGCTAGTTCAGACTCAGATCAAAACAAGTATAAACTGATTTAAAAATGTTTAGCTCTGCTATTAATTAGAAATGATTACGCCTGGATTCAGAAACAAAAGTAAAATCAGGTAACGTGTATTTCCAACTTTTTGAGTCAAAGACAAGAAATTTCAAACTTTGGTTCTAGATACTTTCAGTTAAACTTGAGTTTATCTTATAATTTTGAATGGGATAAGTCGGTTTATCTGATCCTATTAGAGTATCTGTGTCTTTAAAAAACACTACTTATGAGACAGTAGCTGCGTTTACATGTGCAAAATGTCCTCAATCGGATCAATGATCGGATTACAATAGAAATGTGCACTTGGTCCTCGGACCGTGCTTTCATTATTATTAATAATTCTTTTAAGTGACTGCTCGCTTATCATTTTCTAAATTTGTGCAGGCAATGCAGCGATGTGCATCTTAAACATGTGGGAATAACATCAGCCTTTCTTTTGTCTGGACATGATTGGAAACATGAATTCACGTGATTTTTTGCACAGTTTCAGAGAACTGGAGCACGGAGCAGCATTTCCACATCCAAAAGCCGCCTCCGCCAGCTCACATATCCCGAAGCCGGGAGACATGGTTTTCCTGAGTCCATCGGGTCTCTCGCGCAGAGCAGCCGGACGGACTGCGATCCGAAGCTCACACCGTAACAAAGCACCCCCCATCCCACTCACAGACATGAAAGCTTTGAATCCGCATGCACTGGTCAGTGAAATGGTAAAGTGTTTATTCCGATTACTTGAGTCCATGTAAACACAGCTACTGTCTTACATGCTGTAGTATTTTCAGGGGTGCACTTAAATTTAAACAGTTCTACTTAAGGATTTATAAGCAAACCAGATGAGATTGCTGGACTACACTGAGTGGATGATGAAGGTGACATTTTGTGTCTAAGCTCCAAGCTCCGAGGTTTACAGTAGTGATGGCTATAGGTCATAAGACACCACAAAACTCTTCAGTGATGTCTTCAGTAAGTCTCCTTGTTCTATTTTTTTATAGAATAGAACTTTATAAATCCCTTATGTTTCTACTTTATATTGATCCCACATTTTTCTACTTTCTATCCTTGATTCTCCTGGAATAGGTGGGCCTGAGGAGGTATTAGCTCCTCAATAACATGAAATGATATTAAGGAGTGGCCCCGAAAGTTGGGCTAATTCAAATTACCGTATTTTTCGGACTATAAGTCGCACCGGAGTATAAGTCGCAGGGGCCAAAAAATGCATAATGAAGAAGAAAAAACCATACATAAGTCGCACCGGAGTATAAGTCGCATTTTTTTCAAGTAATTTATTTTACAAACTGGTTGAAAAAAACGATATTACATCATCCTGGAAGGTAAGTTATAACATTCATAAGTGAATAGAAAACAGGCTGAATATGTGTCAACACATATTCACATATTAGCATCATGAAAAAATACGAAAAGGTGTAGCATTTATATAACATAACAGTTTTATTTAACTATAGCCTCAAGAACTCATCAACTTTGTTTCTTTACTGTAATTAATTGCACGCAATCTCACTCCATATCAATAAATCCGTTAAATTCTTCGTCCTCTGTGTCACGTCTGAATAACTAAAGTAAATAAAGTAATTGCATAGATCACCATAAGAGAGCACTCTAGACTTACGGTCCATATCTCATCTCATCAAAAATTCGTATATAAGTCGCACTGGAGTATAAGTCGCAGGGACATTCAATCTATGAAAAAAAACGCGACTTATAGTCCGGAAAATACGGTAGTACAAAAATGTAAAGATGCAGGTACATTTTCAAAGTAAAAATACTCCTTTGATGCATGAAATGATCTGATGGATCCTTCAGAGCGTGACATGAAGAATACTTTTCGGAGGCCTCGGTACAGATCTGCAGGTGATCACAAACCTGCAAAGACTATCTTTCACTCGTGGACCATGCCTGGAGGCAATGCTAGCCTCTGAACAGGGAGATAAAAGCAAAGGTGAGTAGATGTACCCACTCACCCATGGTGTATTGCACCAATTAAATATAATGATTACACATTACACTAGCAGAGGCTTTTACCTGAGAGGTTTTAGAGTCAGTACAAAAAGGAAGTGCAACCAGACTGGTTAAGGAGAAGCACTAAACTGATATCCAGAAATATTGTTTACAGTCCTGCGGAACGTCCTGATAAACCAATATTGATTTGAACAAACAGAGTGGGTGCAGCAGATGCAGACTGATCTAAAGCAAGCAGGAACACACGGAGGCCTGCATATCAGAGCAGGCTGAGGCGCATGTGGGGGAGTATCACTGCATGCTGGAGGCAATGATGGGCGAGGACATTGCAGCAGCCTTTTGACATGGCAGGCTGTCAAATAAGGGCATCAAGAAATGACACAACAGCTGATCAGACTACAAACAAAGCAAACATAAATGCTCCTAGCGAGGATAGACATTTCTCAGCGGGAGGTCTTTATTTCTCTGAAAATTTCAAACGCCGAGCAGAAAACGAAAACGTTTAAAGACAGAAGAACTGCTAATGTTGATATGTCTCCATCACTCTGCCTCAGCTCTGTAGCCTTAGGTTATAACGTAAATAGTTAAAATTACTCAAAATGAGTGAAAATCAAAGATTTCTTTTACCAGAAAAATCAAACTCCTTGGAGCATTGCTAAAATGCCCACTGCAGACCAAATTGCCTCTGAATGCTGCTCTGTGTATGCACAACAGATTATAGTGCTCTTCTTTTCAGTCTGACTAAAACAATTGGGTCTAGAAAATACCAAACACAGCTTTGAACAGGAGGGGCCTAAAGTAGATGTTGCATTAAGATCCCTCTTGTTCCCAGAATTTCTAAAGTGGAGCCAATCAGTAGTTGAAGCTTCCAGAAAATGGGCCACTCAAAAATAGACAATTGGAATTGTATTTTTATAAAAAATAAAAATAAAAAAAGAAGCAAACAGGTAAATAGTGTCCTCCGTCACTTTCCTATGTATGTGCAAATTGTTGATAGCCCAAAATATAAAGGAAGAAGAATTGCTTAGTAGATTAGCATCATTTTTAAGCAAAAAAAAGTGACTTTTTTTAAGTATCAACTTCTTTATTTTCACAACTATTGCAAAGACATATTTTGCAACTACAACATCAAACATTTTATTTTATGAGAAACAATTCAGTCATTTATACATTAAAACGCATCATCTAGATTTATCTTACTATAAACAAGGATGTTTCCCATGCATCATAAAAAAGTATTTATTGCTGTTAATTAAAAATATATAGTTAATTAAAGTGTATCACTAGTTTTTAACCTAATTATGCTGATAATTTTGCTCTGTCATCCTGATAAATTCCTTTTATTGTTTTGAAGGTCAAGGAGAAAAAATCTAATTGTTTTTTATTATGAAATTGAAGTTTCTAAAAAAATGTATCGTAGTAATTAATCTTGCGAGACTCAGTGAGAAATAAACAACACTCAACACTTTTGCTCATGTGTATAATTACAGGCACTATTTCAGGAATGACTCTTTGCTCCAGTTATATTTGAATGTTACTTGTGAAGTCTACTATCCTTAAAATATGTATTCATAATCTTAAAATGTCTAAACACAGATAAGAAATGTAGGTTGGAAAGTCTGTTTGTTGGCCTGCACTCAACCTACATGCATTTTTTAACTATTATAAACTTATCATAACTTTATCCTTAAAGAATATGCTTACTTCGAAGAAAAGGCTTTGAAATATTATTTTTCCAATAGAATTACGAGAACTCTAAAAAAGGTAATTTTCTATTTTTCTTGAAACGTTCATATTTAAGGTCTCAAAGTGAAAATCAAACACTCTTTTATTGAAACCCTTTGTTTTTTCCTTCAAGAATCAGAGGTTTAAAAGGTGATTCATAAATATTTAATGGGAATTGTCTTAGAATACATTTTACTTGTTAAAGATCAAGTTTTTTTGGCATCCGTCTGTTTTCATGGGATCACTCAATCAGTGGCGGGCCGTGCATTTCACACCTAGGCCTTCAGTAGTGCTCCATATGAATCAATCCAACCCTCAATAACTATTTTATGGCAATAAAACTTCTACTGCAGGTACAGCTGCCACACACACACCAAAAGCATAAAAAATAACCTGATAAAATTTCAATATTATGTAGGGAGATAGCAAAATTTTACTCACCAAAAATCCAGATTATTTAAACACAAAATCCATCCTTTCTATCCTCAAGAAGATTTCAATCACTCTGTCGTGCAGAATCCGTGCGTTTCACAGATAGAAAGTGTTCCGTGGCTGTGATAAGCTGGAAAAGGCTGCATGCGGGAATTGTTCTGGTATTCCTGAAGCCTCTCGTGGTCCAGGAGGGAGACAAACATCAGTTTTTGTGATCGATCAAGGTCTGTGTCTGGAAAATAATATTTGCGCGAGGATTTTGCGCTGCACGCGCCCGCGGTGCGTTCAGGAGCCTCGTAGATTTCAGCTTCACTCCCGCTCAACGGAGTCACGGAACTCCTTTACCCGTGCCAGACAAAACTGTGCCACAACTTTACCCAGACATTCATTTTCCACCAAAAATCAGACGATGAGACGCTTTCCACTGGTAACATCTTCAAACCTGACACGCCGCTCCTCGGCACCTGTGTCCGTCAGCTGAACCAGAGCGAGCTGCGAGCTATCCAATCAAAGCTCGTGAAAATGATGACGTTTCCGTGCGCCTGCTAGCTGGCCTTCGTATCGCCTACTCCAAATCTGATTGGTTGAAGCAACAGTTTGGTCGACAATTATTTTATGCTACAGGGCCCGCAGAACTGATTGTGAAGGCCTCCGGGCAGATTTCTTTGACCCTAGCAACAAATGGTGCTGCAATGTGATTGGTTAATGCTTAAATAGGAAAATACACGTCTGGAAGCAGCGCAACCAGGGAGACAGCAATGAAAGGACGAAGACAGAGCATTTGGAATTATAGAATACGTATTCACGGAAATAAATAATAATTAATATCAGTCTGTGATTCAGATGTTTTTAGGCCAGCAGAGAAGGCCTTGCAGGCCCTGACGGCCCACCACTGCACTCAATACAGTAAAAATAAAATAAAAAAAAAAACATTAAAACAAAATTCAATATTTTCCTTTGAGGAAGAACTTGCATCATCTTTAAATCCAACAATACAGACCAATAACTAAAGAGAAAAAAAGGGCAGAAATACTGAACTCCAGGTAAATCTCAGTCAAGAGTCCTGCTAGCTGCCATTAAATAGAGCATAAAATCTCAGCAGGTAAGTTCTCCTTGGTCAGCCTTCTGCACTTGTGATGATGAGATTACAGGACTGTGCATCTGAACATCTAATTGGGCCCTCAGAGAGACTTCAGAGGTACTCACAGCTCGACCTGCGATATGACAGAACGCTGACCACATCTTTTTTATATTTTGCAATAATCGACCTTCAAGGTAGAACAAAGCCCCACCTTTGTTCCAGAATTTGACGCAAACATGAAACAATCAAATGTTGTGGTTCCTTAAAATACCACTGAAGGTCAGTTTTTAGAAAACCTGTACATATAATCGTTTATTTAGTTTTGTTATAAAGATCTTTTAAATCTTCATAATGAAGATCAATTAAGATCTATAAGTTCTTGTTTGCTTTTGCTTTCTAGGTATAAAATCTGTAGGGAGGTAATACTTTAAATCATTCTTGATCTGAGCTTAAATGTGCATTTGTATTTTTTTTTTTTTTTTTGCTGTCCCAGTGTCCCATCCAATCAGCCATTTCTGTCAAGTTGCTGAGGTGGGCGGAGCAAACTGTAGTCGATCTGCCCCTCCCACTTCAGGCTTCATTTTTGTCATATATTAGAATCCTATAATTTATTTGTTATCCTATTATTCAACCAGGAAAAAAATACCATTGAGATCAATAATCTATTTTTCAAGTTAGTCCTGGCCAAAACATAAAAGTCACACATACCCAAGACATTTTATAGAATTAAAATATGTTGAAAAATAAATAAAATAGAATAAATAAAATGGAATAAAACAAATTAATTGATTGATTGATTAAAACAACTACAGGTTAGTGATTTCATTCACAAGTCTTTTATAATGACATCAAACTGTGGCAAAGTTATGAACTTTGAAAGTTGAATTAAGTTCCAGTCCGAAGGTGCCTTATACTGAAAAGCCATCTTTCCTTTTTCCGTTTGAACCCTTGGGACTGACAGCGAGTAGACACCTTTAGATTGGAGAGCATAAGAGCCATCAGATCTGCACTGCAGAGCCACACTCAGATATGAAGGGGCAGTCCAATGAGTCCATGTACATAAATTAGTGCCAGAAAATCATATCATCGACATAAAAATGATAACTTATTCATATTTTGTCCTATGTTATTCGTATATATAAAAGGAGAGAACCCAGAACTGATCCTTGTGGCACACCACAAGTAATTGGCAGAACAGCAGAAAACTGGTCTTTCCATTTAACTCTCTGGGTTTTTTCAGAGAGATAATTGAAATCTAGAAAATGTAAGCCTATATATCTAAAGGGGTGAGATTTTGTTTTTTTTTACCATTGATATAACATAAATTCCATATGATATGTACCTTTATGTGGCCTTTAACATTTTAACACCAAAGCTACATCTAAACGCATGCTTTTTGACCTACCATAAATGTTTGACCATTCACACAATCACCATGAGTCAGGTGATTCTGGCACAAAGCAAAGCGGCTTTTCATATCAGCTTTGCACTGCCCTTTACTTAACTGCATAAAGTTGCTTTTATGTGATCAGCTGATTTACAATGATTGTGTACTTCACTGCTGTGCAGTATTACAGATCAGTGCAAGGCTCCTTTTCTCCGCTTCAGCATCGACAATTTCGCAAACAGTTGAAGAGTTACGGTAGTTGAAAGAGCATCAACACTGGAGCTAAAGCTTCTGTATAAAGGTGTTGAACATTTGCACAAAAAAAATCAAGACTAAATGCTATATTTCCCATGAACACCATTTTGACAAAGTCAAACATATTTTATAAGCAGTAAAAAAAAGGGCATAAAATTAGCAAACCCCAAGATTCACAGACTGTAACCAATGGGGCCGAGATAATCTTCGAGCTGTGATCATTTTTATTTCCTATGTCCTTATGGTGGCACTTGAAGAGGCATGAGGCATAAGAGGGAGGACCGTGAAGGATAACAAGGTGGAATAAGCCTGTTAAGCCTGCAGAATCCCCTCTGTAACTCACACTGAAGTCAGGCCCCAAAATGTCAAACTCTGTTATAAAGTCTCTGCGCTTTGTAATCTGGGGTCCATAAATCATCAATCCACAAAGTCACTTACTTTTGTGCGATTTTGACGTTTTTTTTCAATCGTATTGATGGACTCAACATGTCACTCTCCATGGAACTGCTTCACAGGTGAGACTTAAAAATTCCTTTTCATTGTTCTTTTATTTTTGCAAACTTAGTGATGATAGACAGCAAACACTACCACATCTGCTGTTCTTCCTTTTTCTAAACATTTTTTTTTACTGTGACCATGATCTAAAATCATATTACAATGATTCATAGTTATATGACAAATTGTTATTCTGTTTCTTTTTTTTAGTAACTTTTCTGTTAAATAATTTCCTCAGAAGACACAAAAATAAAAGTAGAATAGTATGAAGGTCAATCAGGACATGCATTAGCCTAGAATAATCAGTCTAGCATCAATGCATTTGTTGCCTACACATAGCAAAAAAAATAAAATAATAAAAAGCAGAAGTTACCTTACAGCCCCTTCACTGAAACATGTTGTGATGCCACATGATATGACAAGCTTCTAATAGTGTACTTTTAATTCAAGTGATTGCTTTTCATGCTTGCTGGGTTACAACTCACAATTTGAATATGTTCTCTTTCAGCAAAGTAGACAATCTATTTCATGCTTTTTTCCCTTCATGTGAACCTGAAAATATGAACTAATAATGTTTATTTAGGCTGCCTCCTCTCCTGGTTTCTGAGAGAGAATATGCTCAAGGTCCTAACTCAGAAGGACATGAACATTTTAAAACCCTCCCCTCTGGGAGGCGTTACAGAGACCTTCAGACCGCAACTGCCAGACTTTAAAATGTCTTCTTTCCACAGAGATCTCCTCACTGAACCATTTGCTTGAATAATACACTCAAGATAAACTGCACATGATCACATTTTCAGTGTTTCCTAGCTTTGAATTTGGGATCACTTCCATGTCAAACATTTCTCACACACAGGTGAGGTTTAAAGTTAGTGCTCTTGTTGCATGCTAGTGCGTTAGGGGTGTTCTCCAGTCAGAATGGCCTGATTTCTTGAAGGTTGAGAGGGACAACTCTGCTCTGACAGCAGGATTAGCCATTTAATTCAAATGGTTCCCCGAGCTGTTCACTGAGCAGCGGGTTGGCGTATCCCTTTGGGACAGACTATTTTCTTCTTGACTCTTTGTGGAGTTTCCGCTGTGACAAAACATCACTGTATTAGTTAAGGTGTTCCCGGTCCTAACTATGGACACAGGACAGATAATCTCTTGCTTGGATTCTGCTTGGTTAAAATGAAGGTTGAAGTTATGAGATGCCCACAGTTCACTAACTCAACAGCATTCTGAGAATGATGATTGGAGGGGACAAAATGAAGTTTGAATCTCTGGTGGTTCATCCATCGGTGAAACCATCCATCCATTTTCTTAATCAGCTCTGTCCCTTTCAGGGTCATGGGGTTGCCGGAGAATCTCCCAGCTACTGTTGGGACACCATAGATGGGTCACAGGTCTGTTGCAAGGCCACACAATCAATCACACACATACTCACATATTAACACTTATCAGACCCTTCAGGATTTTGCGGCAAATATTTATGATTGTTGCAACCTAAAGGTGCATCCACACCAAACGCAATTTGTGCAGCAGCTCCAATGTTAATCAATGGTAAAGGCACGAAGCGAATTGAAGTCCCGTTTGAGCCACAGAGCACATCCAGCTACTTTTGCACTCTGGACAGATCGCCAGCTTTCGCTCTAGCTAGACGCTGCGGGGGCTGCCAGCTCGGGTCTCATTGAGACATTAAAAAAAAGAAAAATGTTTCCTAATTTTATTTTCCTCTCTCTGATTAATACGAAACAGTGAGCCTTCAAGCTCAGCCACAGAGACACAGAAACACAGTGGAAGCGGCTGTCATACAGACAGCCCCCTGTACCGGGAAAATCCTTTCATAATAATCATAACCCAAACATGGAGAAATGATAACTGATGTTTTTGTAGAACTCTTCACAATAAAAAAACTTTATTTCTCGACATTGTATTTGTTTTCCATTCATTCTAAGTATTCTAAGTGAGATATCCACAGACAGATAGCTCCTCCCACAAGCAGAAACACATTTTTTGACAGGCGGCGAGCAGCAAAAGAGGGGCAGGGCATACAAATTTGTCGCACGAATCGCATTCGGTGTGAAAGCACCTTAAAGCACCTGATGTACCTGCAGCTTTCGTGAAAAGTTGCGACAAAAGTTTTATTTTGTTTTTTTATTATTATTATTTTCAAAAAGCACCTAAAAAGTGTTATTAATAAATAAAATCCAAATTCACATATTCCTGCTCTTTAAATTGCGACATGAACAGTAGGAAAATACTGCATCATCACCATTAACAATGTTGTCGTGCTCTCATTTAACATAAACAGGACTGTGAAACCCAAAATGAATTTTTGGTCCACCCTGCTCACCAAAACCCAAACATTTGTGTAGTGATTTAGACATACTATAGAGTAAAACGGAAATTTGAAAGGAAAAATTATAAACTTAAATAAAAAGCAGCATAAGCAGTTTAAGCCTTAGATCTTAATTTTCTCCAAATAATCTTCCTCTTTATCTATTTCAAAAGCATCTCTTGTGAGTTGCTGGTAGAAGAAGACTAAGACTTTGGCCCAATCTGAATACTTCCCTTCTTTCTTCCCCTTAATTTGAAGTGGCAGTTGAAGTCGAAGTCGTGTCCGGATTATTATTTTTTAAGTTTCACTCTCCAAACAGAGGGCTCCAAAGTCCACCATGGCGAGAGTATTCCACGTTGCACTGAGAAGCTCTTTTCTTCACGTGGGTGCGCTCTGAACCACAGAGGTTTACATTTAAATGTAAGTAATGACTTTTTGTTGTAGCATTACTATTTTAAAGTTATAAAACTGCTGTTGTTATGGATATTCAAGCGCTGGAAGCTTCGCGCTAATGCTGGCGGACCGGTGATTATTGATTACGTCATTGAACAAAAGTCACGTCCGAAATTTTGGACACTATTTTTTTCCTCACGCTATGTTTGGAGGGGGAAATGAAGGGGGAGGAAGAAGGGAAGAATTTGGATTAGGCATTTGAGGAGCTGATCTGATTTCTTCTGTCAGTAATGATCTGCCGTGTTTTGAAGAAGGTTCTTTCAGGTGTCCAACTGTGGAGGTAGTTCTATATGGAATTATTTACCTGCAGACTCTACATTCTTCCTTTGTATTATCAATTAAAGTGAAATGGTTTCAGATTTTGCTTCTTTTTTCTAAAATCTCTAATTTTCTTTACACTTCTGTGTTGATGTCTGTTCTTGTGGTTGCACCTGGCACTCTCTCTGTCTTTCCCTCAAACTACGTTCATGTTTTGCCACTGCGCCCCTCAGCACCCCCCAACCCAAGCACGTTACACGTGTGTAACGACCGTTCACATGGCTTGAAAAGAAAAAAGACAAGAGAGGGCCGAAGAAATTTAACCAAAAAAAGCAAGGCTCCCGGGAAGGAGTCACATGGGAAACAGTCACGAAGCTACATCATCACCCATGACTGTTGTCACAGGAGAATGGTCAAAGTTGCAGTGAAAATTGTAAAGTTGCAGGGTGTGCAGCAAATTGTGGAGTTTGCGTTAATGGTTGTGATTGAAACATCGCGAACTGAACCTATAGAGATCGTTTTAAAGTAACTTATAAAGCATTTTTTTGAATTGAGGAAGCCAGAGGAACAGAACACAAACTCCACAAAGAAAGGTCACAACTGTGATTTGAATCAGGGCCTTCTTGCTGTAAGGCCAGAGTTCTAACCACTGCTCTAGACTCTATTGGTGAATCCACCTACCAATAATGAAATGGAAAAACATTTAACCTAAATACACACAAATTTTGACTCAAATTACCATTGTTCTTTTTTTTTTACTCTCCAGTTCCCCAATAAAGCTGTCATGAATATAAAATTTAACCAGTAAAACTGTCCTCAAAACCAGACATTGATAAAATAAAAATAAAAAAATGTTGCTTCACTGAGCAGTTGAGCATCGTTGACGTCCAACATGTTTGTGCCATAACCCAAACAGTGTTTATGTCTCACATCACTGCAATCAGATATATGAACCTCAACACCCCCCATGGTCAAAGCAAACAAAGACATCACCACCGACTGCAGCAGGCAGCATGATGGATGAGCTCTCGCGTAAATGCCTCAACTACATTCTCAATTCACCACATCGCTATAGGGCCAACAGTGTCATGCTACAGCTGCCACTGTGAAGGTGGCACAAATGAAATTCCTCTGACTAACACTGACAAGCAAGTGCACATCTTCATTTTCCTCACATTAATGTTGGAGTAGCAGCACAGAGCCGGTAAGAATCCTGCTGTGAATATATTATATCACTTCCTCTATTAGAAATTGCACTTATTATAACCCACCAGGGTTTTTTTGTCCCCACACGCAAAATGTCTGCCTTGTAAAAGATTAAATTTATGTCACCATGCTTCAGAGAGGCACACGCCTTTGGTCATTTTTTTGTACTGTGGTGTTCTGCTATAATGAAGCTATAATTGCACATTTAATGCTGAAATGTAATTAAATCATTTGGAAGTAATTATATAACACTGTTTCAGCTGATTGGCAGAAAAAATAAAAAGAAAAGCATTTAATTAACAATAGTTAATCAAGACGGCATTAAAGACAACCAAAAAGCTTTAGGAGTGAACATTTAAAACCCATCAAAACTTCCAATTTACAGCCTGAAAAGATGACATTCAGTTGGAAGATGGTAACTGGGAATGGAAAGAAGCAACCCTGCCATGGGGTTCAAACCAAGTCCTTTCAAGCAAAAGCAGATAAATCAGTTTATTTACATTTGCTTTGAAAAAAAAGACCCAAAAAAATCACATTTACAAACACAGAGAAGGGTTTTTCTTCCTATTTCAATCGTAAATCCTAAATTCCCTTCATGTCTATTTTGATGCAACTAGCTAAGGCAACAAAGTATTTTTGCAATATGGAATAAAAGCATCAAAATCTGCAAGTCCTTGCTTAAAATCTATATTAATGTCATAATTTACAAAATGCATGTGTATCACAACTATCTTGACTTGAGATTTTCTGTTATATTCTTATTTTATTTTTTGTATCCAAGTACTTTGATGTGTATTTGGTATAGTCTTGTGTATTTAATATATTTAGTAATTTAGCAAACCCTCTAAAGCAAACTAGCTTACAATTTAGGTACTTAACTACCAAAAATGATTTTTACTAAATTTTTATTTCAAGAGTTGCATCCTGAAATGTAAAAATGCTTGATGTCTTCACTCTTGATATTGAATGAGTTTAGATATAATTAGAAAAATATTAATTTAATATTTCACAATGCTTGCATTCATTAAAATAAACAAAAAAGTAATGTCCATGTCATTTTTGTTTTCTTTTGTTTGCATTTTTTCCCTATTCCCTTTGGCAATGAGCCTGCAGTAAAGACAACAAATAAAATCTGTTGTTGTATTTTAATAGTTGTGTAAAAAAAATAAGTTTTCCAGGAAAGAAAGCTGTATGCAATACAATGACATCATCCAACTCTAGGCTATAAGCTTTGCCTTCATTGATCACTAAAAATTGTGCAGTGCAGCCAACAGAAAAACAGTGGGTCAGTCTGAGTCACTCTCCAAACTGCATTTCATTCATACAGCGCCATGCAGTAAAACTGTTTACTTTGTTTGTTTTTTTTTCAGTAGATGAAAAATGGAAGCTTTCTTATTTGTAATTTCATTATAGAACTATGGGTCCTTTGTGCAATATATGACATCCAGTCCTGTAATTTGACTTAGAAAAAACAATGCCACTTTACAATAAAAAAACAGAGAAAGGCTTCAAAGCAAAAATCTTCCCCATAAAACAGGAAACAAAATTCTGAGAGGTTCAAACAGTGACAATTTTTATACAACCAACACAAGAAAAAGAAAGGAGGAATCCAGAAAAAGAGTAAGCACTCTCCTGTAGTCTGGTTCCAGAGCAGGAGCATGTTTAAAGGCTTTTTCGTCTGTGTAAAGGTGTGTATGCAGAGGATGAGTTCTTAAGAGACAACGCAGCTACACACTTGGATTATCCCAGTAATGAACTAATGAATAGGCTTGTGGAGAGCAGCTTGTCTCATTTTAAAGTTTAAGGAATGGCCTCGGAGACCTAAAGCACAGAAACAAAACCACTGACACAAGCACACATTTACATTCTTTATGGTTATAAAAGAACATTTCTTTTTGTAAATCATCAATATGAAAAAAATGACCCAAAAGTACTTCTGAACCCCAAAAAAACCCTCTTAAAGTCTCAACAAAGCTTAATACTTCATTGATAAGATAGACTTCTGAAAAGTTTTCCTTAATGTTCACCGACACTAACCTCCTCTTGGAGCTTTACCAGAGCTGTCATCTTTGCAGCAAGCAGTCGCCTCCACTTTTAGCTTGCTTTAATAAAGCTTCAAGACAGAAAGTCAGTTTGCTCAAAGACGTGCTCAGGATTCAAACTCAAACACAAATCAATGAGGTGTGAACGAAAGGTTGATGTTCCATCCCCACAAGTTGTCTTTTGACAAAATATGTACCAACTTCTCCACACAGTGCTAACTTAACTGGGATATACGTGTTTTTTCGGTAATTAAAAGAAAGACAATTTGTTACTTTTATAAAAACAAGAAGTTATGTGTGTTAATGAGTGATTAATTATGCTATCCGATCTCTCGTCCAATTAGTGCAAACAAAGTACCAACATTCTTACATTTACATGACAAAGGAAATATTCTAACAGGTTTGCATGTAAAAATTCCTAAAATGAAAAGGGGTCATGGACGAACAAAGCTGCATTCAGGGATCGTGTTCTACAAACTTCCACATTTCAGTGGAAATGTCTGACAAAATGTCTGCTTGTAAGAGAGCACTTTAAAGGCAACATGTGAGACTCCACACGGTTTAAAGGGAAAAATATCAATGTGCTGCTATCAGGGTTTAAGTTTGGGTTTAATTACCAGATTGCCATCATTGACTGACCTTAAGAACCAACAGAGAACCAGTCCAAATGTCTTACTGCCTCATGTTAGGACAACAGCAAATATCATTTAAGACTTTTTTTGCTTTCTTAATTTAAGTAAATCTGCTGCAGAAGGAGAATCTCATTTAAAAAAAGAGTGTATTTTCCTTTGAAAGGAACTTAGCTATGCTGTCAAACGTAACCGAAGTCAAGGATGATATAAAAACATATGCACAGTTATCATTCAATTATTGTAAATATTTGAAAGCTACTTTTTTTCAGGGTCACAAAGACATAAAGTGTATTTTTCTGAAAGCTGATGTTATTCTCACGTATTTACATGCGACTAGCCCAAAGTATGATAGAAATTTACGTTGGCCACATGTAATATGTGCAGCCAAGATGCACACTGCTGCATTACCTGCACATATTTTAAGTGTGTCCAAGGCTGGGTTTTATTGTTGGCTGCACATATTTAAAGTCAAACTTAAAGTTAAAGTCCCATTAGCTGTCATGTACTCAGGTGGATGAAATGTGTTCTCTGTATTTGATTTATCCCCTGGTGGAGCGATGAGCTGCAGAAACAGCTGCACTCAGGAGTCATCTGATGGTTTAACCCTAACCGTAATCCTAACCTTAACCCTTCCTCTCGGTCGGTGCAGCTAAAAAAAAAAAAGTTTAGGAATTGTTACTTAAGAGGCAAGGAGACTTCTCAAATTTTGCCTTTGTTAACTTGTACAAAAGTTCAGGTAAGCTTTTACACCTTAAAAAAAAAAAAAAAAATTGTGTCTAAGCAGCATAAAAACCTTTCTCCTGAAAAACTTTGCTTTGTTGGCTTTGGCCCAAAGCTCCCCCATCATAATCTCTTTGTAATCCAGGAATATTTCTTATTTTAGTGAAAACATGACAAAGCAAATCTATCATCTGAGTGAAGGAAGTGTGCACACACACTTATACACACACGTTGTGGGCCGTGTAGCGGGTCAGCAGTTTTCACTGATATCCACTTCTCCTCGAGACATCCACAGAGCGGGCACAATTTTCTAGCTTTTAAATGGATAACATTTTGAATGAATATGTGAATAAGGTAATGCTTTAGCAATCTGAAGTTCCCTCCTCCAGAGGTTCAGAGGGATTTGCTAAAATGTCACATTTCACAGAGGCGTTGGTGCAGAAATCCAACGGGAAGCCGTTAGCTACATTTAGTATTTTCAATGATTTTTGATAATTGCAACAGATACGAAGTAGAAGTGATTCAGGGAGTCTTCCAATAAATGGGAGCAGTGGGGATGTCACTCCGGCCGTTTGTCCTGCTTGTTTATTGTTCATTGCAGATCTAGACTCTGATGCAGCCTCTGAACACCTTTAACTTTGTCCACACCATTCCAGGGAAAACATAAAATCTGACCATTAGCTTTTAGAGCCATATTTTACCCTTGAAACACAATTGTAAACACAAACTGAAACTGTGAGGCAAAGAGAGGGTTTCAACTAGTTTAGACCTTCTTTTTTTTGCATGGCTGCAGGTGTTAAGGTGAGATAAGGAATCAGCATCTGCGTCTGTCGTGTTGGAATATTATGCTTCTTTCCCTGCATTAATGCGCTGCAGAGAGTCGAATGTAAAGTGCAATTCACCAAATTCTTTTCACCAAAGATGGTAACAACTTTACAAACCTCTGAGAAGCAACGTTGTTTGAAACAAAATGTTAGGAAATTTCCGAAGCAGTCGCTCCTCGCAGCATCAGCCTTTGAGGCCCAGTGCGACGCGGGGATTTTTAAGGCTGGCTTTGTGCAGAGCAAAGCAGCATATTATACGGTGTGTCCCAATAAATCAGGCAGCCTGCTGCCCTTTCTGGAGCAGCAGCAGAGCCAAGCCTTCATGTGCCATCAGTCTCCACCAAACAGGCAGAAACACAAAGAGGCAAAAGAAGGCCGAGGCGCAAAGCCACAGCCACATTTAGAATTTAGAATAGAAACAGCAAGATAGCTCATCACACACAATATTCCCTGATTGCACTGAGCTACATGTGGGATAATGTGAGGCAGATGGTCCATTACACTAATTAGAAACCTGTTTATCTTTCCTATCATTACATATATGTATTTTAGAAGCGCTTTGTTAACAGCAACGAGGGAAAAAGAAGCTGCGCACCTTCAGTATTTTATAAGATCTGAAGGAAAAGAATAAAACATCTTGAGATTGAAATTCAACCCGTAGAGTTAACAGCATGTTCTGAGTCTGAACGATTGGGAGTGCTAATATATTTTTCTTTACTGCATAATACTTAGGCTGCTTCTTAATTATTTTACTTCATGCACTTATATCCACCTAACGTGCTAAAGACCCACTCCGATCATCTTTTGATCTATTTCAAAAGCAATCACAGTGTTTGTTTGCTTTCTTTTTTTTAACTATGATTGTGCTGTTTTCAGACGAAATCTAAAAATCCACCTCTGAGTTGTGGGCGGGACCACTGCGCCCGCACCCTTTCCCATCACTCATAATTAAAGGGTAACCAAACAGGGAAATTGGAGGCTGACTCCACCCACAGTCGAAATTTGAAAATCCAGTCAGAGAGGTGGAGCTGTGGAACAGGACCGTCATCATTACTGGAGCTGCAGATCATGACGTGGGACTTCTAAAATGCTGTGGAACTTAAATGGTTTGACCAATCACAAAATTCACATGTAATACCTCGGTTCAACCTGTAGGAGGCAGCACACTGACGGTTTTTGACTATATTTCCAAGAATTAAACAAGTTTATTTGAATTTGTCAAAAAAAATGGCAATGACCAACAGACAGCACTTTTAAAGCCGCCAAAAAAATGTTGATTTAGGGTTTAGTTACCCTTTAAGCTTCTGTTTAGACTCTCTCCTGTCAGCTTACAACGCCTTGATCATACCCCTTACCTAACATTATCAGGGCAACAAAAATGGTGAGCAATATATCCAGACGTATGAGGAAAACACAGATTTATATGGATCTATTTGTCTCCAAAGTGGATGGATCGGAATGGAGCAGAGTAGGGAGCTTGTGACCTGACACTTGTAGCTTCTACATCACAACTATTAGCTTTTTGAAAAGGCTTTTTTTGTTGTTTTTTTGTCAGAAATGCAATTTTGAGCCTAATTTCCTTAACGTATGTAGTCCATCATCAGATAAATGCCACAAGAGCATGTTAAAACACATTGAAATGGGTCTTAAAAGTAGAAATCACATTTTCCCATGTTAAAACAAATGGTCACATGAAAATAGCACACGATAAAACTAATTATTGATACCTTTTTTAAGCTTAAGAATCATTTTACATTTTTTTTAATTGACTTTTAGGTTGATGAATAATTGTCACATAAGAATGGAAATCAAACAATCCTAGCTAGGAGCTCAGAAAACTTTCTGCACTGCAAAAATATGCACACACAAACTGTAGCAGGTGCAAACATCTCAAGCCCTTCTGACAGATTTACCCTCGACATAATTAACTGTTGTACTGTAAATCGCTGCAGTCACATAAACAGCGAAATCACATCATCTGTATGCTCCTAAAAACCCAGAGCTTACATAGGCAGGCCATCAGAGCAAGTTCAATTTGTAATTTTCAGCTTTTTATAATCATTTTTTTCCCTGTGAAACTGTGTGAGCATTAACCATTTTGGCATCTCTGAAAGGAAAAACAAAGAGAAAACAGAAAAATACTGAACACCAAATGAAAAAGAGGTCAAAAAATAACAAAAAAGCCAGAGAAAGTGTCATAAGCCATTTGGTCCGCATTTAACTGTCAACTGGCAGAGAAAAAAAAAAACCTTTAGACCAGATTACAAACAGGAAATGGCTTCAAGGATTGCTCTCGTGTCTTCATTCATTGAGATCTTGAGGAGAAAGTGATGACTGGCAAAAGCTCTTCATAAAGAGAGGTCTATGGGGCCAGCTGCTGTCAAAGCCAAGCTGTCAGCATTTATGAGCAACACACGGGTTGTAGTTGAACGTATACACAAAGCTGATGTCGGAAATCCTTTCACTGTCAAAAAACCAAAGACGCCTTCACTCACAGCTCAATCTTCTACATCTCCTCTGGTTTAGGCTTCAAATTATCTTTATAGTTCATTACACATCCCTAAATTTAAGGAGAACTTAGTCATCAAGGGATAAAAAATGGTTCATTGCTGTCAATAAAGCTAGGCATCATGTTGAGTCTTGCACCACATTTCAACTGGACAGAGCGACTGGACGTCGATGAAGATTCTCATTGATCCAGGTGACGTCTGGAAGATGAGTCATGGCATCTGGACTAATTGTTTTCTCTTCTTGGAATGTTTTACCCCCATCCAAGTAGTGACTCGCCTCTTCTGCCAATGCAGTTAAGCACACAGATAAAAAGTATTTTATGTGTCCATGATCCTCGTCTGTTTTTATATGGTTGCAGTCAATCAGAGACACTTACAAACAGTTCAAATGTGTTTTACTTTGTGTGAAAAAACGTATTTTTTTAATGTATTTGTGTTTTAAACAAACCGTTTATCAAACAAATCCCATTTTCAATTGTCTTTCAACTGATTAGTACTCATAGCACAAAACTTCCAAATTCTAGCCGACACCAAAGTGTTTGGTTGCTGTTAAACACGAGTGCCGTTCATAAGCACTACACCCCCTGGCTGGCCTGAGGTGGCAGCATTCCCAAATACTGTATTGAGGACCTGGATCCCAGGGGCGGAAGTCTGTGCAAAGAAGTCCAGACAATCTTCTCCCAGGACACTTCCTACAGGTCCCCTAGGGGACTCCTGAGGCGTTCCCGGGCCAGCCAAAAGACGCGGTCTCTCCAGCGTGTCCTGAGTCTTCCCCAGGATCTCCATCCGATCAGACATGCTTGGAACACCTCCCCAGAGAGGTGCCCGGGAGGCTGCCGGACCACATGCCCAAAACTCCACAACCATCTCCTCTCGATGTGGAAGGACAGCAGCTCCGATCCAAGTTCTCTCTAGGTGACCAAGCTCCTCACCGCATCTCTAATGCTACGTTCACACCGGGCATTTGGCACGCGCTCAAGAGCGCTGCTGCAACTCTGATACTAGCGCATGTCCACCTCCTACAATTGGAAGAGGTTTGATGTGAAAAGTCCAAGTGGTGCAAATCTTGTTCCAAGCTTTTTTCTTTCCCAGCTCTATTCCAATACATGTGGCTTCAGTCACAAAGTAGCTTAGTAGGTACCATGAACTATGCTACGATGTCATGATTTGAAGAATTAAAGAAAATATGTAGATACTGTTTATGAGCTTTTCTAGAAAAGTTGAAAAGTTTGACTTTGCCCAATAATAGTGGCAACTGTGAGGATTATAAACTTTGGTTTGGTTTGGGCAACCACACATATGAATTAGAATACTACTGTTTGATTCTTTATCTGTTTTGTGGAAACATTTAGTAACGCAGGACAATTTAATAATCAATGCCCTAAAAGAATATGATTTTTAGGGATCCCTAATGTGTTCCTGTCTGCCTTCTTTCAATTTACACCTCATAAGTAGATTTTGCTAGCTTTAATTTTCTGATATTTGTTGAAACCAAAACTTTTCGGGTAGAAAGTATCCCAAAAATGCCTGAATCCTCCCAAATCTACTCCAACTTTCTGCCTGTCAGTTTGCAGTCCCTGATCAGAGATGGACAAACTGAGTTTACTGTATCTACATTAGTAGTTTCTGATTTTTAAATTAAGACTTAACCCACTTTAAAGATAGACATGCTTCGTATGAATACAATTGTGCTAATAAAGCTGGAGAAAACTGAGTTTGCAGCCATGTCTGACTCACAGAGAAGGTAAAATCAATTAATCGATCTGGATCAATCTAAGCGTAATAGATCCATAAAAGCAGTGATCGATCTAAGGCATAAAGCTAAAGTTCGCTAGCTTGATGCTAACATATACCGGAATTTCCTGAGGAACAGCTAATGCAAACGCTCGGTCGACCTAAACATACATTGCTGACTAAATGAACATCTTTAGAAACTCACAGGCATGAATTTTCCAAACTCTTTTTAAGGAAATATTTTTAAGTCACCATTTGTGGTCTAAAACATAGTTTTTTATTCATTATAATACACTGCTATAGCGTGATCGTCATTTAGTGGCCAAACTGAAACAACCTCCATGAGAAGCAGAACAATTGTTCTGTTTGAGAATCCATTAACACTGTGTGCTATTAACAATCTCATTAGCTTACCATTTCACTAATACATTCTTACAGTTTTTGAACTGTATCACATTAATATGAATATCTTCAAAACATATATAGACTTTTGTTGTATTTCTAAAGAATTCAGTCTAAATGTGTAAACCGTGTGACCTTAAAATTGAATTGTATCCAAATAAATTGAGTGGATCAAAAGAATCGAAAAGAAATCATGAATCGAATCAAATCGATTCTGGAAATTATTGGAGATAATCAACTCTACGTCTGATATACAACATCACTTTCCGTACAACTGAGTCATTCAGTGTGAGCACTTCACACTACAATCTTTTTTCTTGACAATCTTTTTCTCTTTTCTAAAACAAATACAGACAGCATGCAGCACTTGGTCTCCACAAGCACAGAGGCCATTTTAGAGGCACTGAAGGGTTAAGATCAAAACCCCGACCTTCTAGCTCATGGACATTATTTTGTTTACATTGAACACTAAATCTAGTGGACATCAACAAAACAACAATCCCACCAAAGAAGACTATGATGCCATGGCAGAAATGAAAATGGTGACAGTGAATTATTCTGACGGAAAAAGGAAAATGGATTTTAATTTAAAAAAGGTGTGGAGGGAAGAGATCAAGGCATTTCTTAAGTTTTTGTGGATAATATTTCATCTTTTCAGTAGCATTTTTCTTAGACTGGTGTCTTTTTCTGATTCTGATTTCTTCAACTCTGCAGAACCCAAGAAACACTTTTTTTGAGTTTTCAAAATTAATTTGACTTTTTTTTTTTTCATTTCAGGAGCACCAATTAGAGCGGCCAAAAAATAAATAAATAAAATGAAAACAACTGAAATAATAGCTAAAGAAAAAACAGGAAAAGATTTATAAAACAAAAAGTGCTTAATGGCATATATATGTAAAGTGCCGTTCTACATTCCAAAAAGGCCTTTAGTGCTTTACAGTCACAGTCTTATTCACACATTTACATTCACACACTTTGCTGCTGAACACTGGCGCCAACCTAT
>NC_050514.1:20457132-20467021 GCF_002922805.2 Oryzias melastigma
GCCCACAGTGAATTATTCTGACGGAAAAAGGAAAATGGATTTTAATTTAAAAAAGGTGTGGAGGGAAGAGATAAAGGCATTTCTTAAGTTTTTGTGGATGATATTTCATCTTTTCACTAGCATTATTCTTAGACTGGCGTCTTTTTCTGATTCTGATTTCTTCAACTCTGCAGAACCCAAGAAACACTTTTTTTGAGTTTTCAAAATTAATTTGACTTTTTTTTTTTTTTCATTTCAGTAGCACCAATTAGAGCGGCCCAAAAAATAAATAAATAAAATGAAAACAACCGAAATAATAGCTAAAGAAAAAACAGGAAAAGATTTATAAAACAAAAAGTGCTTAATGGCGTATATATGTAAAGTGCCGTTCTACCTTCCAAAAAGGCCTTTAGTGCTTTACAGTCACAGTCTTATTCACACATTTACATTCACACACTTTGCTGCTGAACACTATACACCAACCTATAACCACCAGTGGCAATGTAGGGTTCAGTGTCTTGCCCAAGGATACTTCGACACATGGGAGGGCTTGTGGGAATTGAACCTGCACGGAAGTCGACCGCCCTAAAAAGAAAGAAAAACTGGGTCCAAATTTGGCCCCATGGGTTCTCCAGTGTTAAAGCTTTATAAAAACACCAAAGGAGATTTTAAAAAATTAGAGATTAAATTTCTGTCAAAACTCCAGCAAAGGCACTTATCCCACTGCCATTGCTTAATGTATATTTTGTTGTTTTTTATTCATTTCTTTTAAGTTTCAGAAGTTTTCTGATTTCTTTAGGAGTTTGAAAATGTTTTACTTTAAAATTTCCAATGGAAAATACCTGGCAACCTGGACATTTTTTAGGAAAACTGAATTTTAAAAAAAAACTATGATGTAAAAAAAAAACTTAAATAAACATGACCTCATCAGTTCAACTTCAGACTAACAGAATGACACACTGATATAAAATGTTACAAAAGTAAACATGCACCATACACCATATGCAATCTCTCCTTGCTTCTGTGAAAACACGTTGAACCCGGTGCTGGGTTTGCGCTCATCTTTAAGAATGGATGCACTGTGACAAGAAGGAGGAGGTAGAAGGAGGAGACTCCTCTCCTCCTGTAGCGGTGCATGATCAGAGGTGAAACTACAACATCATGGTTTGCAGCCGAGAGAGGCATGACAGAGCCAGTGTTTGTTGAGCACCTGCACCGAGGATCTTGTTTTGTTCTCATTTCAGCTGTGGTCTGGGCCATCTGTACTCAAGTGGCATGATTAATCATTGCGGGCTGAGTGCACATGCAGTCTTCTTTCGCAGGCAAGCACTTTCTCCGAGCAGTGATGTTTGAAGGGCTGCAAAGTCGGCCAGTCTTACCTCATCTGCCTCATCGGAGACAAACAGCCCCTCAGTGGGCAACAGTATGTATGTCATTAGTACTGACCCAGATGCTCTGAAACCCTGACTGTCCTGTGACTGCACTGCAATTCCAGGATACGTCCCTGCAGCTCATTAAACAAAAATGTTTAAGAGCCTCTCTTGTGGAAATCAGGCGAAATGGCAATAGTGGAACAAGGAGGAAGTGAAATTGGACTGAAATGCAGGGCTGAGGGTGAAATGGCTCTGGCTGGGTGCAGCTGCTGGAGGAGAAGCAAAGGCTGTGCTGTGCAATCTGATCAGTGAAACAAAGGACTTGACTGCTTCAGGTGGGAAGATTAGTGAGCTGCCCTTACATCACACACTCATTTGCAGTGCAGAGTGGTCCAAATCATGACATATCGCTGAGACACTTTATTCTGATGAAATACTAGCCTTCAGAACACATTTTGTGTCATTCATCCCTATGCAATGCAGCATAAGTTGTGGGGCTGCACAGAAAGATGAAGTTTTTTTCTATCTAAAAACTGATCCATTCATCTTGTGAATGCACCTGCAGCAGATTACAAAACGCTGCATGCATTAAAGCAAACACAAAACAAAGCCTCAGTTGTGTGTTTGCTTTTCCCCTCATATCATCTCGATAGCAGTGCCGCTCCAGTGGGAAGAAACGCAACAAATCGGGCTTTTCTGCACGTTGGCGCCTTGTGCTTACCCTCTGCAGCCGCCGCGCACCGGACAACAGCTGCCAGCACCGCCACGGACAGCAGCATCCCCGCTGCCGCGCTCCTCCTCACACACCTCCCCTTCTCTCCTCCAGCATCCGTCCTGGGCGGCCAGCATCCGCCGGGGTCCGCTCCGCAGCCTCCCAGCTCCTCGGGGTGACCCGCGCGCCCATCACTCCTCAAGCCGGGAGACATATCCAGTGGATAAGTTGCTGAAGTTTCGCTCGTAAATAATGCATTTGATCAATCCTCGTGTGTGGAATGGGGCTGGGGGGTGGAGAGGGGGGCTGCACGACAATCCCGCGGTCGTGTCGTGCGTCCAGGACTCGATGGATCAATAGAGGAGGATGGGGGACGCGGCGTTGAAGGAGGGGGGCATTAAGAAATGCGCCCTATCGCTCTGCTGCGCTGCGCTGCGCTGCGCTGCGCTCAGTCCTCCCAGCGTGTGGCGCAAGGCGGCGCGCACGTTTGGCCAAAGGTTAGGCAGTCAGCTGTTCTCTGGCTCCTCTTCTGCTGCACAGGCGTACGGTTTCGGTGCCACACTGATACTCAAATAAAATATATTTTTATTCTGCTGCTGCGAACACGTGGGCCGTATGAACAAAACTGCTAACGAGCCCAAACTGAGCAAATTAGCGGTTAATTGTCTGAAAAAGTCACAGTAAGCAGTCTGCAGAACGCCCTCTACTGGCTGCAAGTGGGACGACAGAAAGCGGCTGCAATTTTGTGCGGACGACGCAGAGAGAAGCTGATGTACCTCTTCTTTGCCACTAGATGGCGCCCAAGATCCACGGAAGGAATAGGGAAAACTACCGCAGACGCAGGATCCATGATATAAAAATAAATAAAAATATTTAGCAGGAATATAAATATTTTGTTTCTTAAAAATAAAAGTGCGCTTTTTTCATGAATTAAGAACAAGATGTGCTTTTCTCCAGCTTTAATGGAAATACACTTTTTTAAATTCATTTTTTAATACAGTTATTCTAGATTCATGTTAAAAAAATTAAACAACTTTTTTTAATTTTATAGCCCACAAAATTGAAATGCCCACAATGAAAATTGAGTTTTTGGTGTTTTTAACTTGTTCTTGTGGCGTTTACCTGATAATGGAAGACATAATTAAAGAAATTCAGGATTAAAACTGTGTCTTAGAGTATTTAATTTGGTGATGCTCCGCTCAATTCTGATGCAACCACTTGCAGACAAACAGATTGATGAATGTCCTTGTTTTCCTCACCTGAGCTTCCATCTGATTCAAAACCGTACAGCTGCATTGCTCCAATACTACTCAACATTTATGTTGCACGGCTAATGTTAGTGGTGTGAAGGGTGTAAGATAGTCAGAGAGTGCAAACAAATGGATGATGGGAAGTAGCTCCAAACAGTCCCAATCACAGCCCTGAGGTGAATTTTTGATGAACTCCTGCCATTCTACAGAAACCACATTCTAGAAAACAACAGGTTTTTTGGCCAAAAATTGCCTAATTACAACTAAAAGACCACTTATAGAGGATAACAAAAGATTATCAAAGTGGGACTTCAAAATACTTTTTTTTAATTGCAACATAGAAAGCAAATGGCTTTTCCATCATTGTACTTCCAATATAAAATAGGTAAAAACCACTTTATTTATTTATTGATGTTTTGAAATTTATTGAGGGGAATTAATAGTCCAAATTAGGTTTAGTATTTCAGAGTTTATACAAATATTAATGCATTAATGAAAATGTTATTTCATCTTTTATTTGTGCCAAAATTTACATTTAGGAATTTCTTGTTACAGATTTAAAATCGCATGACCAACCCTGTGACAACTTTAGGACAATGTGGGATAAAAATAACATTTATTGCCTAAAAATGATTCATAGTTTGGATGTATTCTTCCAAAAAAGAAAAATGTAGCGAGCATGGAATACATTCATGTTTCATCCAAACATATTTTTATAATACCAGATGAGTACAATTATTTGTAGTGTGGGCATTGCTTAGGAGTTTGAGAAGTTGTCTACTAAATGTTATTGGTTGTAAAAGGAATCAAAAGTCCTGTTAGGTGAATAAAGCCTATTTAATAATAAAAATGACAATTTAAAGCTATTAAATGCAATTGTTGCAGAATAAATAATTCCTTAGAATGTATTTAATTTATTTTAAATTTAATAGTAAAATATATACTCAATGTCAGTCAACAGAAAACATAAAATGTTTTAATGAGATTCAATGAGAATCATCTAGCAATAATTTTAATTGTATTAAATTGAAGAGGATCTAAGACAATTTTGAATCGATTATTATAAGTTAATGTGTAAAGCAATGTTCACAACATTCTACTTTTATATACACTACATAGTTACACTAAAGTATAAAAAAAACATTAAAATAAAATGAAAGCCAAAGATGAATGTGGTTTGAGAAAATAAAGCAGTCCAAGTCAAGAAGAGCGGCATAATTTTTTAATTCAAAGTGAATCTTAACAATAATACACCATAAATTCTTAATTTGACACTCACCAAAAGAGTCACCTGGAAAACCCGCTTAATGTGACAAAGTAGAGAAGGCTTGGTCACACCTAAATTACTGAGAACTAGAGAGGAAACACTGTCGCGAAATGTAAGAGACATCACATCGATAAAGTTAGTATTCCCAGTCCTCAAACTGTAAATATTGCACAGTGCAATTGCTACATGGCAAACTAGTGTAGCACGACGTCTGAAAGCAAATGAAACAAACAAAACAAAAGGTAAAAACAAAGCCACAAAAAAATCTACAGGTATTCAAACAGTAACAGTTCAGATTCTATAATCAAGTGTAATTGATGAGCAATCCAAACAGATGATCCATAACTTGCAGTGTGAATTAACTCTGAAACTGGCAGAGATGACAAAAAAACCCCAACAGTTCAAATAAAAACAGACCTTTTTTTTTTTTTTATTAAACTGAACAGTTACACAGTAGCACATTAATAAAGACCCTGAATTTAGATCTGTTTAACACCGCTGTAGATTTCCTCAAATATCAAAATTTGATAAACCATCTTTTTTTTTTTAAACATATTTATTGTTTTATCTGTTGAATGTTACATGGATTCTCAGAAACAAGTTCTCCACAGATCAACGTGTCAACTGTGAGAAAAGTTAAAAACAGCTTAAAGATTTCGCTCCACTTGCATCCACTCTAGTCCTTAACAAGAACGGGAGAGTTAACACGAGCGCCTTGCTGGTGAACACCTTTGAGGAAGTCAAAACAGATTACATGTTCCATGCGCTTTATTGGGTATTAATACAAGCACTAATCAAGTTCATGCCTCGGCGCTGTCGGCTTTCTTTATGATCTGTGAAGCGTACAGCTCAGAAAAGAAATCGAAGGTTTCAAGACATACAGCCAAATATCAGTGTTAAATGAGGAGTATTGCACTTGTGACTGACTGACAGAGAAACAGTAGAAATCCAGCGAGCCGAGGAGTTTCCTTCTGGAAATAAACCTTTAAATATTGATTTAAACAAGCCAGTGTTTATTTACTGTGCTCTGGGTACTTCCACATATCCTCCAGAAAATACACGCCAGCAACAAATGCGTACATGCAAGGTAATGTAAAGCATGGAGATTATCTAAGAACACTTGGTGGTGCAATGACCGCATAATGTAAAGTATTGCATCTGCATTTTTATTTTTTTGTAGTCAGGGTGACTAAAGAGTGTCATATGATCTTTCAGCCTGTGTGTGCGTTTTTGTTGGTGTGTTAACACTGAGAGGCTTTGATGGCAGCTGTCAGAGAGTGAGAGTTCTCGTGCTAATTGATCAGGAGTCCAATTTCCAGGTTTTTTTGTTCTTTTTGCATGTGTCCACCCTGATTTGGTGGCCGCCTTTTGTGTAGATAAATTAATTGGAATCTATGCCTTCCTCCTCAACTAAGGTGGTGACGAGTCACCATCGCAGATTCTCATTTTTCTGAATCTCAAGGCACATACACAGTGCTGCTTACACTGTCTTCACTTCAGTAAAGGACACAACAACGGCCACCGCCTCGCTCTGACAAAACAACATTTTCATATGAGACACTCATAAAGGGGAGAGCGATCTGAACACAAGGCAATTCAAAGAAAAAAAACATTGAACAGATAACATAATTTGTAATATTAATCCAAATTGTTTTGACAATTTAAAAAAAAAACGACAGAAATATCAGGCTGAATTTATGACGCTTCCAAACCTCGCCTAAGTGCTGAGTGAAAATTTGTGACTTATGGAAAGATTTCCAAGGGACACGGCGGATATTTTTCTTATAATTTCTTTTCTCTCGTCCCCCCCGGCATCTCACAGTGCTCCTGTAACTCACATAGAGGACTGGTAGTACAGGGTGTAGAGAGCATGAGAAAGTTAAATCAATCCTGCAAGCTACAGCTTTAGATGTGTAAAAAACACCGATATGAAAAGAAACAAAAATACAAAAAAATTAAGTTACATTAATACATTATTCATATGCAGTGACGATCCTGAAAAGGTTAGAATAAGGTTAAAATACTGATGCAATAACACGCACACACCCGAGAAACAACAAATGCAACTAATGTTTATCGTCAGCAATACAGTAGTTACAGTGACACTCCAACAAGGGAACGCAAACCACCAAAATCCAAACTACTTCTAATTCAGATAATTAAAGGACCCATACAGGTTTAAACTCAGAAAGAAATCACCTAATTTCACAGCTAATGAAATGGCAATCATCATATAGCAGCTTATCTATGATACATTCAAGAAAGAAATGATACGACTCATTAATTGCCCCATAAGCAAAACATCAGCTTTTTTTTTTTCCTTTTTTTTTTTTTAAATAAAACTTTTTTTTCTTTTTAACGATTTTTAGTTGAACCCCATTCTACAACTACAGTATAACTGAGGTCTATGCAAACAGAATAGCTACCTTGCTTAAAGAAATGAACTACAGTCTTTGGTGCTGCACAAGCGACTTCATTTGAAAATGAAAGACAAAAAAAAAAGGTCTACACACCTAGTAAATTAAAGAATATATATCTATACATAGATATATATGAAAATAAAAGACACACATACACATGCACACTCAGTGGTGCTACCACCTTACATAAATATATGTATGTATCCTCCCTGACGGAATGTATAAAAAAGAAGCAAGTAGACACCAAGCCTTAAGCCTTTAACAAATGGTATAATGCAAAGGGAAAAAAGTTAACTTTGTCACACATGCATAAATGAGAGAATTGCACACAATGAACTCACACCTTTATCAAGCATCTGTACTAAATACTCAAGCTCTATAATATATGTCCATATATGTGTGTATATCAAACACTGCATGGTTTGCTCAGGCTTTGAAAACTCCTTTTAATGTTTGCATCTTTTTCCTTGCCTAATCAAAAGCCATGCCCACCACACTTCTAAACATCTAAAAAGAACGAAGCGAGAACACTCAAAATGAAAACACAAAGACAAAAACAACAACAAAAAAAAGAAATTAGAACTGACAACTATTTAGATTGTATTGCAGTTTTAAACAGTACAAATACTGTTAGTAGTAAGAGTCTCACTAAATAGAAAGTGATTATCAAATATCAAGCAATACTCAGTACTTGCACTTTATACACAAGTTTCATTCGGGAACAGAGAACGAAAAAGAAAAAAAAGGGGGGGGATTTAAGGGAAACGGCACACATTCGCAACAGCAAAAGCATGCTGTTCTTCTGGAGAGAACAGAAAGAGGAACTCACGACACGCCGAAATTTACACCGACTCCAAAACAGAAGCACCGCTCTCCGCGATAACATCACATCCATGCAGGCTATGCATGAACATAGACATATACTCACACATAGGATGCATCGACTGATTGGAATTTCAAGTGCTGCAGTCCGGTACATTAATATTCATGTATATAGTCATATATAAGTAGTAACATTAACAACCTCAAATATGTAAGGCACTATGGCTGGGGACAGGTATACAATGCAGCGAGTCTTGTGACACAAACAATAAGAGCAACGTCTATGCATCTTTCCGGTTTACATTTTTGCTCATGCAAAGACCACATGCAGCGTGAAGAACGACTCTATTTAAATCGGATAACTGACTTGACATTGCCAACACCTAAAGACACCGAAAAGGTACAAATACTTCAAACGCGGTACAACGTACACTGTGGACAACAGGTGCATCTGTCGATCTAGAGCTAGAGACTGGGATGGCTTTACAAATATGGATGCGTCTTGCACACGTAAGAAGGCATTATAGAAAAATAGCTGGGACCAGGGGTGCAAAGTCTGACTATTCAACAACACCCCAATTATTTACCTGTCTTGAGGAGTATTCGTAGAAGATTCAATGCAAAGATATATCAAATGTGCAAAACACTAGGTGTGAGTTTGATTATTCATTCATTCTTTCAGTCAATCATTTCACACGTTGTTTCATCCTTAATTTTTGCCAAATCATTTCCAACAATGGAACTCTTTTTTTTCTTCTTTTTTTTTGTTTTTTTTAAAGCTTGAAGTTCAGTTAGACTTAAGTGTACATGATTCAAAAAAATAGCTTGCTTTCTCTGTGGTTGTGCCGTGGTTTTCTGAGATGAAAGCCATCTTGTTTGTGGTTAAAGATACATTTTTGCCCCGCTCCCCCTTAGCCCTCAGGTGGTATAAAGGGTACCAGGCCGACCACGCTCACATAAAAGGGTACTGGTTTATTTTGGTAGGGCTGAGAGGGAAACTGCTGTAAGCAGGCGAGGCGATGTAGGAGTGCGGGGGAAAGAGGGGTTTGAATTGCCCTTGGGGGTGCAAAGTGGGGGAGGGAAGCAGTCGGGGGTTGATGCCCACAGCCACTTGGTGCACGATACCTGCCGGGTGGGAGAGACTGTAGGTGGGCTGAAGGACGGGGTGGGAAACCCCAGGGGAGGCCAGAAGGTGGGCCACAGGGGCAGCAGTGACCAGAGGGCCGGAGGGAGGGTAAGGCAGAAGGGTGGGCTGGGAAGGTGGGTGCCCTCCAAGGTGGGCGTGGGGGCCTGTTGAGTGGTTTGGGCTGCTTTGGGGGAGCGTAAATGGGTGCCCATGCAGGGTTGGAGGGATGTAAGCCTGTGGCCGCCGGTGGGGGAAATTGCCATTCCATTCCTGATGGCAGGAACCGAAATGCTGCACCTGAAAGAGAACCAACAGCACAAGTCCTGTTACAGATCAGCCATTAGAGGTCGCTATTTCACAGTTTTAAGGTAAACATTGTGATGACTTCAACTATGCAAATAGATAAAAAAATTCCCAAAATATTTTCAAATTAAGAGCAACTATGAGCACAGTAGTTGGGGCTTGCAGATACTAAAGTGAATATGATGTGTGATAATCACAGCTTCCATTGAATTTGAATCATTTAGATCAGGGGTCTGCAACCTGAGGCTCTGGATCCCTCCATTACAGCTCTTTGGCTTTAAAGAAAAATTGAATAATAATGGTTTGCAGTTTTGTCATTTCTCTTTAGATTTTAAAGTTAATTGCATGTGTATGTAACCTATTAATTGTTTAAAAGAAACAAGATTCTACACCAGTGTTGTAATGTTTACATTTGATAAAAAAGAAAAGGGAGAAGAAACAAGTTTTACTCGGCTGCTGCAACAGGATGTGTTTTATTTTAAAAGGAACTTGTATTTGCTGCTGTCAAAAATATAATAACACATGTATAATGCAATAATCAAATATTTAAAAGCTACATTTTATAGTTGTTTGGCTTAGTGGTCATAAAAACATAAATAAAATGCATTTTTCTGATTTAGAAAATGTGTTAATCCAT
>NC_050514.1:20467101-20566913 GCF_002922805.2 Oryzias melastigma
AATATAATTAGCAATACTTTAAAAAATAACACTAAAATACAAAAAATCTCTAAAACTGTATCTAAGTGATACGTTTTTTTTAACTAAATAACTAGATAATAGATCATTCAACATCACTAACATCAGACATTTTTGCTATGCAAGCCTGTGTATGCTCACCTGCCCAAACCCAATAGGCTGCTGATGCTGCGACTGGAAGGTCATTTTCTGCGGCTTGCTGACGAGCGGAGTGGAGTGGTGATGCTGGCGCCCAAGAATGCCACGCCGCTTTGACTGGCATGAAGACTCCAAGACTGAGGGGAGATGACAATATTTTAGGGGAATGCCATCGGATATGCAAACGCAGTGAAAGGGGGCGTCTTGCTGTCGAACGGAAACAGGAGGCAGATAGAAAAGGCAGAGGTTTCAACACATGAAATAAAAAAGCAAACTTATGTAGCAGGAAGCTCTGCGGGCTAATCTGATTTAAGCTGGGTTGGATTTTCTCCAAGCCTTAAAACACATAGTTATATCTGTCCTCTTATCTAAATGATTATAAATAGATATGTGGAGGGGGAGGGGGGGGGTCACACCAACAGTTATAAATACAACTGGCTGCTGGAATAGAACGCTATGCTCTTTTATGTTAGCTTTAACATTTTAGGAAGGGACATGCCTCTGACATGGAAGGCAATACAAGTTTTAAAGAATTGACAACTAAACTTTCAACTTTAAAAATAAGTATATATAAGACAGCATTTTTTAAATGCATCCTTTTGCTAATTATCACACAGATCACAGCAGTTCTAAAGCCCACAAAATCATGCAGAACCGTACTCTTTCATGTCTGGAACTAAAGTTCTTCTAATGTTTCCAGACACTTTATTCGAGACTTTTAAGAGTTTGTACTGATCAGCTCGCATGTGTTGTGTAGCTTTAAGGAGTTCACATCCACACAGACGAGGCAGGTCACAGAGTCACTCTGAAGCCTCCGTAAGAAGTGTCGACAGCAACCCAGTTTCCACTCAAGAGGTCAGAGCAAATGAATCAGGCCAGGTAACTGGTAATCACCTGTAAGAACCTCTGCAGCCTACTAACACAGCATAATCCCAGGCCATGTGACCTGTGAAGCAGACAGCAGCAGTGGTGACTGGACTTTTAAACTGGCATGACCGACGTCTGCGGTCTCACTGGATTACACACACCGTCAGATTTTTCTTCATAGCAATTAAACTAAGTGGGAATTTTTAGACATGGAAGGCAGGGTAGCTTGTAGCTGATGGTGCTTATAGTCTTTGACATTAGTAAAAGATGTAGTTTTATCACTTTTGCTAACATTAGCTGGGCTTTTTACCTGTGTTCCCAGGTGTGTCCATGACGACGGGATTGTTGTTATTGCTCCGCACCCGCATCGGGGGCACAACAACAGTACGGACGGTTGGTCTGCTGGGCTCCGTCTCCGGGGCAACGCACGCAACACGAGGCTCACAGTTCTGGTTGTTGTCAGTGATGTACGGCTGCTCTGCGAAGGGGCTGTTGCCGTGGCCAGAGTTGTGCGAGCTGTCAACTGTGTCGCAACCGCTTTCCTGCTCGTCGTCAGACATACTGAAGGAGGGAGATGGACTTTTTAGGCTCCAGAGGCTAGTGTAAACGGCAAGTTGTGCAGCTTTTATTTTACACCAAAATGTGACGTAAGACAGTTTTATATAAATTTGAATTGAGACTTCCGCCATGTTTTTCATTCACCTGTTGGGGTGTTTGCAGGGTGAGGTACTGGACGGCGCTGAGGCCGAGGAGCTGGTGCTGAGCGTGCTGTCTGGACTGCTGAGAGAACACACTCTCTCCATGCTGACAGTGCTCTGACATGCCTCACATTCTGCACTGCCCTTACACCTGTGAAAGCCAGCCAAAAACAGTTGCGCGCCTTTTAGATAGCCCTTCCAAAAATTACATGAAGGGAGCTTGCGGAAGGTCAATACTCACTCCCCCATTGAGTGAATCTGTGCATTCTCCTCCTCATCACTGCTGATACTGATGACACTGACGGCTGGACTGGCTAGGTCCGAAATCACCATAGCCTGCCGCTGCTCCTGCGAAACGGCCAGCTCCTCGCAGTGCGTCTCCACTTTACAGCAGTTCTCCTCATCCTCCTCCACCTGCACCACTGCTCCCTTCTCCTCCACAGAGAGCTCTTCCCCTGGACATCTGGCTTTCTCCTCCTCCACTTCTTCCACATTCTTTGCTGTATCAGCCATCTTTGGGGACTGACATGTTAAGTTTTGGATGTTTGTGTTTTGGGAGAAGTTGGTGCCTCTACACAGGAACAGAAAAGGCAAATCTCAGAAAACTCTTTATACGCATCAGTCACTTCAAAGAAATGTAGGATGCAAGCAGTACCTGTTCACACTAGGCTTTGCCCTCTTGTTGGTAGCTGGCTGTGGCCACACCACATGTGCAATGCCAATGTTGATTGGCTGGTGGGTGGACATGTTCATTTGGTTGGTTAAGAATGGTTGAGGGTGTGCAATCATGGAGCCAAAGTGGTTACCATGGGGACGCATTTTCCTGAAACAGGAACATCAAACATCACAAATGGTGACAAAAGCCATTTTTAAGTCTAAGCACTTAACAAAACAGATTCTGCTAAAGGACACTCATGAGTCATGCCAGGAGGAGGGGAGGGGGGTAACAGTACATCAGGAAGCATAGCAACAGAAGGCAACAGAACATGAATAACCACAAAATTATACTGTCAATTAGAACTATGAATAGATGTGGAAGTCCACAGATGACAGTTCAAGGAGCTTTAACCTCCAGAAATAGAGAGAATTCTTACCCCCAGTCACCCAATCTCTGGGAGGCTTTTACAGTGTCAGATGCCAAAGTGGTTGGTGGCGGGGGCACGGATGTGACCTGCTGCCAAGTGGGAACCAAGATCTGCTGTGCACGGCTCGACCAGGTCTGTGGGGGGTTAGAGGAACAAAGCTCGGCATCACTGCACTTTTTATTTTTTTCATTAAAGCCAACCACTAACTCTGAACCTCACAAACGCATCATCTGACGCATCTTATCCCACTATTATTCCAATCATGGTGTTTGCCTCACCTGGGTAATGACTCCAGGTCTGATTTGTATGGGCTGGATTGCAGGTGCTTGGGTGACCAGAGGAACAGACGCCTCCATGCGAACAGAGTAGCCTGCTGGTTTTGCTGTGTTGGGTGGGATACCTGAGGAGGCAAAAGATGGGTTAAATACATTCAAGATATAATTGCAGTCACTGGTAGGAACAATTAATAAGCCTAATCCAGACTTGGAGTGTATATGTTACCTTGAATGGTTGGTGGACATAGAATGAGAGCTTGCTGAAATGACTCATTACATCCAAACTGACCACTTCCTGACTGCATTGGTATCCCAGGGTGGATAACTGACGGGGCTGATGGGGCCAACCCCTGAAACCAGAAGGACAGGGCAACCGTGACTCTAATTTTCCGACGTAATAAAATAAGTAGCAGTATCTAGGATGGCAACACCATGGTCAATTTTTTTAAGAGAATAATTTAGAGATCCACCCCAATGAAAATTATATTTTGTGGGGTTTTAACATCCTTTCGTCCTGTTTTCTCTGAAAATCGGGCACACATATAAAGAAAATGAAGCTTAAAATTACATTTCTGAGTATTTCTTAATTCAAATCACTGTAAATCAGGAGCAGACGAAAAAAAATCAGTTGAAAAAGAAAGATTCCATTTGTGATGTAGAAAATGTGCTCCCTATTCTGCTTCATTCTGATGCGTTCGCTTGAGGATGACTAAATCTTTGTACGTCTTCGTTTTTTCATTCGAGCTGGCATCAGGCTCAAAACTGTACGGGCGGATAGCTCCAATATTGCTCGCCATTTTTGTTGTACCACTAATGTTAGGTTGGGGTTGTGAGGGGCTGTAAGCTAGTGGGACACCACGAAAACAGATAGCTTTCAGTTCCAGCGAGATGAGTGAGGGGCAGATTTGCTCCACAACTCACTCTGCAAAAATTATGTCTCAGAAAATGACACAGGTTTTGGGATTTTGCCAAAAAAACAACAATAATTAAAACACCACTAGGAACACTTTTACAATAGATCAAAAGATGATTGGAGTGTGACTTTAATGAGTTCAGACATTCTGCTGACAAACCTTCACAAACTTGTTGGTAACAGAGCTTACACTGATCCATATTTAAAAGATTCAATGAAAGCACATCAAAGGTCAAACTTGTTTTGGTTGGATTTCTTTTTAAATTAAAAGGTTTCAATGAAACTCTTGTAAATCCATATAATTGGCAGATTGTTTCACATTACAGGACTGATCTGTCCCGATGCAGAATTGCTTAAAGCAGGATATTTAACCCATTTTTTTATGTTAACTGCTTGGAATCAGACTGCTGGCTAACCCCCCAGCCATGTGCCTTCTGTTTCCCTTGCTCACACAGCTCTTGTGCCTGAGTATAATCACATTTAATGGATAAGAAGAACTGGGGCTATTCTGTTCTATAACAGCTCCTGCATGTGCCCCAGCCCCCATTCACATGACTGTCAAAACAAAGCAGCCTTTCAAATGGGTCATTTAAAAGCATCCCTTGAATGTAAAAGTTTTCCATTTCATATATAGCTGGAAAAAATATAATAAAAATAATAAATCATCCTTTCAGTGTAGATATTGTCAGGTATTTTTTAACTTTGATCCAGTTGTAAAACAGGAAAGACCCATGAATCCATTAATTCACTTTACCACTAAAACTAATGGCTATCAAAACACGGTTACATTTTTAGGTTTCAGTTTCAGCAAGATGGCTTTTAGAAAGACTATATGATTAGAAATATTCAAAGAGGGAAAGGTGGGTCAACTCCTTTCTTCCTCAGCAACAACATTTATTTGCACCGTTGCCATGACCTCAGAAACATGACGTGATGTTGTTGCCATGACAGCAGCACTTGTACGCAGGAAGACGGCCAAGACGGCATACATAATGGCAATAAAGGCAAGGAGATTGACGGTATATGAGGAAATAAATGGAACAGAACAGAACATCAGATATGAGAAAATTGTACCACTTCCTGTTGCATCACCCCAATATTCAGATATTTTGCTACCTCATTCTATCCTTTAAAAAAAATAAAAATAGCGCAAAAATATTCTAGCAAGCTTTCATAACTAATGTGTAGTAAAAAAAAAGGAGTTTGTACAAAAGTGGCAGACTTAAGTGCAGTATTAAATGACTTACTTGGGTGTGGACAGTAGGGATCTTGCTGAAGGGATGGTTGGCTGAGGCAGCGGCAGTTGCAGTTACAGGTCTAACAAATGGACCTTTATTTCTGTTGGCGGCCTCAAACACATTAGGACGGCTCCAGCAAACATCCATTATGTGGAAACACGACTTCACACTACAGACAACAGAGTGGGATGAAGCTTAGGTTGGAGGACGCCGTCACACTTAAAGGAAGGCTTCAAAGTTTCAGCGGAGAAGCAGACTCACTGGTTGCTGTGTGGAAAGTCAAGCAGGTGCTGCATGGTCACGAAAGGGTGGATGAGAGCTTCGGCAGGGGCGATCCTCTCCTCTGCGTCGATCAACAACATCTTCTTCAGCAAGCCCACGAACTCTCTGCGGTCTGCCTTCTCAGCCAACAAATCACTACCTTCCAGATTCATCATCAAGTTTACCTGCAGTGGAAACAGTTGTTTAAAAGATTGGTTCAAATTGTTGTCTTTAAAAAAAAAAATGTTGTTTTAATGTCCATTTTCAGCACAAAAAACAGGATATGACCTGGAAATAAATATCAGTAACAAATAAAGAACAGACTTTCACTTTGTAAAATGTCAAATGTTTGACTGGCATTTTACAAAGGGGAAGCTGTCAGAAGCTAATCTCACAACCAGTTTCTTCTTTGTGCAGCACTAATAGTAACGCAAACACAAACGTCACACTGAAATCTAAACATAAGTAATACCAAGCTCCTTCACGAACTCTAACCGAGGTCGTCTTCTTCTATTCTATTGTCTTTTCATTACGACAGAGCATTAGGGTCACCACAAGAATAAAAAAATTATACACTTACAATAATAAAATAAGACAAAAGTTGTCATTTTACAAGAAAAAAGTTGCAAATTAAGAAAAAAGTAATAATTTTACCAGAATAAAGTCATAAATTAAGGAGAAAGAAGTAATATTTTTACAAAAATAGACTTGTTAACAGGGGGAAAACTGTTTTTTCAAAATTAAGTTGGTTGTGTTAACCTCTATCCACATTACATGCCGACTTAATCCATCAAAGCAGCTATTTGTGTTTTTTCATCACAGGAATCTATGTGCGTTAATGCCTTTAGGCACAAACACAGTAATGTTTTTTTGTTAGTGTTTATATTTGCTTAGTAATAAGATTAATGCTTCATAAATGTAAGACTTTAATCTTTATAACTTAAGAAATTATAGCTTCATTATTGTAAAATATCTACTTGTACTCATAATTATGCAACTTTATTTTTGTAAAAATTGCAAAAACAAATTTTCATAATT
Organism: Oryzias melastigma; assembly: GCF_002922805.2. NCBI lineage: Eukaryota > Metazoa > Chordata > Actinopteri > Beloniformes > Adrianichthyidae > Oryzias > Oryzias melastigma. Next base: position 20,473,633 of record NC_050514.1, read on the forward strand.
TTATTACTTAATTCTCGTAAATGTATTACTTCTTTTCTAATAAATTTACAACTTTTTTTCTGGTAAAATTAAGACTTTTTCTCTTACACCTTTATTCTTTTAAATGTATTTATTTCTTTTTATTTTGATGGTGGTCCTAATAGTCCCGTCAAATCTCATCAACATCATTTATCTGCTTGGATCATTAGCATTACAAAACTCAAATGTCAAACTTTGTGTGGATTCCTAGTAAACAAACTTTGATGGCTCAAAACCTACATGCGCTATGTCATCCAAACAGCTGAAGATGTACTTCCTGGCTTCCTTTGACTTCATTCCTGTCTCTGTCTCGTGCTCCTCTGTTGTCTGGAAAACATCAACGGCAAAATGAGCATTTATGAGAATGGTTCATACATTCACTTCATTTTAAATCCTTTAGGTTACTTTTTTTTGAGAAACTGCTTAATAAAAGAACTAAAAGCATTGCTTGACATTACAGAAAAAAGAGATAAAAGCTGATTGAGAACCAGTTAAGAGATTTTTTTTTAAACCATAGTGATTACTTCACATGTTTGTGTGTTGTCTGATCCTCACCTTTAGTCTCCACACAGCATAAGATGATTCAGACTCTTTGCAGAAGAAGCGTGCAGTCTTCGTCCCCGTGTTCAATAAATGCTCTCCTGGCAAACCTTGTGTCTGAGAGATGTAGCGAATCTACAGGACATAAAAAAATTATTAACAAAAAATATACTATGTAGCCGCTCTGAAATTGCTTTAGCTTAATCATTTATTTTAAAACCATCTCATCTCTAAAATTGCAGGACTTGATCATTTTTTCAAAGTAACCCACAATGACCTTAGCGAGCGTGCTCAGATGAGTGGACAGTGGAAATAGCTGCACAGATCGTAAATGTGAAAACTCTCAACATTAAAACACTTTTAGGCTTTGGTTTTGGATCTCTGAAAGATGTCGTTTTTGTGAACTCTGATAATAACACTTTCACTCAGATGTTGAGCATGAATGTCACACTCATTTGTGGGAGGAGAAGCCCGACGTGACGTCAATCACACTCACATTAGAAACGACAGTCATTAGAAACTCAGTCTGACCGAGCAGCGATGGACACAATGAAAAAATGGTGAGGATACCAGAAAAAAAAGATTTTTGAAACATGAAATGAATACATCACTCACAAATGCACTAACAGCTCTTCAGCATTAGCCCTCATATTCTAGTTGCTAAAGTGCAAATGCTCAGAGTGTGCTGGCTACATACAAGCTTAAAATAGGCTGAGCAGGAATTTCACAGCACATAAGAAGCCTCACTAGAAAGATTTTTGATCAGGCTGTGGAAACCCCCACTATCCCATGATGAATACACAACAAGGCATTGTTCATTTGACTCTCACTCTTTCAGAACTGCTCCTCCCTTTAGTAATTTCCCAAAACAGACATATTTAGGTCGTGATTTTCCCTCATTAACAGCTGAACGTTTTCTAAAAGGTAACAGAAAATGCAAACCCATGACATAAACAACCTCAAAAGGATCTGGATTAAGGAAAATACCCAATTGTACAAAATTACATTAAAAAACAACTCGAAAGGACTTTATTGTTTTTGAAATGTCTGCATATATAGAGGATGCAAACACAGATTACCGTTTCAAATACTTCTTAGCTTTTTCTATTCTCTTTAGAGACTCCACACTTTTGTATTTTTGAGTGAAAGTCCTTTTTTCACCAGAAGTCATAGTCCTCATCCTATCTGCTGTCTAAGAACCCTGTTGGACTTCCACAGCCTTTGAACAGCCTCAACACTTCTAACCTCCACTATGACAAGTGATTCATTTGCCAGCGAGGCAAGACTCCACATAGGAAAAAGAGAGATTAGCATGCCCATGCCGACTGCCATGGCTACAACACTTGTGCAGTACATGATAAAGGTGTCAGGAAGTGAACAAGAGAAAAGTAAAACAAAGGAATACAAAAACACTAAGGAACAGAGCTCTATTACTGGTAAATATATAATGATCTGCTGGCTAAATCAAAGAGTTTTCACATCAAAGAGATAAAAAAAAATCTCTTTCACTTGTGAAATATAAAGTGCTGCAACTCCAGGATGAGGTAAGGAGCAAAAAGGGGGGAGGAGCCGAGGTTATAAATATAATATGCTGTGTGGGGTGAAACAAGACCTCAAGCAGAAAGATAAAGAGAAAGGGGAAGAAGGGGTGGCAGCAGCTGGGTGAGTTTCAGTTAAATTAACCTGCGACCTCAGGACCACAACCCGCATGAGGAGGCAGCTTTAGAGAAGGAGGAGGTAATGGATGAAATTAGAAAAATTAAAAACTTAGGATTCACTACAAATAGAAGTTAAACAAATAAAATTTTTAATACTTAATAGTATTAAAATTAACTTTTTTTTCATCACTTTTCTGATCTTTATTTAGCCAGCTGTACCTCTAACAAAATGCATAAATTCCTGTATTGCACCAAATTCTATTTCTGCAAGAAATAATAAAAATAAAAAATAAAAAGTTCCAGTGTTTGCATTTTTTTTAACCATTCATTTTTGGATTTCAAATAATTATTAAAAGGAATCTGCTGATTATGATTCATTTAATGTAGTAACATTTAAGAGTTTGGAAGAATTTTTGACAGGAGAGTTCTACATCAGGAGAAAAAGTTCTACGATGACAGCATCTCCAAAAATGTCTGTCTCCGAGTTACAGTTTTCTGTTAGACTGAAAGTTAAAAATGGCAGTCAAATACTACTCTAAAAACAAGATTCTAAAAAATCACAGTTGCTTTATTCAACCAAACCATCAAGTTTGAAAAACTGACAACTCATCAGAAGAGGAAACACATTTCATACTGTAGCAATAGTCTAAGAAATAATCAAGAAGCACTCAATAGAAACATGAAGACAAAAAAAAGTAACAAATAACTCTTCTAAAGCCAAAAGTCTGCATAAATAAATGTGTTTTAAAGTCTCAGCTGAGTTAGTGGAGCATCGGGACAGAGGCAGAATGTTCCACAGTTTTGAAGCCATTGGTTGAAAAGTTTTTAAATGTCTGTGGCGAACAACCAATAAAACCTGACCAGAGAGTCTAAGAGCACCAGAAGGTTTGAAGAATTGAAGAAGCACGGAGATATATTGTGGAACCTGACCATGTAGTGCTCTAAAATAAGAACTGAAATTTGAAAATGAATTCTAAAATAAACTGGGGGCAGAAGAGCCTGCAGCGACGTGTGCTCTCTGCAGCAAAGTTCTGCATAGCCTGAAGGCAGAAAAACTCCTCTAGGCTTAAGCAGGTAAAAAGACCATTACAGTAATCCAGATATGGTGAAATGAAAGTGTGAATGATTGTTTCAAGTTCTATCTTGGATACCAGAGATCTCAACTTGGGAAACAACCTGTACATTTCAGACTGATTCCTTGCCTACACTTAAAGCCTTGCAGTTTGCGCACTGGGTTATTCCAAAGGAGCCCCTGTGTGAATGCGCTTCATGGACAACACCACATGGAAATATATATAAAAAAGGAAATAAATCATATCTTAGAGGCATAAATGCTTTGGGTGGTGGGGAACAGAGAACATCCAGGGCTTAAAATGCACTAAAGCTTAAGGTGGTGTTATCAAATACTTTGAGATCCCATGTTTCACTGACAGTGGTTTCTGAGCCCTACTTAAAATTGGCTACATGCCTAAAATACCTTTTCCTTTGTTTTCCAAATTCCTGTCCTGCCGTCTATCTTCCCTGCTCACTCTGCTTAACTGAGGAGTCCCCAAATAAATGAAATGGTTTTTAAACATACAGACTTGTATCTGCAAAAAAAGGGACTAATCTTTTAATCATATATAGACTGGTGTCACTGTGATCAGGTCAGATCTCCTTCAGAGCGTTGACTTGTACCCCCACCCCCCGAGTTCTGTTAAAGGTGAAAAATGATGCCCAGGCCTAAAAATACTCTAATATGAGTGCATGTGCGCAACGCTGCCAAGAGCAATAATTTAGGGTGCCGCATAGGAAGAAAGAGGATCTGACTGGAACTCCATTGGCAGAGTCAGGAGTCAATCTGTGACTGGGGAAAGCCACAGATCCCAGAAGCAAGGGCAGACCCAGCCGAGGCTCCTCTATGAAGGGAAGGTATCAGATACCTCCTAACAGATGTACAATTAATCACAAATGCATACCCTCTAACAAGCTTATACAATTATGTCACCAACAAATGGGTTACCAGAGCAAAAAGCAGATAAGAAAAGGCACAACGGCCTCAAAAACAATAATGGAAGTGTCTATAAAAAGTGAGTGGCAGCAGGAAGGCCATTTACCTGATCATACTCCAAAGCCCCAGGATAAAGAGGCCAGCCCAGAAACAGTTCAGCTATCACGCAGCCCAGAGACCACATGTCTATGGCTTCACAAAACGGCAATCCCAGAATAATCTCTGGAGCCCTGTAGGGAAGACAATACACAAATGTTAGTCTTCAGTAGTATTCCAAAATCTCTGTGTCCTCATTTCAACACTCTTAATCACATTATTATTTATATAGTATGAATATTTAACAATATTTTGAGATTGAACTATTTCAGAAAAAAAGACAAGAATAAAGGACACCACTAAAATTAGCATCTACAACTCTGGGGAACCCGAGTTGTAGAATGAAAAAGTCTTTCAAGCATCTACAACCTTTAAATACCCAGTGTTGAACACTTTCCAATGTATTCATGACCTTTTTGGTTGTGCAATCCAACTCTCAACAACACTCAGGTGAAACTGTGAAATGCATGTGTAGAAGTTATGTTATTTATAATCCAGTATTGTGTTTGTACTTGAATGCCAATCATCTGCAGAATCTGCCAGTAGATGATCCAGGTTAGAACGAGACGGTGAGGCAAAAAAGTATTTGGAAGTCACCAATCTGATTAAGCAAGGTGTCCCACTTAAAAAGACATAAGGCCTATAATGTTCATGGTAGGTGCACTTTAATAGTGAGAAAAACAACAATCTCAGCATAAAAGCAACAATGCGTTTCTGTTGAGGAGCTCCACACAAGCCAGCTGACGACAAATTGTCCAGTGTAGGCCCACTTTCCATTTAAAAAGGATAAATACAAGGTGACACGTAACTAAGCTACTATACTTTAATGGACCAAAGGAGAAAACAACTTTATCGACAAAGAAGAAAAACACACAGAGTTAGGTGATAAAACTAATCATAGCAAATCAAACATGTCCAGGACCTTGCACACTTCAAGAGCGTTTAAATACTTTTTCTTACTGAAAGTACACAGTAAAAGTTTTTTTAAAGGCCAACAAAAACTGTTTAACTGAGGAACTGGAAAGGTATGGAGAATCGATACAGATTTATTTATACGTGCATCCCTGGTGTAAGTGCACCATTAGAGTCTATTCGTCTCTGATGACATCTAGACGGATGGAACTAATGTATCGGGTTAGTTTGCAGTATTTTTCTACTAAAAAAAAAAGCCCTGTGAGACAGTTGGAATAGTTACTGTGTGTGAATTTAACAGCAATTTTACCCAATGATCAAATGAAGCAAGACTCTAAAAACTGCTGAGCGTAGACGTGTTTTGTTGTCATTGAATCAAGATAATTAAAAGTCCTTTAGTAAACCATTTATACAGAACTGAAATACCATAACAAAATACAAAGTTAGAGCAAGGCAATGCTCCCAAAAAGCTTTACTATACAAAGGTTGGTAAAACTAAAGAATCAAGATGTGGTGCAGCCCTAAGTTAATATTATAACAGAAAAAAACATCTATAAAACATTAAGCAATAATCTTAAACATTATATATATGTATGCTAATATAATACTTCTAAATTAGTTTTTCTACAGCTAACTCTAAAAGTTATCAATTTATATAAGTTCACACCGAATTTTGATTTATTTATTCTTTGAAATAAACAAATAAAATAGAACCAACATTTTACACAAGGTTGTTTTTTCTTACCCTATAAAACCCTTTGGATAAGAATTATATATTGTTCTTTGTGTTAATGTTCACATGACTATGTGTAATATTTTTATGGGACCCTTTACTTTACAAGAAACACTAACGTGTTTTTGAATGAGTCCTAATGATGGCTGTAGTGATGGTTAACACATGGAAATGTTTTACCACAAAAGCCTGTCTTGCATTTGTTAGTACACAAAGCACATTAAGCTAAATGAGTAGAAAACCTTTCAAACAATAAACAAAGTATCTGCTTTTGAAATATTTAGATTTAATAACACAGTTTTGCCATTATGATAGATTTATAAAAGTTTACAATTAATGTGATTCCTTTACAGTTCCTGGACAATTTAGTTTTAATGTGTAACAGTTCCTCACCCCCAAAAATACATATAAATTATATGGTACAAAGCATATAGGCAATACATATACCCTGCAAGAGATTACTTTTTTGTCAAATTCAAAACGAATTAACTTATTTGGACCCCATTTTGCATTTATGATATTGTAATAACTTCTTCTGTCAGCTTGCTACAGATTTCAACAAAGTTTTGTGTGCATGCAGCACAGCACAGTCACTGTTTTCTTACGTTTGCTTTTGTGTACAGTGGAAAGAGCACCAACTCAAACTAAAACAGAAAGCACAAAGCAGAAAACGACACATCTCGGCTTTGGTTTGAACAGATGAGAGGACGTTGCCATGGTTACATGACTCTGTCCAAACCGACGCAAGTAAAAAGCAAGCGTCGACAATGAAACCAAACCTGTTATCCGTCCTGAGGATGTGACGTGCAAGCTCGAGTGCTACTGAATGCTGGAAGAGCACAAGCCTCGTGACAACTGCCACGTGAAAGAACCACAGAGGACACAGACAGCATTACAGAGCCAGGTGACGCTATCCTGTAAACGTCTTCATTACTAATAAATTGCATGCTGCTGGGTTTCAATAAATCTTCACTCAATGGCATCTCCCCGTTTCCAATGTTCTCTTGAGCATGCTGAGACATTATACTCACAACACTCTGACAAATGCGATAAGTTCATTTTTAAAATCTCAAAAAGGAAAACATTTAGACAAAATCAAAGACAAGGATAAAGAAAGAAAGAAAAAAAAATTCTTCAAATTAATTTGAGATGAAAAAATACCAATTCTCCTTGTTACACCCCAAAGGAAAAAGAACATTTACTTTGCACACACAGCTGGAACATAGAAGCCCACACAGCTGGAAATGGTCATAATTCCTGCAACCTTAAATTAGTCTTTAAAAGAACCAAACAAGTAGGGAAATTAATGTTGTCTGAATTACTACTTGCATACATTTGTCTGAATGAATTATTAATTATTGCAAATTAGTTTTCACTGAGCTAAGAAAGGGGGTTTTCAGCCACTGGCTTTCTAACCAATATTTATTTATTTTTTCTTCTACTCCTTTAGAAGGATCTTTTTTTCTTCAGCTCATGTTTATGTTATCTTTAAACTGTCACGGTGATCCTGCCGATTACTACACAGAGTCAAATTTAAGTTATAGTTGCATGTGCTCCATACTATGTTCACCAAAGCAGAGTGCCAATACAATTTATTTTAATGTCTGAGTGGAGAAGGAGATAAATGACTGATAATGCAAAATGCAACAACTTCAATTCAAATGACTCTTTTTGTTAGAATCATTTCACTTTTTTTTTTAATTTGCCAGATATCCGTTTGTCAACAAAGTGGGTGATTCCCTGCATTTCTGACAGTAAAAACAGCTATTAATATAGCTGGAGACCTTAAAGAATTAACACAGACTGGGGAACTCTTTCCTGGTTGCTCTGTAATGGAGCATAACTCAATGCCTCCTCTGGAAACTGTAATTCCACACACTCTGAGCATCCTGCATTATTAATTGGAGTTGCACATGCACTCTGATCTGAGCAGACCTTCAATTAAGGATACAAAGCTTGAAACACACTTTACAGATGTAAACCACTCAACGTGTTGACACAAAGTCAGTGGTTTAAGTTGGCTTTTAAAATAGAAATTAAGGCATGCTTTTTTTTACCTTTTAAACAAAAAAAATATCTGTTTTCAAATCTATGTTTATATTAAAAAGTGAACATTATAATTAAAAATAAAGCAGCCTAAGGTGGGCATAAGACAAATAAATTATATTGTTTTTTTCTGAATGTACAGTTGCAAGAGAAAGTATGTGAATCCTTTGGGAAAACCTCGATTTCTGTACGAAATGGATAAACAAGGTTTTTGGAGGGTTTTTTTGTATATCATTCAAAAATGTTGACCAGTGCTCATTCATTTTTCATATTCTTTGTTTTTTATTGTAAATTTGTAGCTTGTTGCCCTGACATTCTTTTTTATTCTCTTAAATGCTTTGCAACTTTTTAATTTCTGGAAACGTTCATTTAAAAACATATATTGATATTTTATTTCTATCATATATTTGACTGGTATTTTAATTTACAATGTTTCTCTATATTTTCTAAAACACAGCATTTATAAGTACATATTTTTAATTGTGAATTTAAATGGTCAGTGTTGTGAATGCAGCTGTCATTTTTTAATGAAACTTTTAGGATAAGTAGTTGTAAAGATTAACTGAATTTATATGATGGTTCCCCTTTATCAGTCAGCTCTTTCATTTTACACAAAGTTACTGTCCATCATGGTGTAGAAGCTTGTTGTAGAATGTAAGAATATCTTATCTTTAGCCTCATTCAACTATTCAAATTTGCACTGATAATTTTTCATGCAAAATACAAAACGTGGAAACGTTTTGTCATTATCTGCTCTATAAAGTATTAGTTTTACATTTAGGTTGTACATGTTAATCTCCTATAGCTTTTGTGCAATTTCTACAAGTCATAAATTGAAATAAAATTGCAGACTGAACCTTGGAACCACTAAGTGATGTGGTTTTATTCTTTTTTTTTTTTTTTTTAACATACAGCTTATAGAAGATATGTGGTAACAAGGAGAAAAGGTCTCTACTAAAGTTAACTAGAGGCTTTCAGACCTACTTTTTAGGGAAAGTCTATTCAGTCGTCTTAGTCAAAATATTCCATGAGCAGGCGAGTGACCATGGACAAACCGGTTAAAAAAAAGGTAATCAATTCTCCATCTTTATTTTAATCTAAAAAAGGTATTTGATCCTTCTCTACTTGAGCGTTGTTCCTAGCCTGTCACAGCTGAATCAATATACACACACAATACAAATTTACATATGAACATCTAAACAGCTGATACTACTGTGCAAGTTGACCTTGACCAAGTAAGTTTGACTGCTCTGGTGTTTCAAGCTGTCCTTATTTCATTTTGGCTGCCTATGTGTTTCACCATCTATAGAAGTCAAAGCAAACTGGCCAGCGTCCCGTGAGCTATTTTAAGCAACCTTCCACACTCAGCCTCAGCAACGTTGTTCATTCACAGTATGCTTTGCATTTTCCTGTACTTGAGAAGGGAATCAAGCCACAGAAAAGTAACAGTAGTTGATTCATTATAGCAACTTTGTCCAAAGTGAATGAAAGAGTCAAACTAAAACAAAAGCCAAAAATACATTTAGATATAATTTTGAAAGAGCTCATTTTCAGCATTGTTACAAGGTCAATTTATAAATAGTTATTTATTTAGTAAATACAAGGATAGGAAAGGTTTACACGATGGCAGTATTTAAATAAATATTAAGGGACCTGGTAGTTTAGCAAATGAACTGACAATTTACTGATAGATGAAATCAGTTCCAATACAAGCCAAAACAAAATACCAAAATTATACATTTCAAAACAGCAGAAGATCAAAATCCAAGACACATGTGCCTCGTTTCAACTAGGGCTAGTATCAATTATAATTTCCAGAAACGGTTCAATTCGATTCACAAGAGCCTGAATCAATTCCAATTTTTTTCAATTCAATTCAATTTTGTGTTTACACATTTATACAAATTTGTTTAGGAATATATTGAATACGGGCCCCCACTGGTTGTAGGTCCATTAAAGTGGAACGGTTGGGGTGGAGTCACTGTAGCCACTCGTTGATGGGCAGAAAGTGATAACCACATTAGATAGCGCCAATATAGTGCTCATTTAAGCTAGCATTTCTAACGTTTGTAAGCAGTCACGTTTCAAAATCTTCTTTCAAATATTAATTCCTGTTATACACGATGCACCAGAAGTAAAGCAATAAAAAGACAAGCTGTTGAATGGCCTCCATTGTTGTTGCTTTTCTAGTCATCGCACTACAATGACACGCTAACGTTCTATACCACACATGCATCGTGAAAACAAACCACTCAGTGAGAGCGAAGCTTAACTGAGTAGAAATGCTCACCAGAATTAACTGGACAGTACTGTACCACTCCTTACCGTACTGCTCAGTGAAAATGGGGATATCTGGTCCACTTTCAGTCAAACCTGCCTTTTTACACCAGAAACCATGAGACCAACAAAGGAATAACTGGAAAACTAATCTCAAATGTGACTATGTTTGACGGTATAGATGTTAAATAGTAAAAGGAAAAACAATCTTGCAGCTGAACTGCAAACAAAACGTTTCTTTTTTTTTTAATAGGGACATAATTTATTAAATTAATGCCCACTCTTTAAAAAAACATGTTTGCTGCTTTAACCACATTATCCTTTTGTCCATTTATCAATTTTTTTAACGCGCTATATCCCTTTCGGGGTTACCGGAGCCTGTCTAAGCTACTGTTAGGTGAAAGCACAGTAACCCTGGACAGGTTGCCAGTCTGTTACAAGGCACACAATCCCTTTACTCACACATGCACACCTAGGGACACTTAGAGTAACCAATTAACTTATGAATTGTGTTTTTGGATTCTAAGAGGAAACTGGAGTGCCTGGAGAAAACCCACACAGGCACGGCTGCTTCGGTCACATATTGCAAGTTCAATATAATAAAAGTAGTCCAAACATTTAAAATGTTGCCACAGTAGCAAATATTTTCTGTGCTGTTTTTCCTTTTCACAAGCTAAAGTACCTGCTCTAAAGACAAATCATTAGTTTTCCAAAAAGATGACATACATGTAAACAATTTCAAAAAAACAAAGATGCCCCCACTGGTAGGCAGATGAAAATCTGTCATAAAGAAAAAAAACTCTGTATGCCCAGTTTGTCCATACCAAAAATGGCTTGGTGACACATCAGTATAGGCTTACATGCGACTATCTTGTCTTGCACAATCAGCTGAGTAACATCAACATGTCAAGTAAAAGCTCGTCTTGCACCATATCCGCTTCCCTTGATTTTACCAAGCTCAGCTCAGCGATGCATAAACTTTGAGAGTAGACAATGATGCTCGACAACATTGAAATTCATCTTAAAGAAAAGTATTTAAAAGCTTTTTGTTATGTACACGACCAACAAGCGGGGAATACAAATTCTAGATGCCGTTTTACCACAGGGAGTCATGAAGGAAAGGTTTTTTATCGGGGTAATCAAGTGCCAACACAAAAAGCTTTCACTGTATTTGGTAATCCTTTCAGGGTTTAAAGCCAAAACAAAATTGTCGAGGGGCTCGTTTTCTGTAAATCTGGAAGTTTGTGCTGCTTTAAAAATGATTTTATCATTTATTTTTTAATTTATTTTTTTTTAATAATAAAAGTTAAAAAACAAAACATAAAAATTATGGGAAAAAGGTGGTCATTAAAGTTCGATGTAAAGGAAATAAAAAAAAGTTTACAGACTATTTAGAGCAATATTTAAAAAAAAAGACAATAACTAACAAAGTTTGATTTAATACAAACCAATTTATGCACCCTTCCCTAATTGAGATTACAAAAAATGTTATATAACCACAACATGTATCTTAGTAAACACAATGTGAACAATAAGCTTTTGCTCTTTAGAGTAACAGCTTTATTATATTTATATTTATGCATCGCTGAGCTGGAGATAAAGTTCTCCAAAAACTAAATTAAAATACTGCAAGTAATTTGACAAATAGCAGTCAACATTTTTGTTCAATTTTATATGAAAGAATCATGCCTGACAATATATGTTGCTTTTTTGTGTGTGAATGCTGTTTTGTAGCCATCTCTTTTGATTCTATGTAATGGTGAGTAAAAACACAGAACTGATATTATTTGTGCTAGCTAAAGACATCATCACCAAAGATCACCATCAAGAAGAGGCTTTTGTAAAAGCTACTTCCATGGCATGGAAATATGTTGATGCCTTCAAGGATAAAGTCATAAAAAAAATCCAACCGATCCAACACACTGTGATAACGTGGGCACATTTAGCCATTCTCACTCATACAAAACCAATAACAATCATCTAAGGAAGTAATTCTGTTGCTGTCAACATAGTTTTAAAGGTGCCAAGACTATTCAGTCAAATGTACAAATAGCAACTCTGATAACTGCCAAAATTGTACTTTTCTACAAGAGTTTTAACAGCGTGTCTATATCAAAAATGCCAATACTGTGTGTTTGCAAGCAACTTTAAAGGACTTTACCAGCCAGACAATTTGTACTCTTATTGCTCATGCTGAGCACAGCTTCACAATGATTAGGAGAACTGTACTTTCAGTAGTTTGAGGAACTACAAAGCTTAGTCATACTAACAAGGCTAAACCTTTTGTTTAGTATTATTGATGAGGAGATTTCTTGCAAAAACTCAACAAATCTTCTGATTTTTAACCGTTTCACAACTTTTAAACACTACTACCTTTTAAACGAACACTAAAAAAGAAACATAACACAAGCCGCAATGGCGTTTCCAGTTGTCTAACTTTCCACAAGGTCAGAAATAACCAGGAGATTGGGGGAAAAAAGATAAGAGATAGATTCTAATTTAGCGTGGTACAAAACAACCTGGAGGTTCCAATTAATATTGAATAAACATAATTAATTTGTGATTTCCCTTAGAATCTAAAACTTGTTTTGATAAATATGTGCAAATTTAACACCAAAACAATGACGTATGACTTAAATACCCTTTTCACCCCAAATAATAATAGAACTGAGTTTCAGATTTAAAGTATAAAACCAGTTTGAATTACGGCTTTGAGGTTTGATACATTCACATTGAATTTGTAAGTGAAGATTTACTTGATCAATAATGTTTTTAAAACCCAGCAGCACATATTAGCCATCACATTAATCATTTGACCGGTTGCCAAAAACCTACAACTGAGGCTTTCCTTGAAAGAGAATGCATATTTTTTTATGTTTTGTAAAAACCTTGAAAACTTGGATTGCACAACCTTACTTAGTTAGAAACTATGAAATGTTTCATCTTAATTGAACTCACCTGTAGTACCGGGATTGGAGGTACGTTGAACACACTGCTTTGGACACATGACTGGCTGAGCCAAAGTCTATCACCTTCACCCTGTAGGGCTGCCTCACTGGGTCCACCAGCATAATGTTCTCCGGCTTCAGGTCTGCATGAATCAGACCCATGCTCTTCAACTTTTTCAGAGCTGTTGCTACCTGCTGCAGCACAGGTCTGATTACTTTCAGGGGCAGTGGGCTGAACTTATTCTGCTTCAGGAAATCATACAGATTCTGCTCGAGCATCTCAAATACCAGGCAGGTGTGGCTGCGATGCTGAAAGCACTCAAAGGCTCGCACCAGGTTGTGCTCATCCGCGTTCTCACCACTCAGACGAGCAAGGATGCCGACTTCGATTTGACCCTGCCTTGCATATGAAGGATGATTTTTCAGTATCTTGACAGCTACCACCTCACCCGTGCCCCTCTTCCAGCACTTCACCACCTGACCAAATGTGCCACGTCCGAGGAAATCCAGCACTTCGTAAGTATTCTTCATGGAACACAGAACTTCATGCTGTACTACCTGATAGTCCCCATCCCCACCTCCTGTCCCTCCTCCAGCACCTACAACCCCATGCCCTACACATGGTTTAGAGGGACCCCCACCAGCCCCAATAGCTGCCGGCGCCGTCACTGTTGCGTTCCCAACATTTGTTGTTTGCAACATGGCAGGCAACATAGACAGTTCCTCCACAATCTGCATGGTGCTCCCTAGGTTTTCCAGCTCCTCGCTCTTACGTTTCAGCCCACATCGCTGAAAGCTGTCAGCTGAGTTCAAACCTCCACACTTCTCTTCTTCTTCTTTGTCTCTCTCCTCCTCGTCTCCTCCTCCCTCAACTCCTCCACTGCAGCCCTCTCCCCTTCCCCCTCCTCCTGCTCCTGTTGCTCCACCGCTGCTCCCACTTGCTGTATCTGTCTGATGCTGCTGGCCCTTCCCCTGTGACTGGATGACCCCTGCTTCCTGTTGTCGCTGGGCCACAAGTCGGCCGGGTTCTCCTCCTCCTCCTCGTTTTTTATTGGCCGGTTGTCTTTGTACGCCACGAACCACCACTGTCTGCACTGGATACTCCTGTCCTCCACGTATTTTCAGGCCCACTACCAAGTCTCGGTTCACAAACGAGTGGGCTTGCTTCGTTGGATGCACAATTCCAAGGGTTCTGTTGTTCAGATAAGCCCGTCGGTGTGCCCTCTCATGGTACACACAGCTGCTGGGCTCAACTTTGAGTTTCTTCACACTGCTAAAGGCACTTGTCTGGGTTTGATAAATGTGTGGTGGGTAGACCAAAACTTGTGAGGCCATACCTGAAAAGAAAGAAAAAAAAAGATGATTAATTCCACAGTACATAGCCATCTTAGCCACATTTACAATTACTGAAATAAATGCAAGATCACTAAAAGAACTGAAACCTTTACTGGGTCATTTCTTTTGTTCAGCATTAAGTTACAGGTAGTGCATAAAATGCAGCCCGATAATTAGACACACACTCTCAAATCCTTTTGTTTAAATTATGCATTATAACATTAAATTGATTGCCTTTGTGACTACTGACCCCACTGAGAAAACAATGAAGAAAAAGAGTTGGTTCTCCTTATATAACATTTATTTTAATGGAAAAAAAATCAGCGATTTTAAACTCGCTTTTTTACACATTTTGGCCAAGATTTGAAAGTTTTTTGTGAATTATCACTGGGACACAACTAACTGGGATGCATTCTGTGTAAAACTAGACACAGAAAGAATGATTTACCTTCACAGTTAGCATTTGTGCTAAATATGGTTAGACACTACAGTGCTGCAGTGATGTGAATATCTACATGTTCATTCTGATACAGGAATGGAACAAAGGCATTTTCATTTATGGAAACATGCAAGTCCAGTCTCATCCCTCCAATGTTCTACATTCCCAGCTTACAATTTTAGCTTCTACAGATTAAACCAATGTCACATCTTAGACTAAAAACATCCATGGAACTACAACCAACTAAAACAGTGTATAAATGTTGATGATTAAAAGCACTTTGACTTGACAACAAGACTGAAAATGCATTCTAAAAATGAACTCTATTCAACACTTAGTATGGAGAGGAGCTCCACATGTAGTGCTGGGCACATAAAACACCTTAATCATTCTTCCCATCCTGCTGCAATCCCACCAACACCCCCACACAGCAGATGACTAACTTCTCAAAGGTTTGCATGACCTATTCCAGCAATTTCCATCCATCCTACGGCACGTCTCTAAGCAACCATCAAAGCTGACAGGAGACAAACAGAATACAACAGGATGACAAAGCATCATCAAGCTAAAAAGTCCCAATTACTTATGACTTCTTTATTTATGTGGGTATAACACTGTCAACGATAAACACTGTCAGCACCCCTCAGAATGTGCAGAATTAGTTCATTTTTAAGTTAAAAAGAGGGGTAAAACAATCATTAGGACATAAAGAGATTTTTAAATATTTTTTATCCAGTTAACATTCAACATCAATGCAAAACAGGAATGGGCTGTAATGCCAGTAAAGTGTATCCCAAAATAAATACTCCTAATGCGGTGCCCACTTGTGTTGTGGTAACACTAGCTCCGTGAACTACCCCTTTGACTCTATTCTGGGCAGCAAGATACAGTTAGCACATTGCATTGGCATTCCTTTTCATATATTCACTCCATTTACCAACTTCAATATGAAAAAATGGTGGTATGAGTAAGAATGCTAAGATTTAAAAACACCTGTTCTGACCTCCAGCCTCAAAACAAGCCAGAGCCAAAGTCAATTCCAATTCTTGTTTCATCCGTCTTTAGTCGTTTGCATTTTAGGTGGCGATTATTCAAAGTCTAAATGTCATTTCATGGCAGTTGTTTACAAAGGCAGCGTGAGTTTTCAAAATCTATCATCTTGTTTCATTTGTACATTAGAGCAACACGTTCCAGCTCCGATGTAATTGGACCCTCCATATATCATGCCTCGACTGCCAGCCAGCCAACAACACACACTTGCTCTGACCAGAGCTTCACTGCAGGGTCTTTCAAGCAGCTAAAAGTCTGCCATTGAATGGGTCTCTTATCCTTTCTCCAGTCCAACAAAACTTGCTTATTCTGCATATGAAGGGGTGCAACAGTTGCAAAGATTGACATTGCAATGGTTGTCCTATTTGGAGGAGAAACCCCCCATGGAAGACCTTTCTGGGCCAAATTTCAACCAACCAGTAAAGTGCAGTTTAGTGTGGTGTTCACACTGTTAGGTTTAAAAAGAAATCAAAATTAATCAACCAGTCCCCTTTAACAATTTAGCACCCATCTGTAGGGGTGGAGTAAGAAAGGCTCCCAATACTGCAGTGTGTTAATTAAATTCATTTTTTTTTATTTTTGTGGGGTGGGGGGGGTTGTTGCAGAACATAGGATGTTGAATAAATTGCATTGAAGTCCTTTTTGTTTTGCCTTGTTCTTAGTCTTTATTGAATTTATTTGCAACCAAACATTGTTAGAAGAGTAATTTTATTGCCATTATTTCTTTCTGACCCTAACACTTGGCAAGGAAAGTACAACAGTCATTCCACACAGAGCTATTGTAAATGAGCTTTACTGTAGTGTCTGGTGGAAGTGTGCCACTTGGAGTCATGATCCATTGGACAACAGCACTTCCAGCACCTAAGTACCTTAGACAGCCATTAGACTTGACATTAGCAAAGACAAACAAGTCAGACACCCCTCATCTCCAAATGCGCCCTTTCAAAACTTTAACCTTAAGATGATGCAGCAGTTTATTCCTTGCTATCCATTAGGTATTTTAAATACACCCAACTATAATGTACTGAGTTATTACTAGAATTATTTGAGATACACACCTTCAAAGTTATTGAAGCTTTTTAAAATAAAAGGATATGATAGCTTACTAGACATTGTTATCAAAAACAAACTGGTTATACTGCATATACAAAGCAGCATCCACAATGACAAACTAGCTTGTGTCATTTAAATGCAAACTAATTGTAAGAATATTTGCATGTCCACATGGGTGCATTAAGCTGAGAGGTTGCATCTCCCCCAATTGTCTACAAGAAAGTTGCTGGAAAAGAAAGCATGACGAAAGAAGACAATATAACATCATTTAAAATCAATGTATTTCCACCTTTTCCACTCAATTTCCTTTCTGACCTAAATGATTACAGAAATTAATCTAGATTTAATTATTTACATGACAAAATATTAAATATCAGTTGTAAATATTAAATAAAATATGAGACAGTATGGAGTCATTTTTTTTAAAGAAATAAGGACATTTTAAGAAATGCCACTAAAGGATCCGTAGATAATGTGAACAGGCAGGTACATTTCTTCACTTTTATGTACACAGTTTTAAAGCTAAGGCTTTAAACTCCAATATTAACGCAATTCATTAATGCAATAAATAGACTTTTGGCTTAAACTACTTTACCGTTAAAGCTAGTCTTTTCCCCCCATAATCTCTACTCATGGTCCTCTATCCATCACATACTGGTCTCACTGCTTACAGAAGGGTCCTGTCATCATAATTTCTGTATAATGTGATTCAAATAGTGAACAAGTCAGACGCTCTTGGCATTTTCCAGCATATTATTTAGGGTTAAAATTATGTTTTCAAAACATACATTCAGGCTTTATTTAGAGATAAGAAGAATCAACATTGCAGCAATTGGAAAAAAAAGAAGTGCTAAGTGAAATCAACTCTTAAGATTCAATCGATGATGAAATTACAGTTAACAGCAACATTTAGTCTGGGAAAAGCTGTTAAGTGAAAAGATAGCTAAAGGCAGCCAATGAAACCCAAAAATTGCATAAGAAAATAAAAGACTATCAGGAAAAATAAATAAAAATAAACATAGATGAATCATTAATGAATGCATGGAACCATTGGATTTTACTTGTATGACCACTACAGCACTTTTGATTTTATGGTCAAATCAGGAGTCAGGTTGTCTCAACTAGTCAACTCACAAACTAAAATATTTGGTCACATAAAAGCTTATAATTGAACTAAAATTAAATGTTGCCTCTGTAGTGTGAACTTAAAAAAGCTACCTCTTCCTTAACGGTTACATTTCAACAAGAGCTCAACAAAACCCATCTGCTTCAGTTTCACTGGACTTTAATTATGCTCATATCCCATCAGGATTTGCTGTCCTCCTTCACTACGTATTGTTGTTCTCTTTATATCTTGTGAAGCCTTTTTTCAAAGCTTGTTAAACACAACTCTCCACTGTTTCTAAAGCATGTGATCTTGTGTTATTTTTAATGCACTGTGGTATATTGCCGTTTACCTAGTAAAATTAGCTTCTGCTAAAAGGCCAAACGAAATATTCCGTCTTTACATCATTAACATGTATATTGACTTTGTCTTGTTTACTGCAGCATTTAATTCTTGTATATTGCTTGGGTCAAATCAGAATCCCTTTTTTATGTTACTTAATAAAACTAATACAAAAGCAGAAATTATGTCAATTTGACACAAACACAGACTAGAAATACAAAATAGTAACAAGAGAAGGTTGAAAACTGGAGTCCAAATGGAAAACTTGCAGTTTCCATGAATGGATACGTTGTTTTTCCTCAGAGCAAATACAGATATTGATAATATAAAGTATAATTCAGACACGTTGACAAACATCTTCCAAACAAGATTGGGACAGTTGAGCAAACGTATTTTAATGGCAATCAGGAAGTGGTACTGAAATGCTACACCCACAAACAGCCACTACAATTGATCAATGAACACCGATCACAGCATAAAAAAACTGCAAACATAATCTAGGAATAAACACAAAAACATCTCTGGTCTTTCCAATGTTGTGGGATGCACATAAGGAATTATAGATTTACGACGGAATATGTGTTTACATCCAAGATCAGGTGAACTTTGTGTTCCAACACAACACTATCCTGTCATGTTAGCCTCTCCCCTGATCTCATTCTAGTTTGTTTACAGCATTAAGTCTGGAGCAGGCATGCCTCAAGATGACATCACTTGGATACCAGTTCTACAACAGCCACAATGCTAAACAGACGACCAGTGGGTGTTCCTGACCATATAAACACACTGAGAAAGAACAGAGCTAGAATCAAATCCCTCTATCTCACAAAAACTTGATCATGTAAAAGGCAATCATCATTATTTTTGAATTACCAATCACGAGCAAATGAAATGAGACCCTGTTCTTACAGAAAGCTGCTGCAGAGAGCAGTTCTAATCTAGTCACTTGAAGTCAGGTGAGTGACACCGCCAGGAAACTCGCTAACTTTATAATGACCAGTTCAGGAACACACAATAAATGTAGGAATAATAAAGATTCTAGCTTATTACTTTTTAGACAATTAAAGAAAAAACACTAGAAAAGACCTCAACAAGCAATAAATGCGTCCAGTGCTCTCTGGTTAAATATTACCATCGACGTCATCGACACAGTTGCTGAGCAGACCAAAGAAACCTTTATTTTCCCTTTTGATAAACAAACCGAGTGCTAACACAAGGCTGCCACAGACGAAACAAACGCACGCGCCACACAACCAAAAAGCTGAGCAGCTAACTTTATAAGCTAAGTCAAGAATACGTAGCATTTAGACGATCTTTTCAGACATTTCCACCGACAAAGACTACCACGGGCGGCGTTCCATCCACAACTTACCTTCACATAGAGTCACTATAAGTATAATTCGAGGCTTCTCTGAACATGTTATGGACTTACAAATCCATAGCATGAACAGTTCGCCTACATTGCTGCCATCTTGTTCTAGACGACAGGAAGGGAGAGCTCTCTCTCTGTAACGCCACCATCTCCCACGTTTGAAACATGAAATAACTCTTGCATATGTGCCCCGAGGAGCATCCTACCCAGCCCGTTTGGTGGCTACACAGTTTAAATTGGCCTCGTTCTTCTTTGGGCGACCTTTCCCATCTCCGATAGGGTTGCCGTTACCCCGGTTTAACGTACGGCTGCTCGGCCCTGCCAGCCTCTATAACATGTCCCTTTTCTCTAGCAACTGGAAGCAAATGTTTGTGAACTGACGGCATTACGCAGGCCAGAGCAATCGATCGAAGATACTTTCCAAAGTAAGAGAAAATATTTCAATGGGTAAATAAAGGATGCGTCACAAATCAAGACAGAAAATATAATAATAATATTATGATATAATATGGTTCTGCATATTTGATGATAATAATTATAATTATTATTATTATTATTTTATTTATTTTTTTGCTTGTTTGTTTCTTCTTTGCAAAAACATTGTGTGTACTTGTCAAACTATCAGCCAATGAAAACAATGGCTGCCTTTGGCTGCTTATTGAAATGATCCTGCGGCTGTGGAGCAGGGTCAGATATAGGCATGGGCAAAGGGGGGCAATACTCCTCAAACATTGGCTATGTCCAAATTCCTTCAGTACTCACTATATACTGCAGTGCGTTCTGCATTTTGTAGTGCTGTCCGGATCTACAGTTAAAAAATCAAATGCCCTAGAAATTTCCCAGAAGTCTTTGAAAAACCAGTGTGTATGCTAACTACAATGACAAATAAAGACCACAATGCGTTAAGTAAAAATAATATGAAAAAAGGCTGAAAAAATATGAAAAGGCTTCATTTTGCTGGAGCCAGAAGTAAGGTATTTTCCATGAGTTACCCACTTTGTCCACTTCTATATACAGTCAATAGGAAAAAGGCAGGAAATATGGGAGTGAGCCCCCCAAAATGCTGTGACTAACCCCCCTAAAGGCCAGCAAAAATCCACAGTCAACTAAAGCAATTAAAAAACACACAAAAATAAAAAAAAGAACAAAATAGATCAACGAAGGACAAAAACTACAATGAAAGACAGACAGATGGACAAAGAGACAAATATGAAGTGGGAAAAAAGGTAAATGCAGCCTTGACAGGGCAGTGAGCACAAACCAGTGTCCTAATTTCTTGTGCCAGTCCCAAGCCCGGTAAATGAAGTGAGTAGTATCAGAAAGAGCATTTAACACAAAACTCATAAGACATATCAAATAGATCAAGGGAGAAGACATGTGGATAGACAAATGATATAGCATTGTTCTCTAAGCATTTAGGGGCTCAGAGGGATATGATGCCCCAAACTCTCTGCACACCTAATCTTGTACCCCCTGATATTCTACTTGAACCCTGTAGTGGAGCTGGCTAAATCTTGGACTGGTGTGGACAGAACTGCTATGCAGCAATGGTAAAACAGACAGTTACTGCACAGAGATCTTCAAGACCTCTATAATATACTCCAAGGGTTGGGAGCTGTTGTTCGTAGATGTTGACTTGACCAACATCTTTCCATCTGCCACCTCCTTGATAAATTCCAGTGTGCAACCGAGGTCAGAACTTTGTCACAAGTTTTATTGGATCTTTTTCTTTCTCTGTCTGCACTGACCTCGTTCACCATGCACACAATGGGATAGAGGACCCCCCATGGCCACTGCAAAGTCATAAAAGGTCATTCTGAGGAGCCATTCATAGCATCTGAGTAAACAAGTTGATGGACCAGTCCAGCTTAGATATTTTAAATATTTAGCATTATGTTTACTGTGTATCTTTTTCTGTTTGTTAGATTAAATATCTAACTTCTTATAATAACATTTTTATTATAGCTAATGTTTGTAATTCTGTGCAATATACAAAGGTGTATTCACAAATTCTGTAAAGTATTTCTGATTTGTGCTTAACTACAACTCCTTGAATCAGTCCTCTACTTTAAGCAGCAACATAAACCTCTCAAGGAAGTATGTCAGGGTGCACAAGCTGGTCTGCTACCCAGACAGCCAGGAGGCACCCAGCTGACAAAAAAGCTGCTCAAAAAAATCCTTGATGTCTGAGGCTGGCTACAATCTAATCCACCAAAAGACATGTGATTTTGTCAGTTGCCGTCTGTCTCCACCCGCGACAGCACACCAGGAGGTCTAGTTTGCAGTAAAGCAGGTGTGAACACCTCTTGAATAGCCTCATTTATCCTGAGTAAACACTGGTGAGTCAATAAACAAAACAGCTGCGCAGAGGCCAATAGACAAAAGGTACAATACAGTTATTTTTTGTTGTTTGTTGATTCTCTTCACCTGCAGAAGGCATTGGACAATGTAAAATTGCATTTATCCATTTACTAAACCCCTTTAATCCTGTTCAGGGCCACTGAGCTACAGTAGCTGACCTAGCTACTGTCAGATGAAGGCATAGTACACCCAGAACCGTTATAGTTCATCACAGGACGTGTAAAATAGCAAGAAATAAAATAAAAATAAAACTATATAACTTCAATTCATCAAGTTTATGAATGCACATTTAAATCTGATTCATGCCTCATAATATTAGTGCTATTTCGTTCAAAAACGTCTGTAAAGGGAATTTTGACGGTATGCCATAAATAAGGATGATGCACGTCACAAACATTTACCTATAATTTTGTTTTGACGCAGACTTGTTTCCACGTGACTCGGATTGGCTCTGTGTTCGTTTGCTCTGGTCTCACCAGATGGCTGAGGTTCACAGAAAAACGCGCGCTCTTGGGGACTGTTATTTGTCGCCCTCTAGCGACCAAACAGCAGGACTGTTGCTCATACACAGTTCTTACAGGCGGGGTTGGACAAACTATTTTACTTGTGAGCCAAAA
The DNA here is from genome assembly GCF_002922805.2 of Oryzias melastigma. Taxonomy (NCBI): domain Eukaryota; kingdom Metazoa; phylum Chordata; class Actinopteri; order Beloniformes; family Adrianichthyidae; genus Oryzias; species Oryzias melastigma. The sequence goes on from NC_050514.1 coordinate 20,496,525, forward strand.
AGGACTCTAAAATTAGACAAAAGGGTCGGACCAGGACCAGATGCTTGATAATCCACGTAAATTATAGAAAGAAATAACATAAACTATGGATACACTTTTTCATTTGGATTAAACTATTAAAGAATTTTCTTGGGGTTTTATTTCAAAACTGTGACTTTAGTTTGAATTTTAGTGCCACTTGCACCAATGGTTTGATGTTCTTCAGGGAGAACGTAAATTTAAGAAAATGCTGCATTCAAGTGGTGTCAAAAAAGACACCAACACCACACAAATGCAGAATAACTTTCTGCAGCAAACTAAAGGTCATTGTATTTGTAGTGCACCATCTATAGGGAAAAAGCACAATTATATGGAAAGTAAAGCAAATAAGGATTATCATTATAATGTATTCCCATTTGGCAGGCCAGATTAAATAGTTTAACAGGCCACGTATGGCCCCCAGGCAGTAGTTTGCCCACCCCTGGCCTATGGTTGTGATCTTTCCTGTTTTGTTAGTTTTAACAATAAATATTGCCCATTCGTGGTAATTCCTAAACAGTACATTTATAAGTCAAACCTTTCATTGTTTGTTTCACAACAAATTCACTAATCACAGAGCATTTGTTTTTAAGAGTAACTTATTTTGTCGCTATAGTGTTTAACTTGTTCTCCAATTGTGTTTTCCGACAGCAGAAATATTAGAAGAACATTTTAAAATTAAATTTTAATTTTAATGAAAATAAAAATGAAAATATAAGACTATGCAACAACTCATAATAACTTGCTTTCAGGTTTGCATTTATTGTATTTAATTAAAAAATGTGACTAGAATGACATCCTATAGGTTTTATTCTGGCACAAATAATCATCCAAGCAAAGGATGTAGGACATGTAGGACATTTCAAAATTTCTGTATGTTGATATATTTGTTGAGTGTTTTCCCTTTGAAGTGTGGGAAATTCCAGCATATTTTGTGCCTAACTTGGGAATTCCTAAAGAGTTACTTTTTTGGGTGCATATCGTATCCAAATACTTTGATGTTGTTGTTGAGGATGTGTTGTGTATCTAATGTTCAATTTTTTATTGTTACAATCAAATAATGTGCAGCTAGCCAATTTCCTTTGAACGTATGTGATGTTAATGGGACGATATTTCTCGAAAGTGTGAATAGAATAGAATAGAATAAATATATATTTAATACATATATAATACATATTTAATAAATAGATAAATATATATTTGGTTCACTGTTTTGTTTCCTAATTCGTCCGACATCTTCACACAAATACCTGCTGAGAAGTGACTGATCAACGAGAAGGTATTTTATTTTGAATTGTCGTTTCCACCGGAAGTGTCATTGTTGTTGCTTTAGTGGCGGCGGAACACACACAGCCTTTTCGCCATTTTAAACCCGGGTGAGGGGAGCCACTGAGGGCCCGTGGGCAACGTGGTTGGGCCCTGTAAAGCTATGCCGTTTACTTAGTGGTTTTGTTAAAAAATAAAACAAATAAAATCATTTGTACTTCGTTGGTATCGAACGTTTATTCAATTGACAGATTTATATTGATTCTCAGCCATGGCGACGGAGGGAGCAGCCGACCAGGTAGCTACACGCAGTTCTGTTCGGTAGCTAAATAGAGCTAAAGTTTGGCTTAGTTTATCTTGTGTTATCAAATAAAATTGACTTTATCTCGAGTTTTCATAATGTATATTCCACATTTGGCTAACATTTCTTTCTAGAGGCGTACTACTCTAACATGAATGTCGTCGGTGGTCACGCGCCATGTTGACTCAGTTGTAGCTTTTGTCGCTTCATCAAACTTAAATTTCCTCTACTTTAAAGCTAATTTTAGTCCATTAATTTTTCTTGTGGTGTTAATATAATTTCGGCCAATCATTCAGCGCTACTCACTTTTCCCTTAATGTTTTTAATGCTTTTGAATGTTAATGTTGATTCTTAACGGTCGTAGTTGGCTAGCTAACCCAAAATGGTGCTGCTTGTAGCTGTTGTAATTTTCAAGTCTTAGCAAGTCCTGTTTTCACGCAGCGTTTTTCTTTAGCCCTATTTTCTCATTTCTATTTACTTTTTTTGTGATTAACAAAATGTGGAACACTGTTGCGTTCCTGCATGAGCTCGCTGTTGTGTAACTGCATTTCCCATGGTTCTGTTGTCTTGCAGACTGAGTATGTTCCTGAAAAGGTGAAGAAGGCAGAGAAGAAGTTGGAAGAAAACCCATATGACCTTGACGCTTGGAGCATTCTGATTCGAGAAGCACAGGTTTAGTGACACAGAGTTGTATTCCTGGGGTTAAGGCAATTTGGGATTTGTGGGTGGGGTTTGTGGGAATATAAATAGGCTACAACATCAATTCTGACTACAGATTGTCTTCCTCCACGTAAATGATAAAAGAAGGAGAAAAAAAGCTGATTTGTTAATTTATGTGGACCATAAATGCATTCTCCTCCTTCAGAACCAGCCCATAGATAAAGCAAGGAAGACCTATGAACGTCTTGTGTCGCAGTTCCCAAGTTCTGGGAGGTTCTGGAAACTATTCATTGAAGCTGAGGTTAATACTTTTTTTTTCCCTTTTCATTAGCGTGCATGACTGGGATTTACTCTGACATGATCAACAATGTGATTTTCACACAGGGAAAATGTATTATAATCATTTAAATGAAGTTTAAAGTCACAATTCTTTAACTGAATAATTGAGTCTCGTTCTATTTGGTAAAAGTACAGAAATTTCCTTCAAATTGAAACAAGTGTTGAAAGAATCACAGGTAAAACTGGACATTTATTCATTGAGGCTCAAAAGATGGAAAAGAATCGTGCCTTTAAACACAAAGGGGAGTTCAACTTCAACCCTTTTTTTGTTTGTTTCTATAAAGAAAGAAAGCATATCTGCGCCATTTTTTAAATGGGGTGAAGTGCATTTGTTGCATGTTTGGTCTGCAACAGTATTAAAAACCATTTTTAATAGTATTGGAGTGCATTATCCTTTTATTCACTTGTTGTGTCAATTTATTGCCTCCTGTGTCATTTCTTTTGGGTAATTGTTATAAAGAAAATTATGGATTGTGCCCCCTCCCCCCTCCTGACTACATTACATATTAGCTCCACTGATATCAACAAACTTTTAAGCACTATTTAGTTGTAAAGTCAAAGATATACTGGCAGCAACTTGTGAAAAGAAGTGCATTTTTGACACCTTACATTTGTTCAGGTAAACTTAGCCACATTTGTCTATTATTTCCACAGATGTATACAAACGGCATTTAAAGTAGTCAATAGTTTTTATTTTTAGTGTTTTAGTACATTGTCCAAAAATTAACCCTTTATGTTTTCACTTTTATATTAAGTCACACATTTCAAGTTTGAAGTTGTGCCCCACTACCAATTCTCCATAAGTTGCTGTAGTTCAGGGGTGTCCAGCTCCAGTCCTGGAGGGGGACTGTCCTACAAACTGCTGACCCCTCCTCTGGATGTGCCAAACAAGCAAAAAAAAAGGCTGGGTTTCTTTTTTTCAAAAGCAGCAGGACAGTGGCCCTCGGGGCATGAAGCAGGAAAGCATATTTATAAATATGTGTGCCTACATTATAAAACCAAATAATTAATAGTGTGTCTTGTTAGTAGGGGTGTAACAATCCATTTTTTAGTGTTTTGATTAATAAAATTAGTGGTTCATGCTACGATTCATAGTCAATATTGGTTAATGTTGAGCAATCCGATTCACTGACCTAAAATCGATTCAGGACATCTTTAGCCAAAATTCAACCAGTGTGACTCAAAGAGATATTCCTAGTACAGGAGAAGTTTTCCAGATTCCTTGTGTTTCTTTCAGGATTAAGTGTAAATTAAATATGTGCACAAATAAACAAGAATTAATGGCAAATCATTCATATTTTAGTTTCATGAAGTTCAGACTACTGTTGCTTTTCCATATCAAAATAATACAAGCTGAACATGATTAGAACCACACTGTATGGTCATGTCTTTGCGAAATTCAAAGTATTTCCACACATTGGACTGTAATGATGGATTGATCATTATTTGCTGCCATCACGCGTGTTGTCCACGGTGATGGCACTTGGTCGTTTTTACGTTTTAGTAAAAATAAATACTGTATCCTCAATCCAATGTTTTTTTTCCAATTTTGATTCGATTTATTTCATTTTAAAACAACTTTATAATGGTATATGCCGATTCGATTAGCAACTTGCCTCAGACTGATCCATCTGGTTGGATTGTAGAAATAGATATCATTTAAGTCAGTTAATCGTTACACCCCTACCTGTTAGCTATTAACACACTGACATGCCTGCAGTGAGTTGACAAGTATGACAAAAGGAGAAGATGAGAAATATTAAAGGTTTCTTTCTTTTAAAAAGTTTTTTTCTCCTTCCTTAGTAAAGTAGTACTGTAATGACATACTAAAAATAGCCTAAAAATACTAGAACACTTAGGAAACTGAGCCACTACCCAATTATTAACTTATAATAAAAAATAGAAATCTCAGCAAGGGAGATCAGTGACTTGTGGGTTGTAAAAAACATGCCTTTTGACATATTTAGACATAAACGTAAGTGATTACTAGTAGTTAAGGCAATTATACACTTACAGTCTCAAACCTCAAATATTCCATTCCCCTCAAAATAGCAAAGATGTGTTTTAAACCCAATAAGCATGCTCACAATTTAACCCCTAAATCCTTGCATTCGGCATATTTAAATTGAGTATTTTTGAGATAAGATAAATTATTTTCGTATTGATTCATACTATAGGCCTTCCTGGTAAGTATGACACATATAAACTGTCAGGAATCCCTTCCCTCTTTCTCGAATGTTCTAATACTTTAGGATTTATTAAAAAAAAGGGTTTTCCTCCCTCTTAGCTCCCTAACAAACCCTTGATTGTTCCTGTTGAGGTGTATTTCTAAAGCTTTCCATGTGGTCTCAGCCTGTGCCTTCACTAAACCGTGAAGTTTGCAGAAGACCTCCAGCTCACGTGTGGCACAGAGTCAGAATTGCTCTTTCGCTGTGACGTGAGCTTCACACCAGTCTAAAGACCAGGAATTTTTGAAAGGGATCCTTGCCAGGCTCCGCCTTAAACATGTTTACATGGCTTTGGCAGAACTGCTTGACATGCTGCAGCTGTCTTGAAGGAGAAATCCAGCAGGATTTGAAGTTACTAATGTGCGGCGCTTGTCCACAGTGGCTTTAAGAAAAGCACCACCTTGGCTTCCACGGCGCTGCTTGTCTAACAGCTTGGGGAGTTTGTGTTTAGAGCTGAAGTGAGGTCACTGCATGACTTCTTTCATGAACAGACTTGAAAAGCTAATGACTTTAGGAAATTAAAGCACAAGATTGATAGAAAATTCAACTGTGACATTTATAAAACTTTAATGCAAAACAAAGTGAACAGATTTGTGTATTTTTGGGGATTTATTTCTGAGGGGAAGCTGATTTTTTTTTTTTTTCCTGGTTGCAAATTTATATAATCAGAAAATTTGACAAAAAAAGTTATCTCTGAGATAAACATTTTGAAGTTTTTTTTTTCCAGTTAGTCATGCTAAGGCCAGCTCCTCAAATAACGTGTGGGATCTGATTTATGTCAATGGCAAAAACTCAATTTATTCTGCTTTCAGATGTACTAGAATTCCAGAAATACATTTGTATATTAAAAATAAATAATTACTAAAAAGTTTCCGTGAATGTTCATGTCTTTATTTTTTCATAAATGAGCTCAGGAAACATTCTGCATCCCTTGGAAATCAGATTATCTTTTTGAAGATGACTTTTTTTTTTTACCCTTTTTTTGGTGTCTACGACATTTTTTTACATTAATATTTCAACACTTGGATCATGTTCCATCAGATCTGAAGAACTGATTGAAATGTTTTGACTTTAAGGTATTCAATATTTGATGTCATAGTTTCTGTTTCTCCAGCGTTAGTTCATTTTAGAGTTCTCCTCATCTCATTTTCTACGAGTGACAGACTGGAGTACAGTAATAAGTTTCCCTCTGGGCCTTTAAAATATGTTGTCTTTGATTTCAAACATCTGTTTTCAATATTTCTGAACAATAATAAGAATTGATGTTTTGCATCTTGTGGCGCAGCTAAAAAAATAAACCCCTTTTTCTTTAAAAAGTAATTTGTCATTTTTGTGTGAATCTCACTTTGTTGATCGTCAAAGTTTCCTGTGAACATGACTGAACTTGCATGAATACATGTTTTCTCTTATGATGGAGTTGAACTCTCATTCCAGCTAAAGGACCCCCCCTTAAATTAACCCTTCGTTACACTCTTATTTGCAGATCAAGGCTAAAAACTATGACAAAGTAGAAAAGGTAAGTGTTGTTCATGCTCATATAACTTTGAGTTTTGGTGGAATTCAGTCTTAATTTCTTCATTTATTAATTTAATTATTTTTCCATGTGACATATTTTTATCTGTTTGCTTCTTGGTTCAATATTTGCTCTGTACTAAGACTGCCCTGGCCTTTGTTTCTCCATTGAATAAAATGCAGATTTATCTCAAAATGTGTATTTATTTCAGATCTTTTTTGAAAGCAAATGTTAAGTATTTGTCATCTGAGCTTTTATTGTGAATTTGGAACTAGAGAAAAGCAGAAGAGAAATAGGAGTGCTGATATGCAGTTGTCATAATAAAAAGAGGCCTGTAGATTCTGCTCATCTCTTGGTAAACCTGTTACTCTTGTGCCTGCAGTTGTTTCAGAGATGCCTCATGAAAGTTTTGCACATCGACCTGTGGAAATGCTACCTCGCATATGTCCGAGAGACCAAAGGAAAGCTTCCCAGTTACAAGTAAGAAGAACTGATGGCGTGGCAAAATGAGTCGATTGTAATCCCACTAAATAAATTTACAATGCATGCTCACTTTCCTATCATCAGAGAGAAGATGGCCCAAGCGTATGACTTTGCGCTTGATAAGATTGGCATGGAGATAATGTCTTATCAGGCATGTAGATCTGTTTCTTATTGAGATGTGAACTAATAAAACAAAACCATTTCATAATATATTCTCCTTTTCCCTCAGATTTGGGTGGACTACATAAACTTTCTGAAAGGAGTGTGAGTATACTGGAAGCGTTTTGTCATTCGTGGTGTAGGTGTGAAGCACTGATGTTTGTGTTTTGTGTGACAATCAGGGAGGCGGTGGGCTCGTACGCGGAGAACCAGCGGATCACTGCAGTCCGGAGGGTGTACCAGAGAGGCTGCGTGAACCCCATGATCAACATCGAACAGCTGTGGAGAGATTATAGCAAATATGAGGAGGCGAGTGAGCTTACCCAAGCATTTAAGGTTTATTTAAAGGGATTTCCCCAAGGTGATGAAGGTTAGGGAGGCTTTTTTTTTAAGTGCTTCATTTCATCCTGCCTGGTGACCCTGATGAGGAAGATGTAGTGTGGATCCAGATAATATTCTTGCAGAAGTTTTGACATCAATCTAATAGAAATGTGGAGGGAAAAGAGGGAAGCAGAAATCCATCATTGTCCCAGATTTAAAGATCTTTGTAAGAGGAATGAGCTGAAATCACTTAGAGAGAGTTTGACACATTTAATGCCACATTAGATTATTTTTTAAGGTTTGTTTTTCACTAAAAATCTGGAAGGTGTTTTTGTCAGACAGGAAGCTGTCCGAGAATAACAGGCTCTTTTTCACAAACAGGGAATCAATATTCACTTGGCAAAGAAAATGATCGACGATCGGAGTCGAGACTACATGAATGCCAGGAGGGTGGCCAAGGTGAGACTTCCAGCTAATGTCTACAAAGGTTTTCAAATGGATGCATTTATTATAAAATAAAATGTGGGCTGTTGCAGGAGTATGAGACCGTTATGAAGGGGCTAGACAGAAATGCCCCCTCAGTGCCCCCACAGAACTCCCCGCAGGAAGCTCTGCAGGTGGAAATGTGGAAGAAGTACATCCAGTGGGAGAAGAGTAACCCGCTGCGCACAGAAGACCAGACTCTCATCACAAAGAGAGGTAAGAAATATGTTCATCTACATTTTAATCATTGCTATGTGCCATTGCCACCAGCAGAGGGCAGACTTTTAACACTTTCAGCTATTGTGAAACCAGATGTTTTGTCTTTCTGATGTGAAGTCAGCTGATTCTGTCCTGCAGTGATGTTTGCCTACGAGCAGTGCCTGTTGGTGTTGGGCCACCACCCTGACATCTGGTACGAGGCAGCACAGTACCTGGAGCAGTCCAGTAAACTGCTGGCAGAGAAGGGGGTAAGAGATGAGTTGCTGTGCCATATATTGCCTTATATGTCAGCAGGTTCCATCACGTTTATTCTATTTTCTCTCCTAAGGACATGAATAACTCTAAGCTGTTCAGTGATGAGGCGGCTAACATCTATGAGCGTGCCATCGGGACTCTCCTGAAAAAGAACATGCTCCTTTACTTTGCTTTTGCTGACTATGAAGAGGTGGGCGTTTAGCTCCATGTTCAGCACTAATGTGGCACAAAGAGTCTCTTAGCTCATTTACTTTGCTACCTGCAGAGTCGCATGAAGTTTGAGAAAGTCCACAGCATTTACAACAAACTGCTGGCCATCGAGGACATCGACCCCACCCTGGTCTACACCCAGTATATGAAGTTTGCCAGGAGGGCAGAGGGCATCAAATCAGGTCGTACCATCTTCAAGAAGGCGCGGGAGGATCCCCGCACGCGTCACCATGTGTACGTGTCTGCGGCGCTGATGGAGTACTATTGCAGCAAAGTAAGGTTGTGCTGACGGGAGTGCATCCCAGACTTCTGAACGTCGCTGGGAATGGTTTAATACCCCCTTTTTTCCCTCTTTCGTCAGGATAAATCGGTGGCCTTTAAGATTTTTGAGCTTGGTTTGAAGAAGTATGGAGACATTCCAGAGTACATACTCGCATACATCGATTACCTCTCTCACCTTAATGGTAGGTAACAGCAGTTTGAGTCTAAGGTAATTTACTGACTTCTTTTTAAGATAATAATGTGTAACCGTCTCTGTCACTTTTAACATCAGAGGATAACAACACCAGGGTTCTGTTTGAGCGTGTCCTCACCTCAGGAAGCTTATCAGCTGAAAAGTCAGGGTAATGTCAACCATCTGTTCTGCTCACTCACAGCCATACCAACACAAGTTCTTTATAGTATCATAACTTTTACATTTTGTGTTCCTCAGTGAGATCTGGGCTCGCTTCTTGGCCTTCGAGAGTAACATCGGTGACCTGGCCAGTATCTTGAAAGTGGAGCGCAGGCGTTTCGCCGCCTTCAAAGACGAGTACGAGGGCAAAGAGACAGCTTTGCTGGTGGACAGATACAAATTCATGGACCTGTATCCCTGCTCCACCAGCGAGCTCAAAGCCCTTGGATACAAGGTGATCAACAATCTACACGGGGGAGGAGGTTTCTTAAAGCATCTTCTGAGCTCACAGAATGCTGTCACTGCAGGATGTGTCTCGTGCCAAACTGGCAGCACTGCTTCCAGAGACCGTGGTAGCACCTTCAGTGCCTGTGCTAAAGGATGACGTTGACCGTAAACCGGAGTACCCCAAACCAGACACCAATCAGATGATCCCTTACCAGCCACGCCACCTCGCCCGTACGTGTCTCATCTTTCTGTTCATGCCAGATTAGATAGATGTTTTTAGAAATGTGTGAAAATGGATCTTGATGCTCCTCCTGCAGCTCCGGGTTTACACCCTGTCCCTGGTGGAGTTTTCCCTGTCCCCCCAGCTGCTGTGGTCCTAATGAAGTTGATTCCTCCGCCTACCTGCTTCACCGTGAGTCACAGCAACTGAATCTTATCAAGCTCCAATTGTTTGTTTTTAGCACTGAAGTATAAGCTACAGTTTTTGTATCTCTCCTTCACTTAAGGGTCCCTTTGTTCAAGTGGATGAGCTCATGGAAACGTTCAGGAGATGCACACTTCCTGAGAGTAAGTATGCTGCTCTCCATGAGACTGTTGCGTGATGACCATACATAAATCTGACCTAAACCTGCGCTCCCTCTCTGAAGCTGTGGATGCTGCTGTAGAGCTGATCACTGGCAGACAGCCCGATGCAGGAGGCGAGGGCAACGGATCCATGGAGAACCACACTGTCGCCAAGTCACTCAAGAGGCCTAATGCAGACTCAGACGAAGAAGACGACAAAGGCGCTGTGGCTCCGCCCATACACGACATCTACCGCGCCCGCCAACAGAAGAGGATTCGATAAAGCAAGCTCAGCGGATCTCTTTTTTTCAAGAATGTAATCTTAACAGGTGGTTCATTGGAAAATTTGTGCTTGTCCAGATGACGTTCATACACACTCATACGTGCACTCATTCACTTACTCTGTTTTTTGTTTTGTTTTGGGGGTATTTTTTTTCTCTTTGTGTCAGAAGTTTTTATTTGTAAAGACTGACCATTATACTGTACAAAAATTTTTAATTCATATGTGGATTTTTGGCGCTTGAGGATGGCAAACTGGAAGTAAGTTTTTTTAGATAAGTGGAAGAAACACAGTTCCTTTCAATAAAGGTGGAAAAGACTTTCAACCAAATCTTCTGTTGTCACTTCAGGCCAACACTTCTGATTTGGCAGCTCATGTTTTCAAGACACCAGCAGGGGGCGACCTATACATTTATTTAATTTTTGGCAAATGGAAGCATAATTCAAATGTAGCAGGATTACTTTAAATCACTTTTCGAAACTAAAACAGGATTTTTTTCAAATAACACAAGAAAAAAAATTAAACATTAGCATGTCTGATATCCGGTACCTGAGTAAAACACAAATCCTTTGCATGAAAATAAAAGCAGAAATAACCATAAACAGAGAAGCATTTCAAACATTTATTTAGGTCTTTAAATGCTCCAAAACATTACCTGACATCCCAGATGCCATTTGTGTCACAAGCAAAAAGTCACATTTCTGCATTACGTTTAGCGAACCCATGCATCAAGTTTTAGACATTCATCACAAGAGACAAAATCCCAACAAAAATTTGCAGTTTTCAGCCTGAAGCAGATTTTGGAGCAACTTCCAGATCTGCTTAGGAGGATTAAACACTGCTGGTCAGAAAATGACCGGCTGGATTTGACTAATTTATGAGGTAAACACCTAACACTGCAAAAAAAAAAGTACAAATCATGCGGAATTTGCAAAAACTGAATGCTACTTCTAAATGTTTGCAAAAGTTTATTTCAAAACTTAATTGACTTTCCTAAAGTCAAGCCTCATTTCAATGCACTGAGGAAGCTACTAAAACGCAGCAAAGCTTTTTCTGACAAACTTTTACTCACATTTGATTTATTTATTTACTTGCTACAACTATTAGAAGTCCTTAAAAAGGACGACAGATGTTCACATTTTCGGTCCAGAGGCTTCCTAACACACAGCCCTGCTGAGCATTGATATTTACTTCACAAACACCATTTATGATTCCCTGCTACAGCTAAAACTGACAGTGAAAATGTTACAAAAATAATATTTAAAAAATCACTAATTTACATTTTATAATGGTGTCCTGCACCAGAATGAAAAAAAAGCAGCTCTCTGTTAATCTAAGCACATAACTCACATTCTTTTTTAGCAAAATGAACTTTTAGAAACAATATTATTCCCTTATTTAAGATATCCATCCTTCTTCTTAACCCGCTATATCCCTTTCGGGGTCACGAGGTTGCCGGAGCCTGTCCCAACTACTGTTGGGTGAAAGGGGTGTACACCCTAGACGGGTTGCTAGTCTGTCACAGGGCCACACATCCTTTATCAAGAGTTATAGGCATAAATAAATATAAATTAGCATAGCATCAAGTTTATACTAGATAATTTATTACCAAAGAACTGTATGAAAACTTGAGGGTGAGCTTTGTAAAACTGCGCCAGCACACGCGTCTTTTCTTTGCTGGAAAGTGTCGGCTTCTCGTAGATCAACTGTATCAAAGACAGGAGCTCCTCTTTAGTGGCTTTCTCTGCATTTTCAGAGAACACCTTTGCACTTACTCTTGTGCAGTACGACAATCCTGCAATATAAAGATAAAGATGATTCTTCTAATCATGCAAACAGTAAAACAAACTATCCAAAGGATACTGCAAACCTGTTATTGTGTCTGGATCTTTCCCGTTCATGATATTTATTATTCTTTCATTTACTGCCTTCTGCAGGGTTATGGGAATCTGGTGGGTTAACATGAAAAACAGAATTAACCTTTTTAATCAGCTAAAATAGCCATGAGATCCACACATTCAGGATCACTCACTTTAAACAGATCACTGTGATTGTCCATCATGAACAGAACCATCAAGCCCGACTTTCCTTTAGAGAGCCTTCTGCTGTAGACGATGGCGCTTGAGAAAGACCTCTTCACCGCCAGTCTGTTCTCAGTCTAAATGAAGCGTACAGGGTCAGAATTTATTAAGCATAAATGTGTATTAAAACACACACATTAACACACAGCAACTAACCTCCTTGTGGATTTTCACCTCGTGGGGTCTGGCTGCAGTGGTCATGAATTTTAGGAGCCTCCGGAGCTCCTCTCTGCTCCGAGCGTCCTGCAGCTTCACGCTCAGCTGCAGCGCCTCCAGAGCTCGCTCAAACTTTCCATTTACTGAGAAAAAGCAACAAAATAAAAATGTAAAAAAAAAAAATTAAAAGGTCTCAAATGAAAATGTTTAAATAAACTCAGAGTCTGATTTAACTGCAGGTTTTCTTACCGAGTAGTTCTGAGATGCCAGAGTGGATATCAAAAATATGGTTGCTGAGCAGAGGGGGCTGTTGAAGGCGACTGTAATGCCGGGTCAAGACCTGGTAAAGCAGCCTCTTGCAGCAATGCAGGTCGCCTGCAGAAGCAGCCAACCCTCGGCTGACCTCCACCACCAGCTTTCCAGGCAAAAACTCCAGGCAGTCGACTGCGCTCAGCATCCACTCATCAGAACTGAAGCAGAACAAACAAAAAGGGTTGGACTGATACAGAATCCTGTGTTTAACTTCATTCTTATTTAAAGTTGTACAGTTTGAAAAACATTTCTAAACATATAAAAATCTGTTAGTCTCCTTAACTTTGACTGATCATGAATTTATGATGATAAATTAATCATTTCTGTTAGAAAACAAATCAAACATTACAAACTATTACTTTATCGTAGTAAATATTGTACTGAAAACGTGTTTTTTTTCATGATTTTTTTTTTCACTTTCAAGACAAATAAAAAAAAGTCCTAAAAATACCAATAACTATAAAATCTAACATGCAAATATATAATTGCAGCATTTATAAACATTGGGGATTATCTACTCCCACTCAGTACCTAAATGAGGCTATTCTGGACTTTCAAATTGAGAAAGTTGAATATAAAAACATAATTTATCTAAAAACGTTTCTTTTTTTACTAATTATTAGTAATATTCTTAAAAGGTTTCAGGATTTTTATAGCTTAACACCAAGAAAACTCCAAAGATCACAATTTATCATTTATAATGGCGAAATATATCAATTACTGTCTGATTTGAAATGTGCAAAATTAGCAGTTAAAATGGGAAAAATCTACTTGAAAGGGTTTAGAAGACTTACTGCGCTTCACTGAAGGCTTTCAGGACTTCTCTGTCCAAGTAGATTGAATTGTATAACAGATCCGGATCACCGTCCGCGCTGCTCAGATGCAGCTTTGAAACTTCCTCGCCTTCAAGCAAATCCTCCAATAGAGGAAGCTCAATCAGTTGTAGCAGTCTGGTCACGGCCTGCTGGTGCCACAGTTCATGTAGACCTGGAAAATAAAAAAACACAAGAATTAGCTGATTATATCTAGGTTGTGGGTATCACCGGACAGAAGCTGCTTACGTTCTTCCGAGAGGCCGAGGTTGATCATCCGAGGGGTGAGAGGCGAGCTGAGGCCAAGCGTTCCTAACCTTTCCTCTGTTGAGTGCTGCTTTTTCACGGGGGAGTGGGGGGTATAGCTCGGCATTTCTTGACTAAAAAGGGATAAAATCATTGAAAAATTATACATTTAATTTGGTATACACAACATTATTTAAGTATGATTTTCAGGTTAGATCACCTGTGCTTTACCCTACTTAAAAAAAATAAATAAATCCTAAAATGTCAAGATTTCATTTTGAAAATCTTCATCTTCTTGACTGGTGTTTCTCATAAGAAGTCCTCCGGGCCCACCACCCTTCATGTATCAACCTGCTCAAAAACACAGTCAATTCCTCTCATCATCAAGCTGTGCAGAGTCCGGATGATGACAGTCATTAAGGCGTTGCAGGATGGAGGGCCCTGAGGACGCAGTTTGGGAAACACTGCTCCTGACATTTTACTGCAGCCCGACTGTCTCACGTTTTGTTTTTGACCACTCTCTGTCTGAAATGATGACATCTACTCTACTTATTGATGTGTTGCTTTATGCTCGAAGACTTTGGAAGGTGGTAAATGAGAACAGCAGAGTGGAGGTTCATCACAAATGAAAAGAACCAAAAGTACAAAATGTTTTCTATGTGTTATTAATACTAAATCCGTAGTCATTTTAAGCTCGTGTGCTATTACTAATGCTTAATCTATTAATGATTTATTAATATTAGTCAATAATGATACAAACATTGACTCTAAAAATTTAAGTAGGGAGGCAAAGCTTTTTGCTGGAGAGCTGCCCCCCTTACCAGCCTGTAGCTCCGCCCCTATACCACAATAAACCAACGCATTCTCACTCCCAACTCGTCATATATGGGCGTATGGTTCGGGGGCCCTCCATGTCACTTTTTGACATTTTAGGTGTCCCCAGCTCATTGTTTTTTGATGTGCTGGCCATTAAATCAAGGGTCCCCAACCTCCGGGACCCAAACTGGTACCGGTCTAAGGCCGCTTGTTACCGGGCCACAAAGAGGGAAAAAAAATCCACAAGCTTGTCAGGGGTCCCCAACCCTCGGGACCCGCACAGGCACTGGTACCCTAACTCGATACCAGTACCCACACCGGTTACTGGTTCAGCGTCTGGTACAGCATCCGATACCGTATCGCGAAGGTTGGGGATCCCTGATTTAATGGAAAAAACAACGAGTTGGGAATGCCCAAAACGTCAAAAGTGACGCAGAGGGGACCCGAACCATATGTCCATATATGATGAGTTGGGAGTGAGACTGGGTAGAATTAAACATTTGGTTTAGTTCTGAAAGTTGGAACTTCTCTTTAAGAGATGCATATTTGTCCTCACACTTGTCGTTGCATGAAGCCTTAGCCACCTTTCAAGTTTGCAAAAAATAAAAAACACACATTCTGCTTTGTATTTCTTCCAAGTTTTTCTGAAATTTTAAAGCAAGAGCCTTACCCTCTGTGGCTGGAAGTAAAGTGGTTCCAGAACCTGCTGAATCCCTTTTAGGATTACAGGGTTGTTGGAGCCAACCCAGCTACTGTTCAGTGTAGGTGGGGTAAGCCCAGAACGGGTCGTTAGTTTGACGCAGGCCTACACACTCATACACGCTCACTTAGGGTCAATTTAGAGTCACCAGTTGACCTATGAATCATGTTTCTAGATCGTGAGGAACTCCAGAGTGCCTGGAGAAAACCCACACATCCACGGGGAGAACATACAAACTCCACACAGAAAGGTCCCAGCCAGGATTCAAACCAGAGTTTAACCACTCACACTGCACCTGTGAGCTACTTTTTTGCTATCCAATCATAAAGTCAGACTGTACCTTTCTTCCGTATAGATGCTCTGGTCCATGGGCGTCGGGTCGTAGCCATTCTCTATAGCAGCGTTGAAGCTGGTGTTGGCCATCGTCGGCGAAGAGGCGGTCGCTGCACCCAAGAACCGATACAAACTGTGACTGCTGTCCTCGAACACGGCTTTCTTCTTCTCCTTCCTGAAGACTCTGACCCCCACCGGCTCGAAAACCTTTGAGTCCATGAGGGCTTGGCAGAGACGAACGGCCTTGAAGCGGGGCACCGCCTCGTCACCGAAGAAACGGTTGGCGGTGATGTGGGCCAGCACCACATTCACGGCCTCCGAGCCCAGAAAGCAGTCCTGGTAGGACTTCAGGTTGTGGCGCCGCTGCTTCACCTCCACCTGGGTGTGCAGATTGGAAATGATGCTGGTCCAAATATAGGTGGCTCGGAATGGTTTTCCTGCCATGTTTGGCTCTGGTGTGAGGAAAGAAGAGACAATCAGGTGAACTGGGTATTATTAGCAGAGATCTCAGGTAAACAGACATCAATAAGGCCTGGCCGCGTCCTCTGTCCTCTCAAGACAATTTCTCCTTTCTGTGGCACGTCATAAGATCACAATTTGAGTGTGTAGAATACATTAAGGAAACCAACACAAGTCTTCTGCTGTGTACAGTCAGTCTATGGAAATAATCAAATGCGCAAGTTAGACTAAAGATTTGAAAGAATATGCAGCTGATTCCCCGACTATCAGAGCCGTCTTTCTCCACTCTGAACTTCAGGAAATGGAAACAAAAGCAACATTGTACTCTCCTCTCTTAAGAGCCGCTGTTTCATCCCTCTTGCTGCTTTGCTGCGACACAAATCAACAGAGGATGCTCATCGTCTACATTACATAATTTGCCTCTTGATCTCCTTCTGCTCTACTTTTTCTTTGTTTTTATTATTCACAGAAAAAGTGTTTCAGCACAAGCCATGGGAGCAACACGAAACCGTCCTTAGTGAGATGTTATTCCACTTTCATCTCACACCAGGAAGCATTTAACGCTTGTAGAGCAAATGTTAGAAGAAGAGCTGAGAGCCAGGGACCGTCAATCAAGTTCTGACATCAGCAGCCAGACGCCGGTTTATGAAAACACTCCATGACCCATCAGTTGAAGACAAAAGCACCCGAAGAGTTCTTGAAAATCGTGTTTTTAACATGTTCTTGTGGCATTTGTCTCACAATGGAGGACATATTTGAAGAAAATTAAGCTAAAAATTGCATTTTGTGTATTTCTTTATTGAAATCGTCACGAAAACAAAATACTTTTGTGTTTAAAAAAGCTTGTAGTTGTGACGTAGAAGCTACAATCACAAGCGGGAGAGCATGTAAATAGAGAGCTCTCATCAACAAAGAGGAAAGGGGTGTGGCTGCTCTGCACTACCAGTCCAACTATTACCGCTCTGCAGAAACTATGTTCTAAAAAACAACACATTTTCTTTGTATTTTTGACTAAAATGACCAAAATCTCAATGAAAAGAGCACTGGGAACACTTTTACAATAGCTCAGATGATGATTGGAGAGACACTTTAAAGATGTGGCTACTCGGAGAAAACAGTACAATTAATGGATTAATGAGATCAATTCTATGTCAAACAGCACTTCACTTATGGATGAAGAAGAATCTGTTCTGCATTTGCATATTTGGAAAGAACAAGCACGTCTGCAGCTGCTGTTCAAGGAAGAACACTGCAGCACTTCGCATGCAAATTAGGAATTTGTCCAAAGCTGATCTTGTGATAAAGAAAATCCATTCGAGTGATTCATATTATCTCACATCTAAAAGTAAAGTATTAAAGAGTAGATTGTAGTAGTGGATAAAACATAACTTTATCAAAATGAAATGTTGGATTTGGCCATCTGGAGAAACTCCTCAGGGCTCTCTAAATCCGGATCCTATCATGATCCATTAAGGCCAGTTAAAAGGAAAAGAAGGAAAACCAGGCAGGTCAAGTAGAGGTCAGGAAAAAAAAATAAAAGAAAGAAAATCCAGAGAATTCCTGTGTCACCTCCTCAGGAGTGAAACAGTCCAACACCTTTCTGAGGATCCAACAACAGAAAAGAAAACCGAGAGTTTGTTTGCACACAACAGGTGCGGTAAATACCCGCAAAGGGAGCCGCACCTCCAACCCGCAGGAGTCTGTGTGTCAAATCTGTGCTGGCACTATGGGATTTACGCGGAAGCCGCGAGGGCGACGCGCTGCGTCATGGAGCTGAGGCGCAGCGGGGCACCTTTGTCAGACCCCCAACAGCAGGATGTTAATTGTCCAGAGCAGATTCCTTTATCGAGTTAAAAGAAAGAAAAAAGAAGGAGGAGGTGTGGGAGCTCTGAGGGCCCGCATCCCTGAAGGATCGCATCCACAGTGTTTTTACGCAAACAGTGCGCCTGAATGTGAGACATTTCTGGGAAAGTCCGTTTTTCTTAAAATTGTTTGTCTCCTCGTGAATGATTAAAACATTGATAACAGTACAGATAATAATCAATCAAAGGATCACGTGATTAAAACACATAAAAATGTCAGTAAAACAAACAGGGGCGAAATTGTTTTGTTAGTTTGAAAGTGTAGTTACTATGTTTTTCCTTAATTATATGAAGTTATAACAGTAATAATCTAAAGAAGACATTTATATATACAATTCTGTAACAAGTGGACACATATTTTAGACATAAATAAAGTATTTGTGTTTGTTTGGGGGTTGATGTGTAGGTTTTACCTTGTGTTTGGGTTATGGAAACCTCCTCCAGCAGCTGTGCAGACAGCGCTCCTCACCATGTCCTCACTCTTCAGCTCCAAAGCGTCCAACTCCTGCTGCCACCTCCGAAACTGGCCCCGCCCTCTGCAGCGGGGTTCACGCCCCTCCCCTAATGAGACGCTTAACTTGTTTTCTAGGCGCATGCGCTCTGTGCTGAAACTCAGAAAGAAGCCCAAGATTCTGCAGCAGATTATAAAGGGATAAGGCCTGACAGAAACTACAGATTTTTGTTTTCCAGCGAATTTAGGATAAACCCTAATAAAATGGGGTAACCCTGTCACACATTTCAAAGCCTAGCACCATTACTGAATTGTGCTGCAACACATTTCTCCAACCTAAACTAAAAAATAAACATAATTCCATTACATTTCTATAATCGGAGTCAAGAAAATATTAAAATAAAAAAGGAAGTTATTTTTATACAGAATAGTGAGGTTATTTTAAAAGTGAACAACACAAATCACTGAAAGCTTAAAATAAAATCATTATTATACAGTATGAGCTGCACTTGTTTGGAAGCTATTATTCAATGTACAGAATTCAGATTGATTGTTCTAAGTCTGTGATAGAGCATCGCAATTTTTAGTTGACGCTTAGTTTTTGTTAAAGTCCCACAATCACATATATTTTGATCTGTTGTAAAATAATTCTCAGTGATCATTTAGTTGCCATTTCTTGGCAAAAAAAGGAAAAAAATAATTTCCTAAGACAATGTTTGTGAAACGCGGCTGGAGTTTATTACAAATTTGCTAAATTTGTATTGGAGCAGGAGTAAGCCTCCACTGATATCCCATCATCCCCTTGTTTACACTTTCTCCTTCTAGTTTACAACCTCTTACAACCCCAAGTTAACATTAACGGCGCAACACAAATGTCAAGCAATACCAGAGCTATCAGCCGTACAGTTTTGAGCCAGATGCTTGCTCAGACGAGAACATTTAAGACATACATGGATCTATCTGTCTGCAAGTGGATGCATCAGAATGGAGCAGAGCAGGGAGGTTTTGCCCCGCCCACTTCAATTGCTGTTTCCCACGGATTTCACAGCCTCTTTTCATCAATCAATTCATTCAGATTTTAATTTAATAAATATTTTTAATCTTAAATATTTTTCTATATTTCCTCCATCATGAAAAATATACCACAAGAACATGTTAAAAACACCAAAAACATGATTCTTTGGCATGGGTCTTTTAAAGAATCCCCAAACTTTGGCACTCAAATTTAGCAAAAGTCTCTAAACAAAAATAATAACAATAACGGGTTTGTAAACGTAATAATATACAGATATATCCTTGTTGCTGCTTACCAAAGAAAACTCAAACCCAGCCTCTGTTTGACTTAAAAGAGTGGACTTTTTTTGGAGAAGTTTTAAAAAAGTATTTGTCAAGCCATCATCATCTTCACGTATAAAGCACTTTAACACAATTACAAATTGAACAAAGCACTGTACATTCAAATCTTAACATAATAAAGGTTAAAAACAAATTAATAAAATTTTAAATAGAAACATTAAAACATAAAAAAAAACCTTGAAGGTAAAAAGCAGAGCAAAATCTCATGTTGGACAAAATGCTTTGCTTTAAAAAGGAGTTTTGAGTGGAGTTTTAAGAAATATCAAGTGCTTAGAGGTAAAGTCTATGCTATAACTCAATGAAAGTGTGCATAGATCAAACCTTAAACAACCTATGTAGAAAGATACAGTCCTGACAAATCAATGAAATTACAAAAAGATGGTAAACTGATTTAACAGTGGGACACTGATGACTTGTTTCACCCCACCGCTGTCCCCAATGTTTTCATAGCTGTATCAGTTCAGTGATTTGAGCCATCACACTTAAGTCTGGGAAAACACTCGCTCACCTTTTGGCTTATCTTAATTTATCAGCAAATCAGCTTTCACTGATTCCAAAATATGTCATTTACCCCAATAGGATGTCTTAAAAAAACAAAAAAAAAAAAACACGTGTTCTTACTAAAAACAAAGTTTTATCTCTGTTTTATATCTCCATGTTTACAGCCTAAACAAATGTGAAACTCGTAATTTGACCACTGTCCCCATTTTATAATGTCCCCTACTGCTTTGTGTTGGGCTCTGACTTTTCCAAACATGGTAAAATTAGAAGGATCTATTTAATATATATATATATATATATATATATATATTAAGTTCATTATTTGCTTTGTGTTTTAAGATGCAGGCAAGAAAGTTGTGCAGAAAAAAAGAGAATAAATGATGGTCAGGAAAAGAGAAAGTCATTTTGAAAAGGTACAAGTGAGTTTTAATCAGTTTGTAATGTCTTCACATAGATTGCAGATTTGGGTTAAGCAAATCTTCAGTGGATTTCTGCTCATTTTTACACCTAAATACTGTTTTATAATATGACTGCACATGATCATGAGAAATGATTTAAATGTTTTTCTCGAGTCAACTTCTGAGTGTCACATTTGTTTTTATCATTGGTTCTTTATGGTATGCTTGCACAAAAAGAATCACATAAAAGGACGTAAATTCCTCCAAATAGTGTGAACTAATGTTTTTTATTTTAAAATAAATTCACATTGAGGCATTTTGCAAAATTCAACTTTGTAGGAAAAAAAATAACAATAAATTAAATGTATTCTGTAAGCATATACACAGCAAATGTGAGACATTTTTCCACCTTTACCTTCCAGACTTTGACCTTTTTATGCTTTTACATAGGATATCCAGCAAATGTAATAAAATGCCTCCCTGAAGGCTTTTATGACACATTAACATGAAACAAATGTGACTAAACAAACAAATGTGACTCAGCTCATTAAAACAACTAAGGAATAGAAGAATCCTGCACCCTCGTCTCCACTCACAACAACCCACGTCACAGGACAGGTTTGAAACATGCGACGGCAGGCGCCTCCGCCTTTAAGAGCTCCGTCACCCCGTTTGATGTTGTCTATATGGACATGATTTTAATGACCGTCCCAAGACTTTAATGTCTCATAAGCAAACGGACACACGCACAGAGCAAACACAGATCTGATGAACCGAGCCTCAGATCTGATTATTAAACAACCGGCCCTGTCAAAGGTGAGGTCAGCGGTAACTGCTTCAAATGCTGTTCTGACATATTCAGTAATGTTCATTTTATGAGGCGAAAACCGTTTAAGAGAAGGGAGAAATCAAGTAGGCCACTGTGGCTTAAGAGGCTTAAATAATCAAATCTGTGGAATAAACTGTTCAAGAATGTGGCACATATAACCAATTCATGCAAAGAATGGCCCAAGAGATTTGATTATTCTGATTTGCCTTAAAGTTCCTTACAGAAACATTTTTTTAATGCAAATATGAATTTTTAGCACTCACAAAACTTCCTTATTTATAGTAAAACGTGTTTATTAGGATCAACGGAGCCTCAATCCTTATGACGTATTGCTTGATTTGGTTTCATTGGCGTCCTCACAACACACACACAAGAAAAACTTCCCAAGAAAAAAGAAAGCAGCAGCGAACAGGAGAACAGGTTTTCTGGTTGACGTGTTGGTATTTTAGAGTCATCTAAAGTCCTCCGCGGCTCCGGAGTCAAACTTGTTTTACAGCAAACACAGAGCATAAAGCAGGAAGCCCCGACTGTTGTGTCAGTCAGGACGATGACAAATACCCCCAACAATTTACTGCACCAGATAACATTCAAACTCACCAAAGCGGTTTGTCCAGTTGGAGAATGAGGGAGGAAGATTTTTTTTTTTTTTGTGAGCCACTCCTACACACAGTAAATGAAATCTATGACCTATACTAGTTAATTACTGCAGCAGAAATGATCAAACATTTACCCGTACTCAGATTTATACATTGATTTGCGGTATAATGCAAAACTGTTTGTGAAAAATTCCCAACAGTGAATTGATTTTTCTCCTACGTAGGGAACAATTCCAAAATGGTATGTTTTGCATCTGGACAGCGGGCTCTCAGTAGTTGTCCCATCAGCGTTGGCTCTGCTGGAATCTCAAATGCTTGGCAGACTGGACTGCCCTCCTCCCCCAAATCCTAAAAGGACAGAGGACAGTGGTCACAGAGCTGCACCACAAACGCTCTGTTGTTGTATCAGGGATTCCCACCCCCTTACACTACGTTTTCCCCCCTTTACATTGTTGCCGGTCACAGTATTTCATCTCTCTCTGCAAAATGGTTGAAGCAGTTCAGAGAAAAGCTGATGGGAGGAGCGCACTTTTTCACCTTGGTGCGCTCTATTGAAGTGAATACTCTCAGCAAGCAGAGTTTAACTTTAACTGACCTTCATGTGGCGGTGCAAGGTTATGAAAACACAAACACGGCTGACCCGGAGATTTCGTGTAAAAACCTTTCTCAAGAGGCCACTTTCACTGACACAATATTCTAAGAAAAATTCTAGTTCCTCATGAAAGAGGTAAACATTAAATTCCTGGTGACTGAATTCAAGAAAACTCTCAAAAAAGTATATATTTCAAAACACACAACTAGTATATGACATTTTATTTACAAACTGCATTTTTTAAAGAACAATCACTTTTGATATCATAAAACTTGAAATCGACTCAAAAATCCATCTGTGGAGAACTGTGAAAAGACTATGAAAAAATGCTTTTTAGAAACGAACAAAAATAATATTTAAGCTCTGAGAAAAATAGATACTTGTCATAAAAATGTGCTATGCATATAAAGTAATATAAAGATTCACATATTATCCTAAGACTCTGGTTATGAACAGCAGAAAAACTGCAGTGATTGATTTAAAAGCATCAGAGGGTTTGATGCGTTTACGTCCGACTGCAGCTTGCACAAGCTCAGTTCCCCAAGAAAACCCCCCTTTTTAACTTTAATACAAAATGTACATTTCATATACAAGAGCTGGCAGTCCATGACAAAATGATGGCTGTTCTACAAAACGTCTGCAACTACAGATATGTATTACGTATAGATTCTCTGTACAGTCAATCAACTCTTTGAGTTTGTTGAAATAACACAAGGAAACTGATTAAAAACAGAAGGCATTCAGACTTACTGTGCTCCATTTCCTATTATTATAGTTTGTCCCTAAAGTATTTTTAGATACCTAACATAAAAAAAATAATAATCTTTGCAAAAAGTTTAACAAATCTACCTTGACTAGGAGATGCACAATCTGGAAATATTCCAACATAAAGTTTTTGTTAGTTAACTGCTTTCTGCGGACGTCAGGTGTTGGGAGAGAGTAGAAAAAGTAGATTTTTCATCACTGAGTGGCTGGAGAAGAGGAAATCGTTCCCGTTGCCATGGCGATGGAGAAGTCTTTAAGCACAACATTTTTTATTGTTTTCGTCGTTCCGTCTCTCCCACTTTTTCAGATCCGTGTGAGCCAACGCTGAATCATCTGCAGACCTGCTGCACCTGATTGATTAGCTCTCCGAAACGATCGAAGAGCCCCTCTACCCACGCTCCGTTCTCCAGACACTTCTTCACAGTCTCCTCCTGCCCCAGGTCCCCCGTCTGAACCCGCAGAGATGCAATCTGAGGGACACCGGCAGAAAACAAAGGAGCTTAAACCTGAAAAACATTAATTTCTGAAAGCACATTTCCTTTGAACACTCTGCACACAATATCCTACCTCATCCTTACACATGAGGTATGTGTGGTATTTGTAATGCTGCAAGGAGTGGTACAGGGAGAACCACTGAGTTTTCTGCTGGTCCACCGTGTACTCCTAGAGAAGGGGATAAAACATAATTAATAATGCTACAAAAGGTTGTTTTCATTCTATTAAAATATATACAAGAGTAGAAGAAGAAAGCAATTTTAAAACTTCATATTTACAAGTCAACGACAGTGCGCCCTCTGGTGGACAATCAGGAGTTTGACAAAAAAGCCATTTTGTTTTCTCACCTGGGGAACTTTGCTCGGCACTTTGTGAGGCTTCATAGTCTTCTTGTTGTAGGCCTTTCCACTAAGGCGTACCTTAAAAGCTGGAGTTTCCCCGTCCTTCTTTAACTCAGTCACCACTGAGATCTCTGGAAAGCTGTCCAAGGCCATCTGATGGAAATATTAAAAAATAAATTGAAAATGAACACTCGATTGGCTGTCTGGTGCACAAGCTCACCTTCAGGACTTGACCGAGGTGAAGTTTGTGGAGCAGACGCTTCCTGTTGTCAGTGATCAAACCGTCCACTCTTTTCATGTGCGGCAGCAGCAACTCATCTGAAACCCCACAAATATAGATATAAATCCTTAAAGTCGCTTGATGTCCAAAAAAAAAAAAAAGTTCATTTCTAACCATTTGCTCTTTCAAGTGCTGTCATCACATCTTCGTCTAAAGCGATGCTGATGAGGAGCTCCACGAAGCTCCTGAATGTCTCCTTCATGGTTCGTGTTTTGAGGAACCGTGATGAAAGTGTGGAGTTTGACTCTGAGAATTCATCAGAGAGAAACATACACAGGGTAACATTAGAACCCCCAAATTAAGACTTAATTTTAAGAAAAAGAACATATTTTTCACCATCATCTTCAGCAGATGATCCAGATGCAGTCTGGGAAAACTCTTCCTTCCATTTTCTTCTCTTCTTGGGAGGTGGTTCTGCCTTTGGTTTGATTTGTTTGACTCTGGGCTTTTGGCTCTGGATCACAGAAGAAGCCGGAGCCGTCAAGCCCAGAAGGGTTTTTACTTGAACTCCTCTGTGAAACGCGACAAAAGGAGTTAGCAACATTTCCACCGAACCATAAAGTGGCGGTGTTGAGCATTTACCTCAGCGAGCTCAGCGGCTTACAGCGAGGCTTTCGACTACAAACGCGCACGTATTCCCTTTTGTTAACCGTGTCCAAAAACTTCACATACACTCGATGGTACATGGTCTTGGCATCACCAAAGTATCCAAGGTACTGTTACACACACCAAAATTAAGAAAAATAAATACAGGTGATGTGCTGTCAACATTTTTCAGAACAATCAAACACTTGTGCATCTTTTTCTTACACTGTTTGTGGCAGAAAAAACTCTTTTCCCATCTCTTAGTTCCGGCACAAATTTCTGCAGCAGAGCCTTCTGCACTTTCCAAATGGCTGGTGGTTCACTGCCAGCCTTCATCGTCTCCTGGACACGAATAGCACAGAGCACACTCACCGTGTGGACATGAGGGATGCCACAATAGTCAGGTTAAAACAAGCAGTATGCTATACTATTGAACTAAATACAGTAGTCGGGGAATGGTAAATACTTGGATAATACCCAAAGCGCTTAACAGTCACAGTCCTATTCACACATATATTCATGTGCTGATGGCGGCTTCGCTGCCGAACACTGGCGCCAACCTTCCAGGAAAAGTGTTGCATCCATACTGCATACTATTGGGTTTACATTTAAAAAACCTGCATTGTGATAAATTTAAGGATTTATTATTTGCTTTTTTTATTACATTTACATAGTAAAGCTAAAAGTTTTTTCTTTATTGTTACTTGCCAATTAGTAAATTAAAAAATATATTTTTTCTGAATTTTTAGCTTTTTTTTTGGTAATACATAAATCTTATATTAAACTGAAACAAAACCGTGACCCAAAAATCGAGGTTTGAACCAAATTTTTAACAAAGTGTATCAAACATGGACCAAACACAACTTCAGTATTAACTATTTACTTAACATACTTATTTATTGTGGTTTTTGGGTACAATAAACATGTCTGTGATATTTTGACAGCAAAAATGACTAAAGTTTTGAGTAGTTTAGCTTAGAAGTGACACATTTAACCTTTATCAGGTTCAAACCTTTCTGTGTGACCTTTTCTTCCATTGCACCAGTTCATTTCAGCTTAATATCTCTCGTTGAAGGTCAACAGTGAATATCTATTGGGACTAATACATGCTAGAAATGTGGGATTATTAGAAGCGTTATAATGCCTGAGTTTTTTCCAAGTACAATAATCAAAAATGTTACTCGTTTTGCTTTCTAATAGATACTGTTTGGAGCTGAACTGGTTGAACATTTTTCAGCATAATTTTCAGCAACTTCAATAATTTGACTAAGTAAATTAGGAGAATCACATAATTTATTGTAAGAATCTATCCTAATAAGCAGTTTTAAATTTATTTTTAAGTGTGTCTTGCTACACAAAAGAAAAGATGCATTAAATCCATATTTAAGTACCTTCAAGGTTTCGATGTCTTCATTCCTGACGACAAACTCGTCTCTCTCCCGATACATGCCCTCTCCCCCGCTGTCGGACAGCTCCTCGTCCGTGAGTCCCTCTACAGCCACAGCTGGCAGCTGCATCGCCAGTTGGCCAGTGGGGGTCACGGCGTGCTGATCTTTGGCCGCAAACGCAGTTCTTCCCGAGACTGAGGTTGTTACCGGAGCTGGAGAGGAGATTTGCGGCAAGCAGGCGTGAGCGACGGCGTGTGATACGGAGGGAACGTGGTCCTGTCTCATCATCAAGCTGTGAATTTGGTTATCTAGAAGATAGGATTGGAAATCCATCATGATCCACACAAAACACACATTCTCTAACTTGTGGAAAAATGTAAATGAAGTATTGCCATTTTTCTTGGCTTTTCTGCTGAATCAGTGTTACCTGTCCTTGTTTTACGATCTGAGGCTTCATCCAGAGACGACAATGCTGAGGTGATGCTGTTCCTCAGAGCCTGGTTCCTCCCAGTGCTCTCCTCCTCATCTGAACTGAAGGATGGCAGTGTCTCCAAGTTCTTCTGCAGGTCGTCCTCCAGGCGTTTCTGCTGCGAGCTCAGAGCCGGACTCTCTTGAGGAAGTAGAGGTCCAGGCAGACTCTGGACTTTGCAGGGCAAAACTGTCAAAGTGCTCGGTTTGGACGAGGTGGAGGGTTTTCTTGGGCGACTGACCGTTCTCATCGGGTTCTGAGAGTACTGCTGCTTGGGGCCAGACTTGATAAAGTCCAGGAAGGAGCCAATGAAGCCACTTTTGACCTCTGGTTGCTTCTCCTCCACTTCCCGAATCTTCTGCCGGATCCTCTCTTGTTGGGGACAACCTTCATACATACTTTGCGCGCCGGTTGGTGAGCTGACGTCACTTCCTTTGGAGTTCTGCCGCTTTGTTTGCCCGCTGCGTTTGACAGGTCTTGCCAATCCCCCCTCATCTTCAGGACATCCTGGTTTGGTCTGGGATTTTGAACGAGCCTTCTTTTTGGTGGAGTCGTCACCATCTGGACATAGCATGAATTTATTTTCAGTTTCAGCACAATTGGGATTCTCTTTAGCCTTGTTCTGGTCAACCACAGAGTCAAACACCTGGTCTTCTGAGCTGTATCCCCTCTCAGAGCTCTTCCCATCCCCATTTATTTCAAGTTCAGCAGTGCTTTTGGAGTGAACTGGTTGGTGCTGACAGTCAGTAGTTGTCTGATCCCCGTTTAGAGATATGCTGACGGTGTGAGAGTTCGTATTGGCCATGACGGCTTGTTGTGCTGAGGAAAAACCAGCAGACATTTGCCTCATATCAATCGTCTGGAGATGTCTTTTGGAGTCAACAGAACTCGACATCGCCGTCATGTCAGCCTCCGCTGAGGTTGCGGCTTTGAAGTCCTGAGGCGTGACGCCGCAGGCTGCTACCGTAGCAGCCAGGATGTCGTCAACATTTGACAGAATGCTTCTGTCATCTGTCAGCAGCATGGATTCTGGGAAGCAGATGGAATTGAGAGCAAAGTGGTTCTTGACATCAGCTGGCTGCTGATGTGCTGCTTGGCTGCAGTGGTTTTTAGCAGACAAGCATTCTGAGCTCGGCTCAGACACTATGGTCCCCTGTTGGCCCTGCGGTTCTGAAATACTGTGTCCGAGCAGGTCTCGATCCATATGAAGGTATTGAACGTGGACTGGACCCAAACTGTGAGCAGGCTGGAAGCCTTGCAAAGATATCAGCTTTGAGTTATTCTGAGTCTGGTGAACCAGAGGCTGCTGGACCAGAATCATCTGACTGGACTCGAGAAGAACCTTATTGCTGGGGACGGTGATGAACTGTGTGTGCACTGCCAGGTTTTGGCTTTGAGTCTGTTGGTTTTGCTGATGTAGCTCTGGTTGAAGCTGAGGAGGGGGCTGCTTGAGCTGCTCTGGGCAAAGGGGTAAAAGTGAGGGCACAATAATGGAGGTTGAGGGCTTTGTGTTGATAGCTTGATGGCCATTGCTGCTGCTTAAATGTATTTGGTTTTGGCTAACGGAACACATCAGTTCATCCTTTGCTTCTGCTACATTAGATTGATTTAGTCCCATGAGGTGTTCATCACACGAGTTACTTCGAATAACACTTTGTGGCTTCTGTTCGTCTATTTTTGAAACCACATAAACGATATTATGAGAGGCCAGACTGTTAGAAACCATGGAAGTCTGCCGTAGAGCCTCCATGTCCTGGAAGGGAAGCGCTTCCATTTTTTCTTTGCCGTGCGTTGGCTTTATGTCCTGTCCGGAGGAGCTAATTCCATTTTGTAAGGTTTGAGTTGAGGAGTATGTAGGTAATGGGGATGACAAAACATTTTGGGTCTGTGTCTGGGATAAAACGCTATGAGCTTTTGAATCTTGCACACCACTAAAGTCCATAGTCGAATTTGATGTGGGGAGAGATTGCCCACACGTTAGTGGATATGATGAGTTCAGGGACTGTCCCGAAGAGAAGCTTTGTGACTGGGAAGCTAAAGACTGCTCCTGAGATGTAAAATTAAAACTGGATGCATCCTGAGAGTGGGATGTGGGGTATCTTCCAGCGGAACCATCTTGACACAAAGTCTGGACATGGGTTCCATAATGAACTTCCTGGCCAAGATTGGACGAGTAAGCCAGATTTGGGCCGACAGAAGCCATGTTTTCTGAGTGACTTGAGAGGGAAGACAGAGTAGTGTAAACAGAGGAGAGTTTATCTGCAGTAGAATGTGAGCTCTGGGACTGTGTGAGTGCTGTGATATAGGTTTGAGGCAAACTGTCAGCTATTAGGTTAGATAGCTGGACAGCCTGCTGATTAGCAATCAATGAGTTTTGCTTGTCATCGGGGGAGGAGTAATGCTCCGGAGAACCTGCTTTCAGGCTCATAGAGCGAATGTCTTTACTCCTCTCCGAGGATGGAGCCAGTTTGAAGGAGCTGTCTCCTGGTTTCAGTAATGATACGGATGAATACGTTTGTGCAACACAATCACTCTTAGGTTGTGGGGAGCCGCTGGCACCTTGGCTGGAGTTTGCTGTTGTGGAGGGGCTGCTGGACACTGGGCTGTGATGAGGGGGATCTTGCTGGTAAGACACATCTGTGTCGCCGCTTGAGCCAAAGTATCCCTGTAACGAGTGCTCCGAACTGGGCAGCTGCTCTGAGGGCACGTGGCCACTAGAAGGCCTCTGATGGTGTTTGATTACACTACATTCACGCTGTAGAGCTCTTTCAATAGAGCTGGAGAAAACTGTCGCCCCGTAAGGCTGCGCAGCACCTTGAGGAGAGGGGAGAGCTGAGGGAAGGAGGCTAAACTGGGGTTGCAGGAGATGGGGCGCTGACTCCTGGGCTGAGCGGTAAGTCGAGGACTGCACAGGGAGAGCTGAGCCCAGAGGGGAGGCAGAGAGATGATTGAAGGCCAGGGCAGTGGGAAGCACAGTTTGGCTAGATTTGAGGTGAAGCAAGTGATCGTGGTGGGAAAAGAGGCCGTTGTTGGAAGCGCTGAAAGCAGGATCCTGAAGAGACAGTGAGGCGTTGGTGGCATAGTTCCTGGAAGCGTAGGCACCTGTGTGCTGATATGATGACAGAGCAGCAGGTGAGGGAAAAGTGGCTGTAGAGGGCAAAGCACTGGTCAAGTACAAGTCTGTGGTGGAAGTGTTGGTGCCTGCAAAGAAAACATCAAAATATGCAAAAGACAAGATGAGTGACTAGACAAAAAAAATCAGAAAATGTTGGTATTGAAAAAATATATATCCCTTATAGAGATATTATCAAAGAAAACAACTCAATTCTTCAACATATTTAAATCAAAATGAAATAGAAACCAAACTTTATAACTTCGAAACTAAAAGCAAAACAAAAACCTTCATTAAAAAAATTACTATTCTTGCTTTTTGCAAAAATTGTAATAATATCATGTTTTAACATTTAACTATACAAATTCATGTCAATTTTATCTTAATATCAACTATTCAATAAGTGAAACAAAAGTAGATTTTAAGCATGTATCCCTTTAACACTTGTACAAGGACAAAACACATTCAATATATCTTAAATAAACCCCAAATGGACTATTTATAATTCATAAAAAGGTTAATTGATGCGAGAAAGGCATTAATGTTACACCTGATTCAATAGTTCAAACTTTTTATATTATTATTTGAAGATCTATTTTGTTCTCAAGACAAATCATACTTTTAGCAGTACACAGGCATTCCCAATAACATTTATTTTGCTAATTATAATCCATAATTTTTTACCCTAAGGTGCTGAGATCGAGCTAAAGCATGACGTAATGCCCTTTTGTTTTGAAACAAGGCATTACGCAGTGAATGTCGTCATGTTACATTGTGTTAACCTTTGCACAAGTTTAGATACTTTAACCAGAACAAAACATGGTCTACTTGACCCCATGAAGAAACTCCTGTCAAGAACTTTTTTTGATTGGCTGATCCAACAAATAATAACAAATCTTTAGATTAATTTTTGTTTTTAGAATTTTTAATATGGTTTCTAAAGCAACTACTTTCCAACCAACAAAATTAAACCTTTAATTCCTGGAACAAAAAATAGATTTACAAAAACAGAAGCTTTAATTTCATTAATTGCTAAGATTTCATACAAGACAACAGCGCTGATCCTGCAAGTTGTCCTGATTAAAAAGATGACAGAAGGCTTTAATGTTTATCGTAGCAACATTTTACCGATAACAGACAATAAAAAAAAAGAATCCAGGAAATCACATTTGATGATTTTTAAGGAATGTATTCATATAACTGTGCTAAAAATAAGTATTTAGCTCCAACAAACAAGAAAGAAATCTGTCCCTCACAGACCTGTTACTTCCTGGAGATCTCTATCCTCCACTCGTTACCTTTATGAAAGACACCTGTTTAAAGTCATTCTCTGTATCAAAGACACCTGTCCACTCAGTGACTGAGTAATGTTTTGCCCTATTGTACGCTTAACACTAAAATTGAGCAAAGCAGTTTACATGTTCGTAATGATGGCTGTGAAAGTTTCAGTTACGTTCATGTTTTCTCACCAGTAGGCCACGATGGAGGTCTAAAAGGAGGAAGCAATGAGGCACTAGCAGGACCAGCCTGAAGACTTCTCGACTCGGTGGCTGTCAGGAAGCTCATGACTGAGGTCACAGGAGAGCTGCTGCTTGACTCGAGTGTTCCTGACAGTAAAAGAAATCGATAAGGTGATCGCAAAGAACCCAAGATTTTGAGAAAAGAAAAAAATAAAAACTTTAAAAAGCAAAACAATCTTTTGCTATATGGAATGCAGAACTCACCTGCTCCAGCAGGAACGTGTAAGGTATTGTATGAAGGAAGCTGGTGTGAGGAAGCATAACTTTGCTGCTGGAGGAGCTCTCCATCGAGGAGCGTTGCGCCATAACTGAGAGCACAGACAATTGATGTTGAAAAAATAATGTATTTTCAGTCATTCAAGAAAACAAAAAAACTAAAATTTGAATAATTATAATCAACCTGTAACAAGTAAGATTATATGCATTATAAGTTTAAATATATATATATATACTGAACAAGAACTGCAATTAAAAATCTAAAAGATGCTGTAAATAAAGCAGTTTCCTTAACTTATTTAGAAAAAAAAAAACTAGCAAATGGTTAAAAGTAATGAGTAAACCCATGGCTCAACAGCCAACAGACTATAAGAAAGTGGCCTGGTTGTGGCTAATAAATTAGGTTGTTAACTAAGCATATGAAAATGCAACTATCTTCATGGAAGTGTGCCCAATTTCCATGGCCTTCTGCAATCTCCAATTCAGAAAGATGTTTAGGATTCAACTGATACAACAAATCTTGATTCAAGACCCACTCCAATTTAAAAAATATATGTTTTTTTGACGTTTTTAACATGTACTTTTAGCACTTTTCACATGAAGGATGACATTTTTAAAGAAAAATAAGATTACACTGTATTTCTGAGTATTTATTTTAAGTGTGAACAAAGGAATGATGGGAAATCAGGACAGGCTTACTCCGTGCCAACAGTCCCATCTACAACTCAGGAATACATTTCTGAGGAACTAAAGCAAATCTGCAGAAACTATCTCCTAGAAAATGACAGTCTTGTAAACTAAATCAAAAAATGATTGGAATAGGAATTTAATAACTTGAAACTGAACTGGGATTGACAACAGTTACTAGAATTGTTTTTGATTTAGGTCCATCAAACAGGTTCTTGTTTGTACACCGAAGCTAAGAATTCTTCTCAAAGCACAGCGGATCATAGTGTCCTCCATAATTATGTTCTTAACAAATTTAAGTCACACCTAAGCTATTCATGAGGTAAGATGAAACCAAAATGTTAGAATCTAATGCAACTACGCTGGTAAATAATCAACCACAATATCCTAAACAAACATTTACCTGCAAATATTTAAAAAGTAGGTAAAACGTAGTGGTGTAAACACCAATGGCATTAAAATATTAAAGGTAAAACAGCCAAAATACAACAAAAACAAAGGTGAAAAGTTGTCATTGGTCTCATTTAAAGACCATAACAAACAAAGCATACAAGAAAGCCCCCATATGCATAATTTTTTAATTTCTTAGCTGACCAAAAACAGTGTTTTTAAGTAGTATTTCTGTCATTTGATAACCCAGAGGTGTTTAAATATGTATTTAGTGTAGAAAAAATAGCTTTAATAGACTCAAGTTATAAAAACTATGTTTATAAAATAAATTAGCTACAGTATTAGGGAAAATGTTAAGGTATCTCATTGTTTTTTCTTAAGTAGCATTTTTTGCTAATTACCCAGCATGGTTTGCGTTAGGATGAACGAAGCTCAGACTGTGGCCGATAAAACGACAGAACTGTTGCTATGAAAGTCAAATGACCAATAACCAAATATCTTCTTTTATGTGTAGTTACCTGCTAGTTACTTGTTACTTGCTAGCAAATTCGAACCAGGTAATGTTTAGCTAAAGCCCTTCGATAAGTCAGTTACAACAACTCCGCTGAAAGTATTTTTCTCCGTTTCCCTTCGGTGTTCCTCAAAACCTTAAGGACTCCTGCACTTCTTCCCCCCTCAGAGCTAGGCCCTCCATCACCGAGATTTCCTTGCGAAACTGACCCGCCCTCTCCTTAATCTTTTACCTTGGTTTGATAGTAGCCGAGCCGCGCTCATAGGCCCACGAAGCTACGGTCTGTGGTGGTGCAGCCAGCGCGTCCGAAAAGCTGGAGCTCGGGTAGTTCCTGTCCATCATCCGGCGAAAGGTTCCCGTCCCCAACGGAGCTCCGCGGAGCAGCAGGCGAACATCGTAGCAGCTCGATCCCGACGACCAGCCCAGGCTGTCCCCTTCGAAGCAAAGTCTGCAAATGCCCACGCCGAAGCTCGTTGCCCCCCGGCCGAAATATTACCTTTCCCTCCGCGTGATTATTTTCCCCCCATGTTTCGTCATATAAGTCAGTCACATCTGTGGAAATCCGGCAGGGACTCCTAGCTGCACTTTGGTGGAACACTGGAACTCTCGATAGCAGAACTCGACTTGCTCAAACGCACACTTTTAACATTTGAAGTAAAAGTATTGGAGCAATATTGTTCAGGGAGATGGTTCGCCACGCAAAGAAAACCACGTGACCATCCCAAAGGAAACTTTGCAGCGAGAGGTGTGGCGCTGATTTTGAATTATTAGACATTTTCTTCTGCATTATAAATGCTAAAACGTGTACATTAAGCGACTAGAATACCACTTTCTTATGCAGACATAAAGTTTTTACTGGTTGTGTTCTTGTAAGATATGCAACTGCCTTCAATTATTTTAAAATGTTAAAAGAAATACTGATTTTCTGAGTGTGACTCAAACCACATTTATGAGTTTATTTTATATTTTTACTGTCTACATGCATAGATCGATGGAGCTAAGTGGTGGCACAGCTGTTATTCTAAAAATCACAGTCAAATTTGACAGCCCATGATAAAAATAGCTGCTTTGACAAAATAGTATTTTTCCCCTTTAAATTATTAAGATGTGAATCAATTATCTTCAAACCATTTGACTAATAAACAAGAGACAACTTTTCAAATAGACTTGGATTTTTCTGTCGATACTTTTTTTAACACATAAAAACACAAACATTTGGTCTTTTTACTATGTAGACACAAGGGCCCCCAAGTCTGGGTCTCCCTGTGCCGGTCCCCAGCCTGGATAAAATACAGGGTTATATCATTCCCCAGGGGATGGATCAAAACATTTCACCCATCTGAGAGTGTGACAGCTATAGTGGGACTTTAACTTTTTTTTTTTTTCTCTCACTACTCCTTTCCTGTCATGAAGATATGTGGACTTATGCTGTGTACGGAATATGTTATTTTAATGTGCTCTTTATGAACTGAAAAAATAAATGAAATAGGTGCAGCCAATGACAAAATTCAGACTTGGACGCACTTAAATTACGTGCAGACAATGCAGCAACATGCATCTTGGCTGCACATATTACATGTGACCAACATGCATTTCCATCACACGTGCGTATAACATCAGCCTATAAAAAAAAAAAACAGTATACATATTATTTTACTTATATGACAAAGCAAAGCTAGCATGGAGAATATATATATGTATATAAAATTAGAAAAAAAGTGAAATGTTTGATGTCCATTCTGAAACACAGATTGCCTGAATTTGACTTGCAAAAAAACACGACAGATTCAAAATTAGGATATTCTTGTTTATTCAATGTTAAATATAATCCTTTTAGAATAATTCTGTTTGAACAAAATGAACACATTTTACCAGGCGTCCTAAACTTGAGCTCAGTTTTACAGATGAAGAAAGAAAGTTTATTTTTGAGTTCAAGAAAGTAATAAAACTTTGACACAAAGATCAGGGGGTTTTGGTTACATGAAGCCACACAGTGGTTGGTCAATAAGGAAGAGTACTTAAATTTACCAATCTCTGTATTTCTATAACAGCAATGAAATTATTACAATTTCCAGCTTTTTGTTCAGATTGTGGTACTTTCATTGACATAATAGGTAGAAAATCAAATCATTATTTTATATATTCTTAAAGTTTCCATTGGCTGTGACTGTAAAACATTTGGCACAAACATTACTGTAAAATTTTTAGTGAAGTTTGTACATTAAAGTTAACAAAGATTCTCTGAAAGACAAATGTTGAAGAAAAAGTCTTTGAAACACCCACACATAGTTCATGTATAAAGTCCAGACGATAACATACAATAATTAATTCTCCCTGAGTGTTACTTTACAGTGTTTCTCAAACAAATATGCTACTCCGAGTGTATTCTAGCAGCCGACAACTCAAAATAATGGCTCCTTCATTTTCATTGAGACAAAAGCAGCAAACCAGTACGATGATGAAATTAAACACACGCAAAAAGAGTAAAAGTACAATAAAATGTGTTTTTGCCGTGATAGAATACCAAACATAGAAACAAAAATGTGTTCAGTTAATCACTTGCAAATAAAGTCATCTTTATTAACTACCATTATCTTTGAATTAAATAATCTTATCTGCTACATAACCTTGTTTGCATTAAAACCTGGATTCAGTCTCAGCCACAAGTTAATGCCAATAATATTTTCCTGTTTTTTTTTTTTTCACTTGTGAAATATTTCTAGATGAAAACAATGCTGATAAAACTTGCAGCTTTTTGAAGAACCAGACCTTCAGAAACGGAATGTTTCAACAGTTTGATACATGCATCCAAACTTTTTACTAAACTGCCCAGATTGAAGTCCCTCACAGATTCATTACAGCTTACCAATATATCCCAATGAAGACATACTGTAGGATAGTCACAGAAATGGTCATTTTCAGATTTTAGTCAGATTTTGTTACTAATTAAGTTATACAGACATTGTGAATATTATTTAGACAGGCTAAAAAAAACTGAAATAGTCAGAGAAATTGACAAATATATCTAGCACAGGTTCCAACCACATCTGTTAACTTCTTTAAGTCATTGTTATAAACTTAGAACAGTTGAAACAAAAATTAACCATATTGTTTTGATAAATATTGGAATACGTTTGTGCTTCATTGTTTGCAAGAAGAAAAACAAAACAGCTTTAACAAAAGAACAAATATAAGGCACAATTGCAATCCTGACGATTAAAAGATGGATACAACGTGGACTAAATTCTGACAAACTGTTCATTCAATGCCGATTTATTACGGTCCTGACAGAAGATACTACCGTCGAAGAGTCCCAGGTCTTGATCTAGAAAAAAAGCGCACAAAAATTTTATTTTTTTAAGTATTATTTAGGTTTGATTCTGTTAATAAAATGTTTATTAAAGTCCAACTCCAACCATCTTTTGATGTATTGTAAGAGTGTTGCAGTAGTCTTTATTATCACAAGAGTCTTTAAAGACACATTCCGATGAACATTGTTTGTGGTTTTTAATGTATTCCTGGGGAACTTTTCTGATGGAGGACATAAGCTTAAAATTACATATTTGAGTACTTCTTTATTCAAATCATGAATCAGGAGCAGACAAAAAATAAAAATAAAATGTATTTGTTACATAAAAAAATACACTGGGTTGGCAACAACCTCCCTGCTCCGCTCCATTTGGATGTATCCACTTGCTGACAATTAGATCCATGTACGACTTTGTTTTTCCTCGTCCAAGCTGGTATCTGGCTCAGAACTGTACGGCTGGATAGCTTCAATATTGTTCGCCATTTTTGTTGCACTGCTAATGCTAAGTTAGGAATATAAGGGGCCATAAGCTAGTAGGAGAGCGTGTAAACACACAGTTCTCACTTATGGGTGATGGGAAGGGGGGTGGGGTTGCTCACACCAATGCTCCCGGCCCAACACGTTTTTTTATATGGACCATTAACAGCATAATAACACTGGGACCACTTATAATGGCTCAAAAGATGATCAGAGTGGGTCTTTGAAGGCTTTCGGAATTACTGAAAGAAGCCATATTTATCTTACCCAGGATATGGAGGAGGCGGGGCATCATGCTGGCCACTTCTCGCAATTGCCTGTTCATATGAGGGGAGGCCTGAAGCGTCTTCCATTTCAGTGGGGTGTGTGGATGGTGGAGGAACCCCAGGTTCCAGAGCCACCTCCTCTAGTCGTCGCATTATTAGAGATACATTACTCCTCCTGGGCCTCGCTCGCATGGAACTGTGAGGAAAAGTTTGTGTTAAAATAAAAAAAAATAAAAAAACATTCCTTTGTGAGCTGATGCAGAGGACTTTATAATAGTGGGACAACAGGGTGCTAACAAAAAAAAGTTTTTTTTTTTTTTCACTGTTTAATGCAAACCATTTTATTTAACGTGTCAATGTATAGGATTAAGAAATGTTTCAGGTAACTTGGAGAATAAGTCAATACATCTGAATCTCATTTTTTAAACTTTACTTAAGTACTGTAAATCATTTCATTATGTAAATAAGAACAATGGATTTCTTCCCGTTTTTCCACATTTTATGATCAATTTTCAAATGCAAAGAGTTTGGACTGAATACATGGCCATCAGATCTAATTTTCTACTTAATTACTGAAAGAACCAAAACTCGCCCGTCAGTCCAGGTGACATTTTCAAATCATTTAGTGTACTACTAGTACAGTTTTTCTTGTTCTGCAGGCTATCGGTCTTGGGGCTGAACCTGTTGTGCATAAACCACAACGTCAAACAACCCTTAAAAATTTGGAAACTATTTTTATAATGTTATGTATGTATTGTGGGATATACAGATTCCAAACAATCATTTTGAAGTATGCAGTAAATGTCTGAGAAAATGTAACAATTATGTGCTAAGAAGAGAAAGATGATTGAGGGAGCAGATCTTTTTTTTCTGCTGCTGCTTTAGACTAACACTTTTAAATTCCACAAGTGTGGATGTTTTTAGTTTCTGTCACATCAATAACAATACATGCTCTTTAAACTCAATCATCCATTTATCTGCAAGAATTCTATATAATAAATTACTATTAAAGTAAGTATATTTTCATAAAAATAACTTGCATTTTGTTAGATCTAAGCATCTCCCCAAGTATACAGCTCACATATTTGAATATTCTGAACAGTTCATTTATGCTACCACATCTACAAAGGTTTTTAACAGGTCAGCAGAGTCCTGATGTTCAGGTACAGACCGCTCCAATCCAGCACACTTTGAGTAACAAGCTTTGCACTGATTTTATCAGGATAAAGAGCTGTGAAGTTAAAAGAATGAAGAAAAAATTCTGGTAGATGGGCAATTAAATCCAAGTTTTGAGCAGCACTTTTTTTTTTTTTTTTTTTTTTTATGTTTCGGCTCTACAATTACTGAAACAGTACAGCAAACCTATTGGGAAACTTGAGCCATTCTTAAAAAGCAAGGATGGCTTTTTGGTTGGATAAAGAGACAAGAGCAAAAACAAAGAAACCATTCCTCAAGACAAATTGCACATAGATGCACTCAGACTCCACTCTGTGCTGGTGGTGGATGAATCTAGCGCTGGCCTTACACAGGAACAAATTCTAGCAAGTCAAAGTTTGAAAACATAATTCACAGCAGGTGACGGTACAACAACTAAACCATTCCTGCTCATTTTTAGTGACACACAACAGTAACACATGCCACGTTGCCACATCGGTATGTGCTTACTCAGACAGCTAGGATTATGAAAAGCTCTTACAGACATCTGCCATGTGATGTTTGATTCATGATTTTAGTCAGAGCGTTTGCATTTGTATTAGCATTAATGCTACCTCATAAGAAAAACACCCTAAGGTGCTGCAATTCACACACCACATTGGGAATAAAGAGTATTGGGGATGTAATTATTATTGTTGAACTTTTTAAAATCTTTTTACACATTTCTTTGAGAACTACATTGTCAGAAATGACACATGTGCTTTGTAAAATCTGTAATAATCCTAAAGTAAACTAATAAAACTTGTGAACCAGAGGCACCTGAAGGACGAGTTCAGTAATACGCTGCTTACCTGGTACTGCTTAAGCCCCCTTTGTATTTCTTATGGCAGAAAAACCAGGTTAAAAGGCCGATGACAACCACAGCTACCGCGGTGGAAATTAATGCCACCAAGAGAGCCGTCACATCAACTTTAGGCTGATTTGAGCCTCCACCTGCAGATATCACAAACCAGATAAAAAAAGTAGGTGAACAGTGTAGAATTTAATATTTTTAACCCCTAAATATGCATCAATTCACTTTGGCTTCAAAATTACCTTAATTTGGAAACAAGAATGGAAGACGAAAACAGCCTACCCTGCTTTTTTTTGCCTGTTTTTTCGTGATAACATCTATCTCATAATCACAAGAAAACAAGTTTTTTGTCATGATAAAAGACAAAATCCTGAGTTACACTCAGTCCATCCAACCTGCCCCTCTCATGCATGTAGACCGTTAGATTCCCTCATTTGGTCACTGATGCAGCAGCTGTAACCGGGGCAACCTTCTCCCCAAATGACAATGATTTGGACGTTGTTTGTGACTGATAACATTGGCACAATCTCTGCCGGAATTAGACCACGAAGAAATTAACCAATTACAAATTGATTAGTTCTTCTGGTGTTCGACATAGAAGGAGTAAGCAACTGGTTTTGCGCGAGATGGAGCGCAGCTCTACTAGTAAATCAAAAAATGTCTTTTGCTGTTGTTGAGAGTTGTTAGGCAAGCTGTACAGCGTTGGTTATGGCCAACAGTAACTGCAAAATAGAGATACTTTAGTAGAATACGCCTCAGTATGGAAAACGGAGAGAGGGACGCTGCAGTATATTCTTTGTTATCTCACTATCACGACTAGGCAAAAATTGTTTTGTCGTGATGATAGAAGATGTTATGAGGAAATGGAAGACAGGAAAACAAAACTAAGCAGGGTAGGATGTTCTTGGCTTTCGTAGAAAACAAAAACAAGTTTTTTTTTTTTTCATAGCTGGAATACATTCAGGCATCATGGGGTTAATCAAAGTACCCCATGTAGCCAATGATTTTTAAGTATGATTGGATAATCATTTAATAACTTCTATTTATTGCCTTTAGTGGTACATTTTAGTTTCTATTTATATCCTATTACATAATTTTATAAATTTTTAAGGAAAATCTGTAATTTTAATCAGTGAAAGACTAGTATTATATCAGATCTATCCTGGGTGAATTTTGTTATGTAATCTTACGGGTGAATCTCTCTTACCTTCTATGTATGTTTTCCAGAAATCATTCTAGATGGGGGAAATATGAAGAGAGAGAGAGAAAAGGTGGGAGGATCATTATTAGCGTTGCAGTGAGACCCTCTGATTCCACGACTGAACGGCATCACTTAACTGTAGCTGGGACGTTCTCAAAGACCTCCCTCGCCTCCTCGTAATTGCAGACCTCCTCGTAGCATTCCCTCTCCAAATTACCGGGCACGAAAATCTCAAAGTCAAACCGATTCAACAGCAGGTGGCGACCCAGGAACAGCTTTGCGTTCCCCTCATCCACGAACACTGCGACCGGGAGCACACACGGTTATAAAGATATGTTAGATCTGCGCGCGCGGGTTCGAACACATCCGAGACATGTCCTTACCGTCCTCGTCTTGGGGTTGGGAGAGTGGGCTCCTCATGCAGGCCAGATGTCCACCGCTCAGCAGCTGAGCGAGTATCGACAGGAGAAACAACATGGCACGCACCTGCGCACCAGCAGCTCTGCGTTAATTGACGGTACACTTAAAAAAAACCGAGCCGTGCCCCCATAAACCTCTACTCAAACACTAGCTAGTAATATCGACGACACAAATGCAACAATAAAGCGAGCATTCTTACGTGTTACCCACGACAGACGTGTCGCATACTCAGCGGAATGAGTTCAGCGCTAGCTAACCGAAAGTTCCCCTAAAAGAGTGACAGGTGTAGCAGGAAGCAAACAGTTTCGGTCACAAATAAGGTACCTACCTACTAGTGTTTTTATTTTTCCTTCCCCAAAATTAATTATTTCGTCATTTAAGGGCAAAATGCTATGTATTAAATTGAAGTGTCATATTTCCTCTCAGCGACAAAATCCCAGCTGTTTTACTTACAAAAGGCTCAAGAACAGTCTCCCACTAAACTGAACTACCTGTCCTGAAGGCCTCAACCAATTATTTACGCTGACCAGGATGACGTCACAACCGAGGCCACAGATAAGGTGGAAGCTAGGAGGCAGTTACAGGGAAACCACACCAGGTAACGACCTATATATAGAAATTTTCCACGTTTACCTGCAATTTACTCTGTACCTGGTAAACATTTTATAAAAAATAAAAAAATCCATCCATCCATCCATTCAATCTAAAAAAAACCAAACACTTCTTTGTTCATTTTATGCATCATTAAACATTCAAGACTTTTTTTTAGTCTAAAACATCCTTTGTAGCAGTTCTGAAATAAAACGTACAATATATATTAGATATATCTATCATATCGAATCAGAATAAAATCAAACCATTTCCTTGTTGACATCATTGACCTCTTTTCCTTTTTTAAACTTCACTTTCATTATGCTTTTCTGATTGCAAAGAAAATGTTACAATATTTTGTGATATTTGTAACAGGAAAAAACTTTAATTACAATTAAAATGTAATGTACGTATTTTTTAAAGAATTATTTCAAATTTTTAACTAATTTTGAGTATTTAAATAATAAAATAATTACCATAAATATTTATTCTTAAATTGCCAACTTGATGCTAGACAAATGAAAATGCAAAGTTTGTGTTGTTAACTTTGCTGCATTTAAGAAAAACAAAAACAAACAAAAAAAAAAACACCAAACTGCTTCAACATTGTAAACATGCATGAAAATACTGTTTTCCATTCCACTAACTGCACTTTTTTTTCATCATTTAAAATGCTTGCTTAGAACATAATTTTTTGTTTGTTTTTTTACTTTTACTGCTAAATTTATATCTGAAATTGCAGCTATATAGCAATACATGAAAAGATAGAAATACAGAAGAGGATATTGTGTCCTACTTGGGAAAAACATTTAGTGTTTACTTTTCAAAGAGAGCCTGTGAGTTGTGTTTATGTAAAGAAGCCGATAGGGATAAAACCAAACATTATCTTTTAGAAAACACTGGTCAGTGCTAATTGAAGTATGGAGAGAGTCCCAGTTAGATGTTTCACCACATTTCTGGATATCGTCACAGGTGCTGGATCCATCCGTAGGAATATTAATACAAAAATAAAAGGAGTGGATAAGATTCAATTTCTGACTACATCCAAGATGTCAGATTTTACAAAGGCTCTAGACAAAATAACAGTCTCAGATGCATGCAATGCCCCATACAACACCCTGTTGCCAAAAATCCTCCAGCTGCTCAGAGAAATCTTATATCCTGTATATTAAAAAAAAAAATATTGCAGAATTATTCCTAAATTAAGTTATGATTTCAGCTGCATAACCAGAGTGAATGAGGCCAACAAGTGTCTCTGTGTGACTACAACAAGGAAGGGTCAAGCACCTTTTATTAGTCAAACCTACCAAAATAAGAGATTTTTAATAACACAAGATGCACAAAAAGAAGAGTGATCAATCACATTTAATGCTGAAAGCTGGATATTGAGCTAAGTGCAGCTTGAACTTGCAGGTGGTTGTGATGAGCTCTGTGACCCCCCCGATAAGATCTGGAGACTCAGCGTTTCTGTGGCTAGCAGGAGTGTGCAGCCACCCTTCACAGGCCACGATAGGAAAAAAACAACACGTAAAAGTAAATATACCTCTGATGCACCCTTTAATCTCTGTGAAATGTCTTCGGGCTGCACTGCAATTATCAAATAGTGAAGCTGAACAGACTTCCAAGAGTCCGACACCAAAGCTAGTTGTAGCTTTGACTGATTGTCCTGTAAATACGCTCTGTGGATAGGGCTGACATTAACAGAGAAACACTGATGTTCTGTGTTTTGTCAGTTTGTGCAGGTTTCATCACAGCCTCGCATATAAAAGGCTTAGTTGAACACAATTTCTCTGGAGTGGTGGGAGAAAAAAGTTCACTTAGCAAATCTGTTTGTCCTTGTACATGTGAGGTTATCAACCTTTTAGCTGTACCTGTAGAATCAATGAACAGAAAATAACTTTT
This sequence comes from Oryzias melastigma, assembly GCF_002922805.2. Lineage (NCBI taxonomy): Eukaryota > Metazoa > Chordata > Actinopteri > Beloniformes > Adrianichthyidae > Oryzias > Oryzias melastigma. The sequence continues at coordinate 20,540,159 of NC_050514.1, forward strand.
GGCTTCAAGTAGAATACTTTTAACATTTTTTTAAGAAGACCTCAAGAATAGAAGTTGAAATAACCCATTTTCAGCACATGAAGAGATGGTGAGTCATGTTAATAAAAGCTGAGCAGTATGTTAGCCCACCTGAAAGCTTCAAGCCGCCGTGAATCAGCCTCAACCAGAAGTGTTTATATTACAGTATTACGGCCGTGACCTCTGCAGGCGGGGTCGTGTTGAGTTCAAGTTACCGTATTCCTGTTCTCCGTTCCCAGACGAAGAGGCCTTGCTGCTGAAAGCTACTTCTCATTGCGAGTCACAGCTCATCTACTACACCGCTGTGTCATCTTCTAACTAAAACCAGATGTCGAAATCCACTGGAGAAGCATGTTGTTAGATTAAAAAAACCCATCAACGTTTATATATAAAACTGTAAAATGTAATTGTTTACTGCATCACTTACCTTTAAAAAATAACTCAATATTTTTGTAAGAAATAAAAGACGATCAAGTGATCCTCACTTTTCTTTTTATTGGCTGAATATAAAATATCTTGTTTCCAGTCTTGGAATCTGAAAATCACTGAAGATGTAAGGACTGAGAATTTTTAGTTAGCTGGTGAACTAGGCAGACGGTGACAGGGCTTGGAGGCTGGTTTTGACCGTTGCTAGGTTAGTTTTCCAGGAGGAGAGCTTGTCGTACAGCTGCTGCCATTGCTGCTTGCCAAAGGTGCGGTGTGTGCTGTGGCTGAGTGAGGAGGCAAGAAAAAAAGGTCAAGGTCACAAATCACCGCCAGATCCATTCTTATTACAATATGAACAGGTAGAACTACACAAATGAATAGAGGTAAATACATTTATCATGAAATGTAAGTGGAAACAAGGACAAAAATACATTTTCTTGGTTGCTTGGTTCCAGTTAAGAAATGCAAAAATAACTTGTATAACAAGATAAACAAGTTAAGATGGAAAACATAAAAAGTGTGGAAATTGCTTGGAAGAAAATTTAAAACATGTAAATATTTGAAATATGTTTTTGTCCAATCAATGAAAACTACCACAAAGTCTAGATTTGAATGAAAATCCTCATCAATATTGAAAAACAATGGAGTCCACAAAGACGTGGAAGTTTTAAAATTGTAATTTTTGTTTTTTTTACTTAAGTGTGGTGATGGAATAACACTTACCTCACAACAACCTTTCTCTGAGTCTGGTCAATTTTGCAGTACACCATTTTGGTCCGAACAGCTAGAAAAAAAAAAGAAGAGATACAATGAAAGACATTTATGATCTCCTTGCAACTTAGCAAACAAGTAGAAATTGACAGAGAAAAATTAGAAACCATTACCAGGTTTACATAGATTCAATTCAGTTCAATGTTATGTAAATAGCCCAATTTCACAAAGAAAAGACTGCCTCAATGGGCTTCAATTTTATAGATGCAAAAGATTAGTCATAAAAATATGAACAATAGCTAAAAACTAAACAGACTAGATAAAACTGGTTATCCCGTCCTTAGACCCTCCCTCCGGGTAAGGAAAAACTCCTAAAAGACACTTGATTCAGGAAAAAAAAGAAACCATAGAGATTCCCACATGACATGAGAGAGATGGGCATTCCATCTCTCTCATTAGTGTATAAAAATGTCACACGTGTCATTCAACAAATAAAACTGAAAAACCCTAAAATAACAGCAAACAGAGTTCTGATCAACTGAGGTTAAAAAAAATTAAATCTATAAGAAATTCCAAAGAAATTTGCTATGAAGTTGACAAAGAACAGCCTTCAAAGCAAGCTTGATTAGCAGTATATTTAAAATTATTCATAATATTCCTAAAATAACTAAAAATTGAAGCAAAAAGAGAGACCCACATATTTTTTTACCTGTCTTTACCAATGCGGACTGTATTTACGATACCAGAAAGCCAAATATTCTGAATTCCTGCATTGTTAGCCTCTGATTGCTATCTTTTGTGTATAGAGCTAAAGCTCCAGTGTTAAAACTGTTAACTTTGCAAAATAGGATATAACAAAAATACTTTTTTGAATTTGATTTTTTTTAATAATATGTCCAATAATCCGTATACAATTGTAAAATAGTGAGAACTTAAAATGGCAAATATTAATTACTAAATGAAGAACCTTGTGACTGAATGAAACCATCCAATCAGTGAAATGAATGTTAGTGTGTGAGTGAACAGTGTAAAAGTATTTGTACCATCGATGACGAAAGCCTCGACATCCTCTGCTCCAATCTGCAGCTCCTGCTGCATGGTGTCAAAGGAGATCTCCTTGAATTCCACTGCCATGCCCATGAATGTTAGCAGACGCATCTTGGCCATGTTTTGCTCATGAGAGAGGCCTGAGCGTGCAGGGATCATTGAACACAAAACAGTCACAGTCGGTTACTCTGCACTCCGGGAGTTTCCCAGTATTAATGAATTGCCTGTTTAGGAGCAGTCAGGGAATCTACTATCTAAAACAAACAGCACTCCATTCTGTCTGTTTTGAGATCCCCCCTCCTTTACACACACTTTAATTACATCTAACGCTTTGTTAATGAGAAAACAATCCATGTACTGCTGACAACTCACACTGTTGAAAAAACACAAAGAAAGTCCAACCCCTTAAGAAAGAATATTCCTAATTACACTCATTTCTTGCATATTTACATACAACACCATCAGTTAATGATTTATTAACCATAAACCATTCTTATGTTTACATACGGAAGATGCAAAACATCACGTCTACTTACCGAGCGACTCAATAAAGTCTTTGTTGTTCTGGTAAAATTTGACATATGCTGCCAGTTTTGCGCTCACAAAGATGGTTAAAAGCTGAAAAAGCAGCAAACAAAAGAAAGAAATAAAGTTATAAAAATTAGCAAAAACATGTAAAAATGGTGCTGAATATATTTCATTATATTCAGACTAGAAAATAAAATAATTTTTGTTCATCTAATTCTTCAAAATTCTCCTAAAATTTTTAGACTTCACCAAATTTCCTTAAAAATATCAGGAAAAAATGCACAGCCATTACATTTTTGACTCATCCTTTATACTATATGATTTTGTTTAATACAAACCAAATTGAGGATATTTGTGAATAATTTATCCAAACATATATGGTTGAATTTACGTTAAAAGCTCTGAAAAAAAGAAAAACTAAATTGACTTCTTACTAGGGCTGGGCAATTAATCAGTTTTATTTATTTATTTTTTTTTAAATTGTCAATTCAGGTCAACTTCCAAACGAGATGTTATAGAAAAAAAAGTTTTTGTTAGATATATTATGTAATTTTTGATTGAGGAAAAAAATGGAGGGAGAAACAAAATTAACTAAAATTAAAAATCAAGATTAGTGTGAAAAAAAAAATCTAAGATTTTATTTTTGGCCACATTTCCCAGCCCTACATCTAACACGTACACATATCTAAAATAAAATGACAAGGACAAGCTCTGCATTCCTTTTTGTAGAAACAGGAGCACTCACATCGTGGATGAGTTCTCCCTCTAGAAAGCGAACTGGTTTCAGGATCAGCAAGTGGTCAAACAGAAAGGTGTTGGGATCTTTAAGAGCACGGACGATGCATCTGCAAAAAGTATGTAGAGATGCGTGTCATTGTTTCTTAAAGGCAAACCTAGAAAGACAACAAAAGTGTGGTTTTGTGTACGTACCTGTGTGCATCAACACGTGCTTGTGAAGCATTGTCTTCTGTGTAACTCCCAAGCAACTCGACCATAACCTTAGCTGCCGGCTCGCTGCAAAAAGGATTTGAAACTTTTCAATATAAATAAAGATCTTTTATCAATTGCCAAACAGCATTAAACACATGAAATAGGAAAAAAAAACATGTTTTTTTTGTTAACAACAAAGGCATGAGGTTTTTACCTTTTTTTACAATCAACCAGAGCTTCATACACCAGCCTCAAGAGTGTATGCTTCTTCTCTGTGTTTAGGTTCCAGTCAACAATCCACTTGCGCACCTAATGAGGGGCAAAAAATACAAAAATTAGCGGTGGAAAAAAGTTGCAAAAAAAAAAAAAAGGTTGAGAGATTTCTTTTACATAGTTACCAAATGGTTTGAGGAGAAAAAAAATACTTATAGATCATGGAAGTGTTTTAAATATACCTGATCAAGATCAGTAGGAATGAAGGAGATGGCATTACAAGTGGCCGCCACTTTGATGAGGCTGCAGAATACGGTGTATCTCACTGGAGTATTCTCATCCATGCCATGGAACAGGTTACTCAAGCTGTAATGATCCATAAAAGACAACGTAGACCATTAAAAAAAATTCTCTTTATAGTGAATTTAAAAAATATGTTTACAATGTTTTTTTCTTTTGGGAAGAAAGAAACATCCATGACAAGACTCACAGCTGCAACCTGAGAGAGGGCCTCTCTCCTTCACGGAATTTCACCAGTTTCTCACAAAGACTCTCGATGAGAGCCTCCTGCTTATCTGTTTCGAGGATGAGCAGCAAAGACACGATGCTGTTCATGACACTCTCAACATCTGGAGAGGAAGACAGAAGGCTTTCAGCGGTGATAAGCAGCGATCAAGATGAAACAGGGTATGGTGATTGTTCAAAAGCATCAATCCTTTCCCAATTAACAAAGCCTACCAACACACAAAAACCCCACAATGAAGTTTAAAGATTGCCGTACCTTTATCATCATCTTTGAGGCACACATCACATGCTTCAATGATCTGAGCCAGATCAACATGAAGTCCTCCTTCAGCATTCTCCTCTGAAATTTCTGCTCCTTTGGACTTAATATAGGCTCTCAGCTCTGATGCCTGTAACATATTAAGATTATTTTACTTATGTGTAAATTCAAAGGGAATAAACCGCAGTAATTAATTCATTGAGAAATACTTCAAAATAAAAACAATGCAAAATTACAAATTCTATTCTAAAAGTGCATCATGTCGACACTTGATACACAGACACTTTCAACTTATATTTATCTCTCTCCAATATATTTGTTTATGTAGATGTAATGCTAGCTGGCCAATTATTTTGGCTAAAAAGTGGAAATTTACGACATAACAGGAACATATTTAACTAAAAAACTGTTTAAACACATAGTTAAAACTAATTTAAAATTAAATACTAGTAAAAACACTCAAGTTTATCATTAATTACTTCCAAAAAGAGGACAAACATTTACAGCTAGCAAGCTAACAACATCACTGTAAGATGCTAACATCTGTTAGCATTGTAGCTAATTCGTTCGCTCCGTTGATCAGCTAATGTTTTTATTTTACATGTCAAAACGACCCCCCAAAAAGCTTTAATATTATTTAACAGTAAGTCTCATACCTGATCTTCTTCTGTTATATCGATAAAAGCCGGTACGCTCATTTTTGGTGATGTTGTGAGCCTGAATGATGAAATCCACGCTCTCACCAAGGCTGAGAAACGGAAAAGACAGAGCAGCGGTTCCGGTGGGAGACGTGTTCTTCCGGGGCATGGCGTCAAACACGTTATCCTCATTTAGCACTATAGACTGTATATAAAATACAAAAGAACACCACTTCTATCTGCAACATTTTACCATTTCACGTTTTCTCCCTTTTTCGAGGCTTTAACTTCATTTTAAATTGTAATTACAATGTTAGTGGCGTGGAACCAAATCTCTCCCCATTTTAACTCATTTGTTCCAGATATCAACCTAGTTTAGGAATCCCATATAAATAAAGTAAAAAAGAAGTATATTTTGAAGTTCTGTATAAAATTGACCGTGCAAAACACTGCATGAAAAAATGTTTTTAAAAAAGTTATTAATACTAATTGTTACACATCTTTTTTGTACTGTTTATCCATACAGAAATTTTGGAAGGAATTCAATAGATTTATTATTAATCACATCTTTGAAAATGTCTTCCTAAAATGGAAACATTTATGACTTTGTTTTTTTTCAAAACCTCACTAAAACAAGTTTTTTCAACTTAATTTATGAATTCTTCAGGCATAATTCTATGTACATGTGAATGTAATAAATCAAACATCATATTTGAAACAATTCATTAAAATTGTAAAATTTACATAAAATCAACATCACATTACACCCACAAAAGGCTCTCAAAACAACTATCTGTAGTTCTTTGCATATATTTATGTAATCAATTCTCCTGGGTGTTAAATATTGTATCTGTATTGTACGTTGTATACTACCGGTATCTAACGTTGTATACTTGCATCTTGTTCAATAAAGTGAAAAAAAAAAGTTTTAAAGCTAATAGAGTAATTTGAGTTATGTTTTTGTGACTTTTCAGTCATTCATTTATAACATGTAGCATTTAAATGTTTGCAATAATTTTAACAGTTCAATTGTTTTCTTTATTTAAAAAGTTTACCTTATAGCACATACAGGTTCCCTTCAAAATAAAATACACTCGTGTTATTTAAAATCCTCCTGCTGGAGCAGATTTAATTGAATACAAAAATGTAAGAAAGTTTTGTGGCAGCTTGAATTCACCTTGCTGAGGGGGGTGTGAACGTAGCTCAAGTGTCAATTTCCTCTTGAGAAGATGAACTGTGGTGTCTTGGATTAGAATGACCTCCTGATCATGTTATCATGTTTGGTTTGCACTACATCTTTTGCTGACCACCACAAAGGACCTGACCCAGGACTTTCCAAAACTAGAGATACAGTTGGTGTCAGAGGCCAGCTCTCCTCCACCACATCCCTGCTGACCTGTGAGCACACATGTTGGGCCTCTGAGCCAAATGGGATCCTGTGTATTGTTAGGACGGCAGGTCACTTAGTGATTGAGGTGAGCAGGGTAAGTGGAGCAAGAGGTCATCTTAAAAATCTGGAGTCAAGTTACTTTAGTTGTTGAACAGGCTATTAGTATGTTTTTTTTCTCTCTTCCAAGCAGCACTTTCTCAGCTCATCTGTCGGGGAAATGTGTACTTCTGGGATTCACTGACAACGTGACACAAGCCAAGGCCTAATTCCTTAAAAGTCTGCTTGTCACATATTTCTTATAGCACTTACAGTAAGGGAACTTAACTCTGCGAGATTCATCACAATATGCCCTACCTTAAAACTGTGTGTGCTAAGAGGAAATGGCTGATGGAGTATTTCACCATAGTCCTCTGTTGATGCGTCATGCTATTGGGAAGGCAAGTGCCTGGTACCAAATCCAACCTTCACTCTCTCCCTGCACTTGCAAACTGACACGACTAAGAATTTATAGTATTTTTTTCTCCACAAGGAGGTTTGTGTAACTCTTAGGCTTTATTAGTCTGATTAACAACTGTTGTCAAGAACCTGGTTTATTTCAAATCCAGAGTAAGTGTTTTGTCCACTTTAAAGACCCAGGTGCATGAAAAAGATTATTTATTTTTTGTTTTTGTTTTAGGATTTTGATCATCTATATTTACTAAGTCATAGCGTAAAAATGTACTTAGGTACTAGTTATTGAATTGTATTAGGTATTAAACTTAGTCTTTACGGGCAATTGATCCTAAAAGGTAATAAAGGAATTTATTGATATTCATTTTATTGTGAAAATTTACTTTTCCATATCTGGAGAACAGGTTAGTGGTCAGTCATTACAGCAGAAGTCCCATTGCAATCCAAGAACAAATGAACAATTCTACGTGAAAATGTGCTGTGAACATATGAAACTACATTGGAGTTGTATATACACTTCAATGTTTTAGGATTTTAAAGACCCACTCTGATAAAAAATGTATTTTGGATGTTTTTTATCATGCTGTGTGGATTTTTTCTCATGCTGGAGGACAAATATTAAGCTCAAATTTGCATGTATGGTTATTTTTTTTTTCCTTGTTTTGAATTAGTAGCAAATGAAAAATACCATTTGAAAAAACTTGTAGTCAGTCAATAAAAACTACAATCAGCAGGCCACAAGTTCCCAGAAGCATTCACATGTAGACAACCAGATCCATGTACGTCTTTGTTTTCTTTGTTCGAGCTGGTTCAAAACTGTACGGCTGGATAGCACCAATTTTGGTTGCCAGTTTTGTTGCTCCGCTAATGTTAGTCTGGGACCGTGAGGAACTGTAAACAGATGGAAATAAGGCTCTGTGCCAACAGTCAGAGGGCAATTTCTAATTAGCTACTGCCGCTCTGCAGAAACTATGTCTTAGAAAACAACACGAGTTTTTTTCATTTTGCCTAAAATTGTATGATCATAATTAAAAAATCACTAGGAAAGCTTTTAAAATTTGGGGTGGGTCTTTAACAATTGTGCACCATAGCAGCAGCAGCTATCCCTTCACTATAATCAATGACCAAAGATATTGAATCACATTTTTTGTCCACCAAAGAGGTGAAAAAAATTAGGCCAACCAAAAACTCTATTGTAAACCAGATTATATTAGATACAAAATAAAATCAGACTTTAGCCTGCCAATTAGACATTAGTTTGCAGAAGAGCTTAATCTGCTACCATCCTTCTTTTCCTTTTTTTATTTTTTATTACCAATTAGGTACGATTTATATAAAGACATATCTGCAAACTGGAAGCAAGATTGAAAATGTCAAACTAAAATTCAACCACAACAATTTATGGAGCTGAAAACTACGGAGACAAAACAATTGTAAACAGATTTTTTTTTAATAAAAAAATATTGAATGAAAGGCTATATACGTTTTCCTATTCACTATATGTTGATCAGCAACGAGGAAAGAAGTATATTTTTGTTCTGTTGGTTCTCTGTAGTTGTTTCTTTAACTTTTTTAAGATATAGCAAAGAAGGTTGTTTTTTTACATTTTTCTTTTTGCAAAACTATATATTAAACCACCTTTCTTAACCCCTTGACAGCTAAATGTATTTTCATCTTTAAAAAAAATACTCATGTGTTTACTTTTAAAGCAAAATTGTGGTAAGTTTGGAGCAGAAGTGGTTTGATGCATATTTGCATTAATAGGTGTCAAGGGGTTAAATGTATTTTTCTTGTTTTGTCTGCACAGAATTCAAGTCCATTTATGCATTATGTTCTCTGTTGTGCACCGTTTTCCTCCCACACATTTCCATGAAGTTGTGAAATAATCACATATTTTGCTTGGAAAAATTCACACCAAACCTAACTTAGCAGTAAAAGATTGTATTTTTTGTCAAAGCCAAGTTTTCCAATAAATGTTTTAACATCCAAGTCAAATGAACGATAAGAATGAATAAACTGTACATATTTTGTCATGTGTAAATTACTCCATGAATCTTTTTCTAATGAGATTGTCATAAAATAACAGTTTATACGAGATGCTTTTCCAGTTCTATCATGAGTGTGTTCTATTTTTATGTTATCCTACCATTTTCTTTAATTTAGAATGTACTGTCCTTTTTTCTTTTTTTTTGACCCTTTTTAGGTTAAAATAGGATTTGAGAAGTAACACCTTCCTCTCCAACTCCTGTCAAATTGTCTTGTAGGTGTTTGTTAGCAACTGGTTTATTCCAGCTTTTAGCCAACCATCATGTAAAATTGTGTCATGGTCATCCCCCAGCATGGCTGCCTTACACCCTTACACCGACCAATTGTCTGTTTCCCACCGTTCCGCCTGCCTTCACAATCTCTGAAAAATCCCCTCGCTCCAACTCATCTATCAGTCAGTGACCTTGTCAGGGTGCATTGCATGAGTAACCTCCCTATTTCCCTAGGTGGAGCAAATATCTTGTTAATTACTTTCGAGCTGGTTCGGTCTCCTCAGAAATGTGCATACTGGTACAGTTAACAAATAAACAAAAAGATCCTGCAGGGGTTTGTCCACAGTAGTCCAGAACATTGCAAAATCCCACGGGACCAATCTAGACCACAGCTGTGGAGGGATACACTAGCAAATGCCACTCTGCTTTTTAATTTGTTTTTTTAATTAATACATACTCAAATATGAAAAGCTATCTTATATGCATGCAGAAAGGGATCAATTCACTGCAGCAGCTTGTCTTAAAAAAACAAACTGAAGACTTGTGAACAAATTAACAACTGCTACAAAAATCAGTAACATTACAGCTGGAAATGTTCAATGATTGGTGATTTCATTTAAAGAAATCAGGTTTTTCTCAGTTTTTTTATACCTTAACTTGGTTTGCTTTTACTAAACCACCTATCCAACCGTAATGAGACGTTCAGATGCTCAGGTGGGACTCCCATATAGTTTGGCTCATTTTATTGTATATATATATTTATTTTAAGTGTAATAGATTGTTTTGTATGTGTTTATTTCTTGTAATCCTGTACAAAAACTTCTTGCATAAATTTAAGTTCGGACTAAATTGAAAAAAGAGATGTGGACTCTGTAAATAGTCAAAGTGCATCCAAAGCCCCTTTCAAACTATGCAAACTACAGTCATTTATCTTTACACTTCTGTTTAAGATGTTCAGTATTTTATCTTATCAGTTCAAAATAAATAAGTAAGAAGAAATAAAACATTTCTTAATTTTATATTGGATGCAGCCTCATGTTTTTCCATAAATTCTAGAATATCAGTTGTCCTTTGGAAAAATTTTAATGAATGCCTAATTAAAAAAAATCTGTATTTCAGAGGGAGGTTTACTGACTGTTGCATTCTTAGTTTAACCCTTCTTTTTAGTATCCCAAAAGAAATTAGCAAAATTCTTCAATAAAGAACAAACTCAGTGAGTATCTGCATTGCTTGGAGATATTCTCTTCAAAAACAACAACAACAAAAAAAAACAACAATACACAGTTTTTTTCTGAACTCAGAGTGGAGTGTGGGAGTATTCAATGAAAGAGGGGTTCATCAAAAGAAGATCTTTACTCTATTGAAGAGTACAGAATCTCCCTCATTACTAAGTTTCCACCCATCAGATTTGTGTGGCTTCTCTTCCACTTGACCTTCAACAGCCTCATCATCAAAGTCTGTTCTCACCAAATGCAACAGTGGCCGCCATGCTCCCAAACAAAACAAAGTTGTGCTATCAGCAGCAGAGCTTTGTGGGTAACCCGTGAACCAGTGTAGTGAAAGGAAAGAAGAAGACCCTGGCTCTCACTCAGTGTCAGATGTCACTTGTGACTCAACTGGATCTTGGAAGTGCGTTTACTGAGTGTGATGCATCACTTACTGTTTGTGTGGGGTGGTGGTGTTGCCTGAAACGTTCAGAGCAGGAAGTGAAATAAGTTTGCAGAAGCTAATTGGCTGTCCTGCTCGTCCTAAAAGGCTAATTTACTGAGCTGCTCCATGCAGACCTGTTTTATATTTTACAACTATTTTGCCATTTTTGTCTCTTTGGTTTTACACTGTGATCTTTTATTTTTCTGTGCAAAATGCACAACTTATTTGTTAATTGTTCACTTCAGAATTTTGATGCATTTAAAGTGCTGCATTTTAAAGCAAACCTAGAAATAACAAATGAATGCTTAAATTGCCATTTGGTTTCCAAAGTTAGTAACTTCTGTTTTAAAATGTTAAAAAGGACCAACTTCATCCCAAAATGAAACTGAACATCCTAGTTTCAAAATGTTATAGATATTAACACATTTTTAAATTCACAACAACTGTATGGGACTGTTTCTTAATTTATTTTTATTTAGAATTCAAATTTATGTATAATTATAATTAAAAAAATAATTAAGGGTACATTTTTAGACCCATGGATGAACAAAATTGTAATTTTTCTCCGTCACTGGGTGTAATAAACTCCAGTCAATGTTGCTGCACCGTTTTGGCCTTCCTTTTTGCCTCCAAGAATTTTATGTTAGGACTAATTTGTGCCTATGGGTGCACTGGATGACCAATGTGACACCAACCTGATACCGAACCACATATTCTCTTACAAATGAACAAGCAAAAAGCTTTCAGGCAGACCAGAGTTCACTTGTTTGGTCGTCACCAAAGTTCAGATAAATTTGCCAATCAAGGTGAACTCTGATGAAACAAAACCTAGTGCAGTTCAAACTAAATTAAGAAATACCTATCCTTATAGATATATAAAAAAAAAACTGCTACTGGTATTGATGGACGTTTAGCAATGATGTAAGAAGAATCCACAGAACCAACAAAAGATCCACAACTAATTCATGCCTGACACCCTCAATCACAGCATGTTTGCAAGTGTAATTTAAAAACAGCAGACTCCCCTACTTGGAATGCTTTGTTACACCCCAGTGGAAACAGCAAAAATAAAGGTTTGACTTTTCCAGGAATTCTGTTGTTTCTGCTTGGACAGGCAGAGTCGGTGCTGTGGAACTGGGTCTACATCAGTGATGGAGGGGTCCTTTGTCATCTCACTGTTTACATTATACTCATTCACAGAAAGATCAACGAGTTTTTTACAGGCTTGATCACACGCACAAAAATCTAAATTGGTTCACACCATGAGATGTTTGTCTTTTGGATTTTCTGTTTATAGACAAAAGGAAAGTTAATATGTCTGATTATGGAACTTATTTTGGATTGCAAGTTGTTTTAGTGGAAGACAGTTTCACAATTTCCTTTTATATGACTTTAGTCACTCAGAAAATGTTAGATAATATTTCAATCTTAAAATTAGTTCATGACTACTATGTGAAAAAAATCCAAAAGAAACATTTTGCAAAAAATACAAGGAAAACATCTGGAAATTCTGTTTCAGCACAGCAGTGAGATTGAGACAGCTACAGTGAAGTTTCCCTAAAATGAAAAGTCAGAAGTTACCATCACACTCTGGCCTGATTGTGGTCATTTTTTCCCATCACTGTGCACATACTTAACAGTCATCCTGTAAACTTTTGCTTATGCAGCCTCAGAGTGAGGCTCCAGGGTAAAGACAAAAGACAGTCATCGAGATATCAGAGATATTTTTTGATGACTGCTTCAGCTCTGAGCACAGCTGTCTGGGTGTGACTGTGGTTTACCGTAAAGAACTGATAATGTTTGGCCTCATTCCTGACACAAAGACACCTGATGGGACGAGGAGGAGATTTTCCGGCAGAGCTTTTCAGCACACACAGACTTGTGAAATACAGTCAAATTTAGTTAGAAATTTATGGTAAATGGTGTATACTTAAATAGCACTTTTCCTATTCACACATTCACACACTGATGGAGGCTCCGCTGCTGAACATTGATGCCAACCTGTAACCCCTGGGAGCAAGGTGGGTCTTGCTCAAGGACAATTTGACACATGGGTGTGGAAAGCAGGAACCAAACCTGCAATCTTCCAATTAGAGTTCGACCACTTCACATCTACACCACCTCCAAAAATATTCAAGATTGTGGAGATACAAGTGCATGTCTATTTGTTACATTTGAAATAATATCAATCATCCATTTATCTGAGTGATGAGGAAAAATAATTGCAAATAAACCGAGGCTCTTTGAGAGTTTTGTTTTACTTTGTATATCAGTTTTTCTTTTATTTTAGATTTTTCATTCTGTGTTACCATTGTAAAATTCAGAAACAAAACATTCTTGCCCGTTTTAATGCTTATTTAGATCTCTTAATTCCTGCAGATGATAGATTCTATGTTCATTGCTGAATTTCATTGCTGTTTAGCCACAAAAACCCTGCCTATCACATTCCAATGACTAACAGTACTCAAGAAAATGAGATGTTGCATGACACTACTCCAAATCTGTGTTACTCAATAGATAAGAAATACAGGGAAAATAATTTAAAGGGAGAAAAAGTCTTAAATAACTTGACATATGTACCTTTGTTTTTGTGGTTGAGGAACATTTGATGTTGTCAGTATCCAGATATTGCTCATTTGATGGTTGGAGGTATTTGGGAAGAAGAGGACTCAGGGTGTGTACGTGTGAGAAATTATTGGAGTGTTGAGCCTGACACATGAGCCATGAAACCGCTTGCTCTCCCACAGATCTTTGTTCTCCACTGCTTATCTGCTGTCAGATATGCAGCACTTTGAAGAGCGACCAAAAGTTGAAACGGGCTGATTTAAAACGGGCAACTAATGCTTTCTCTATAAACAACTAGAGCAGTTTCAAGCAGACTTTGATGTTTTTTCAGTAAGAACAAATAATTAATTTTAAAGGTTAATAAGTTTTGTGCCATCTGAGTTTAGTTGTGCTTCATGTTTTTTTTATGTTAATAAAACACAACCTGGGGTTTATTACCATGTTGTTAATATTATTGAAATAATAAGTAAAGTTCTGAGTCACTCTGTAAGCACCTGCTTTCCTGTTTGATGTCTTCCTGGTGCATTTATTTTAAATCATATTGCTATAATTGTAATGCTGACTGATATTTTTACTATTTATTACATCAGCAGAGCGCATGGTCATAAAAATAATTAATAGCTTGCTTTTGTATTAATAGAGACTTTCTTTGAAACTGAAAAAGTCGTTAACTCCATTTGCACCCTTGCCAACTCCTATTTCTGTGTGGTCTTTCGTGAATTTGTTGAACTGAAGCAAGTTCTTCTCAAATTTCCTCTTAGTCACTGTCCTGCTGAAAGCTTAGGCCCGTGTATTTCTTGTTAAGGGTCAAAGGCAGAACTGACCATTTCCCTTTTTCTGCACAGTGATGTTGTTTTAAACCCTGAGTTAACCAGAGATTGATCTGAAGAATGGACGTATTTGGGGACTGCCATTTGTCATAGGGCCTGAAGGGGTTGTTTTCTCCCGGCCCTGTCAGCTTTGATGAATCCCCTCTAAAGACTCCTCTGAGGAAGGCACGGCCAGCATTTGCCTTGGCTCAGAGGCATCGCATTTCCGTTCTCTCCCTCAGATTTTTGGCAGAAAACTTTTTAACTGTTGAACAACCTTTTGCCTTATGATGTGCATGACTTTATTTGGATACCAGATTTTTTTTTTAAGAATTGTTTTTCAAGAAATTCATTTTGTTAGTAACTGTTTTCAAGTCATACATGCTCATGCTGTTCGGTGTCTGGGTGTTCCTCAGGGATGGGGCTTTGCCTTTGCACTTGTTTGTTTCTAGGGAAAAAAAGAGCACTTAATCGTCTCTGAGGCCACAAAGCGCCCATGAAAACCTATGTGCAGCTTTTTTGGAGCATTTGTGAGGTTATGGCCGCTGTAATGGATGTCATCACATGAACTGGAGCTTCATGGGATTGTGTAATAACACAGCACATCACTCACATTTAGCCCAAAAGCGGGTTCAAGCGCAGAGCACCACTCGGGTCGATTATCAGGTGTCCTTAATGTTTATAGACAAACCCCATGAATCATTTTTAAAACTGCTGTGCTGTTTGTGTTACTAGGAGCTGCATCAAAAAATGTTCAAGAGTAACATTTTGCAACAATTGCTGCCTCTATGCAGCCACCTCAGCAGTTTACCAGCCGATTTCATCACTCTGACAATGGCCTCTCCACACCCACAACGTCTTTGCATGTTTTAGGTGTCCCGCCCCCACCCGCCACTTCATATTCATTCTGTGGTCAACATGTGGACCAGAATCCTAAAGCATATTCCAGATGGCAATGACAGAACCCAGTTAGTTCACTTCACTTCTTACAGATCTCAACAATCTGGCAAACCTTAAAATATTCTGAGATCACAGAAAATGATTTTCTAAAAAATAAAATTGACTCACATTCATTATTAAAATCCGTAATTATTTAATGTTTAAGTGTTCAAAATCTAAAAGCGATTCAGACACCATGCTCACTACTTTTCTTTTAATGGCAAGTGAATATAGACCACAATGCACTGGGTTTGAACAATTCTTGTGAAAAAAATTTTTAAATGTAATTTTTTAGATAAACCATCAACTTTTTTCATCAGAACACAGTGGATTCATAAATAGAGGTCATAAAATGTTTGCATTTATTCAATTTTCACTTTGTGAAATTGGTGACATCATATCCAGCGTTTAGAAAAATGAAAGAAAAGCAGTGAGCATGGTGTCTGAATTGCTTTTAAAATCCACGGCACTATACAGTCCCGTACTATATTGTGTTTTAGTAGTTAGAGATTAGGGGGGGGGGAATTCGGATATACCCATTGTCTTCAATTTGGACGTTACTAACCCTCGATGACGTCATCAGTGGTTGCTGGTGTATTTATGCTAGCGCATAACTAACAGTGCTTGGAAAATACAAAACAATACTTTTTTTACTTTAAAAAGTCCAGGTAAAACAAAAATCCATTACTTACATTTAAATGTAAACTTCTAAGAAATGCGTTTAATTAAAATTATGAAGTTTTGAGCCCAAGTCAAAATACCTGTCCTTTCAGTAAAACTTAAAGTTTTTTTTACTGAAATGTCACCACTAAAGCATTTTTGAAAACTACAGATCAGTTGCAAAAAAATAAAATAAAATAAATGTCCATTTTAAGTGAAAACACTATTTAACAATTTTAGTATGATTTCCTAAAGATGTTTAAAGATGTATATGAATGCTTACTGACCCTAAATCTAATGATATGTGTGTAACATTTCTGAGTAATTATAAACATTTTCAGATTGTTGCAGTTGTTACAGGTGACTCCATTGTAGCCTTCTACTAAACTGCAGGCTGCTTCTTACACTCAGGCAACACAAACAGACCTCCAATGCATTGTGATTCCTTCAAGCTTGTACGACAGGGAGGAATTAAGTCTGACAAATTCAATGTTAAAAGATCCGCAGCAGCTGTCTGGATTTTAAAGGCATTTCTAAGTGGCTGCATTCCTGTGCAGTTCCACTTTGAGTTAAGTTTGAGTTAGGGTCAAAACCCCTGTGTTTTACTGACTCCCACAGAAACACACTCACACACACACATGCGCCCAACTTCCCCTCTCCACTAATAAATAATTATTCTTTTGTGTGATGTGGCTTTGCTCCAAGGCCATGCACTTTATCTGAGCTCCTTGTAGCGAAGCAAACTAGAATGGGAAAACACAGTCTGTGTCTCTTTAGATGTTTCAATTTAAGTTAAAGTCATTACTATCCAGCATTTGTGCTTGTTTTGTAGAAAGAATTCTATTTGGAACTTTAAAGGACGAATTAATTGATGTCATAGATTTGTAGCGAATGGTGATTTAAAATGAAAAAAATAAATAAGAAAAAAGAATTGAATAGATCCCCCATTCACACTAAACCAAACTCACTCATTCAAGTCAAGCAGCACTTCAGCCTAAAGAACGAGTGAAGTATACGGTGTGAGTCAGGATCTGCTCAGATGTGCTGTCCATGCTGGTTGTGGCAAAGCAAAGAAGTCATCCTCTTCCGAGGCAGCCTTGCTCCTCCCCCTGCTCTGACTTATGCTGTACTTCAGTCTTCTGGAGAATAAGAAAGCCAGGCATAATAGAGACAGAGCAACCAGACACTCATAACATCTCAGTGTCCAACTCAGATCCACTTGGAAGTACCTGAGGAGCTTAAAATTTCCCATCTGGTGGAAACTTTGTTTGTAAACTACTTACTCCATCCTCTTAGCTTGGAAAGATGGCTCCCGTGGTTTACTGTGAGCTCTCAGATTTCTTTTTCAAGAAAAACTGACTCAGATATTTTTCAAGTTCCCTTGGGATTTTTCTTTTTTTTTGAACGTGTCTTCTTCTGGACTATCATATTTGGACTTTCTTGAACTGCTGTTGACAATGTTGACTGAACCGTGTGGAGCCATGTCGGTGGGGTCAGATGTTTGTGATCTGACCCTCCTACCATCAGCACCTCCTGTGCCATCCTTACCAGGAGCTGTTGGCAGCTGCGGGATGTCTGTCGGTGGTGGTCAGTGGACCCAATTGCTGGACCTCCACCCTGGCTCTCCCTACGGCTCCTTGAACTCCCACCACTCCCTAATCAAGCAGGAGCCTGGCTGGGGAACCGCTGACCCAATGGAGGACCCTCACTGTGGACTGGGGGCCTTCACCGTACACTTCTCAGGCCAGTTTACCGGCTCCGGTCCCTGTCGAGTCAGTGCATTCGGAGAACCAACGTCCCAACCAAGGATGTTCCCCAATGCAGCGTACCTGCCCAGCTGTGTGGACAGCTCCCCTCTCCCCAGGAACCAGGGTAAGCCCCCCCCATTTCTGTTTTTTAGCATTTAGCTGAGCAGCACAAAATTCCCTTAGAAAAACATCCTGCTTTGTAATTTTCTGGATCTGATATTTTACAATCTACTCAAAAAAAATTCCACTTTTCATGTTAAAACTACTATAATAATTTATTGCTGCAAATTACCTGAAGTTCCTTAATAATTAAAAAAAAATCAAGTGTTTTTTTTTAAACATCCAAAGCAATGTGAGAATTTAAAAAAGTTGTTTGAAGTTATGAACATTAATTCTGCAATGCCAAAAAGTTTGGGATTTATTTGCTTTAATTCGCACAAAGTCGTTACATTTTGTGTGTCTTAGACCTTTCTTTGGATGCCATCATCTGCTTCTGCAAAGCTGTTTTCCCACTGAAAAGGCTGTTTTTTTAACCAACAGGATAAAATGGAAAATCTTGCTTTCGGCTTTCTGCAGGGATTTAAGAGATCATAAGTCATTTTTCTAGGAAACTTTACAACATCCCAGAGGTGCCCATCTCACAATGTCACCAGATGATTATTTTATGAACTTCTACTAGAAGCTAAAAGCCTTTTATTTTTGGAGAGATTTGACTTTAATAGGAAGAGCGAAAACAACATAAGATAGTGCAACACTTTTACGTATTGTTTTACCTATTAAGGTATATATATTACCTATCTTATAAGTCATTCTTATAGTCTGACAGTAGAAAGCATGCCAAATTTCTTTTTTCCACCTGCCATAAGGGCTGCAACCACAGCCCAAAGATAAATGAGGGAAAAGAGAACGTTACAAAGAAAATGGATTTTGTTGTGTGATGAATGTCTCTCTGTGGTGACCCTGCCAGGAACTTAGTAACTACCAGCAGAATGGAGATAACTGACCACTGAAGACTTTTCAGAGTGTTGCATTCATTTGTAGGATAATGAGGTGAAATGTAGCGACGCAGCAGTTTAAAGGCCGCTGCTCTGAACCGTTTTTGATCTTTTGTCAACTAATATTAATATCAACATAACTCATTTTTGTTTTTGAATGTCTTTCAGGTTATGCCCCGCTGGCTTTAGACAGCAACCCCGGTTATAGTCACGCCACGTCCCACCACACCCCCCAGCTCTCCACCCTGTCCTTCAAGCATGAGGACACGCTGTCACCACCAAACAACATAGGTAAAACCGTCTGTGCTCTGACGTCTCTGCTCTAAATTGTTTAACAGACTGGAAAACTGTTGTGTCTCAGCAAGGTTATATAAGAAACCCATCATTTTTCATATGACAACAGTATTGCTAATATCCCCTTTTCTTTGTGTCGCTCCATTTCTGTCTTCACCCATATCCAGGTATACATAGACGCTTGCGTCGTCTTTGGAAATTACAGCTTAAAGAAAAAAAAACTTTATGTGTTTCTCTTGGAACACCCAAAACTCCCTTGGGGACTATATACTATTTAAATCTTAAGAGCACACTATTTCCTATTGACCTGCTTGAAAGGTTTGCCATCAAAATGAACCATAATTCCTTAAAGAATATATTTCATTGCATGTCAGAAAAAGAGAACGTAACAAAATTTATATTTAAGAGCCCTAATATATATCAGCTTCTATAGATGAACACTATAGGACAGTATAACCAAGTTGTTTCTCCACAAATATAGCAAATTTCTATCTTCATACTTTTTTTCCCCCTAGGAAATGTGTGTTTTACTTTACAAGTAAAATGCTTTGCATATCTATGAGTTGTAGTTGCAGAAAATTCAACACTCTTCCCTTTTTACTCATACGTTTTTCTAATTGTGCTCAGTTGACCAACAGTATCCAACGCCAAATCCCATGTTCGGTTGTCACAATCCTTCAGAATCCAGTCCCAACAGCCAGACTCTGCTGCTGAGGAATTACAGCAGGTAAATCCATTTCAACCTGTTTGTTTTTTTTCTGTTTGACTTGTGCAACCTTGAATTTTCCTCCACACTTTTAAGGTTTTCAAACTCCTTTTCTCATCACCAGCCTTTCCATGAATGTCGTATTTTTTAGCTCTTTGTAATATTTTTAGAAGTGTGAACTCTCTGTGATCCCCACACTGGGATCTGTGGTTGCCTGTGCTCTGTCTGGATCCTGAATCCTCATTTGTTCTGAGGTTAAGTGCTGCCCACTGGTGCTCAGCAGGCCAACACAAACACAACTACTGCTGAGGAGAAACCAGGAGAAAAGTCAAATAATACAGTGAAAGTGAGAATTGCTTCAGAGGAGTGTAGCTGGAAATCTGACTATTTGAACCTTAATGTGTCTTCTCAGTTTTTTTGCTTGTTTTTGTTTAAAACATCTAAAACAGTAAATTAGGATGGAATTCCTCAAATGCCGATGCAAGATGTTGTTTGAGAAAAGGAACATGTGCAACCCAAATACTGGGACAGAAGCTGATAAGGAATGGGGAAAACTGTGCTGCTGTTAGAGCTTATGGCATGAACTGGAAACCCTCAAACAAACACAAGAATGTGCACACACTCACACACACGTCAGACATCAGTGAACCCGTTTGCAGTTTAACATAGCTCAGAGCTGATTAGTGAGCCATCGCGATCCTTCCCTCAAGGACTTCTTGAGGAATGTTGTGCAGAATTCCCCTGAAGCCGCTTCCCGCTTTTAGTGATACCACGGGCCGGGTGATGTCATGCACCGGTTCAGGGTGTGCTAGGCACGGAGGAACACACCACCACTGAAGAGCACAAAACCTCATCCCGAGGAGGCTGATAATGTGTTTACAGTATGTGTTTGAAAGGTGGTGGGAAAACAGAGGTGCAAAGAGTGCAAAAAATTTTAGGTATAAAGGTCTTCAAAAGGAGGAATTTCAAAGCTTTGTTTCTCTAAACTTATATTAAACATAATTCTTTATTCATGATGTGGAAAGTTGAGTTCAGAAGCAAAAGCTGTCTTTTCTTTATCCTTTTCCTCAGTGATAATTTGTACCAAATGGCATCTCAGCTGGAGTGTGTCACATGGAACCAGATGAACACCCTGGCACCCCCCTCAAAGACGTGAGCTCCTGTTTTGGAAGAAATAATACGTTTTTATTTAGTTTGGGCTTAAAGAGCAACTAATTATACTTCTGTGTACTCTCATACCTTCATGTCATGCTGTAAAGAGACCTTTTATAGACAGTCACCCTCCATCTGTTTTGTCTGGATGTTATAGTTTTTGACAACCAGCTGTCTGGTCCTTTTGACTAAAAATGCCGCAATTTAAAAAAATATTTTTTTAGACAAAACAAAACATCTGTTAGATGTCAAGAAATAATTGTATTTTTTTAGAGGGATGCTTTTTTATTTATTTATTTTTTTAATCAAGGATGTTTTTATGTTTTTGCTCTCCAGCGGCCAAGCAGCTAGTTTTGACAGTGACCCCATGCTCGTCAGTGCCCAGTACCACATACACACGCATGGTGTGTTCAGGGGGCTTCAGGTTAGCCGGCTAAAGCAGCACAAACACACATTTAAAGCAATAAATGAATAAAGAAAAACTCATCTCAGCTTTTTACTTTCTGAAAGGATATACGAAGGGTTCCTGGTATGACTCCTCCAGTGGCAAAGTCCTCAGAAGCCAGTGAGAGGCGGCCTTTTGTGTGCGTCTATCCAGGCTGCAGCAAGAGATACTTCAAGCTCTCACATCTGCAGATGCACGGCCGGAAACACACAGGTCAGAGTGACAAGAACGCTTGTCTGCCTTTTTTTATTTTTATTGGTTGTTACTCACATTGGGCCTTATCGACGATGATGATGATGATGATAGTACGGAGGGCATTTTTCAGGAGAGAAGCCGTACCAGTGTGACGTCACAGAATGTGGACGCAGATTCTCGCGTTCAGACCAGTTAAAGAGACACCAGCGCAGACACACAGGTACCCACAACTTTATGTATGTCTGTAGCTTCCACCAATGTTTGTGACTCCCCCCTCTCCCCCAGTGTGTGTTTGTGAGTTCAAGATTCCTCCCACAATAAGAAAGATATTGAGTTTGTTGAAGTTTATAAAGTCACTGATCTATTAGACTGGAAATTTTAGCTTAAAAAATTACATTTTCTCCCTTTTTTGTTATTGTAATTGTAAAAAAAAGGACAAATCAATCCACATTTTTGAATAAGACTAACATTTTATTTAACTTGAAACATTCCTAGTTACCTTCATTTATTAAAAAAGATTAAATTATTCCGGGAAAGTGATTTTTTTATGTTTAATAAATTGTGTTTGAGTTAAAAAGTTGCATTTGTTTGAATATTAGAGCTGAGATTCTGAATCTTGGTGCAAAAGACTAAGATATAACTTTGGTGTATAGTACATTTTAAATAAAGGTTTCTTCCTTAACCACTAATTAAAAAATCAGTCAAACCATCAAGCCACTTAATGGTTTCTTTTCAACCAATTCTCTGCCTGGTGAGAGAGAAGACTTGACTAATGAAAACCTGATCTGGAGAGGGATCCTTTGTTGTTGTTTACATAAGATATAGTCTTTATTAAAAGTATTTAAAGAACTGTAAAACAATACCTGCTGGATTTATTTGTAAGAGAGATTTTTTTTGTGTGATTGCTGTTTATGTCTTTGATTATATTTCATGTACACTCTGATTCCTTGGTAAAGTTAAGCCAACTTTTTCTCTTTTTGGACCAAACTAGGCTACTTTTAAACAACTCTTGGCTCAGTTTAGGTGTTGAAAGTGTAATGTGAACCAGATGTGACCTAAGGGCCACGTCCGGTGAACATGTGAGTAACGTGACTGAGTAAAGGCAGCTAAACTCACAATAGGTCAAAGGCCCAATTAAGGACAGACATTAGCCACAGTCTGGTCAACCCTTCTGTCATTGGGAGAAAAGAAAAGAAAGGAGCTTTCGGAAAAAAAGCATTTGAGAATTTCCTTCACAACATCAGATGTGATCAGAAACACTTAAACATGGTCACTTCTGGCAAATAGCAATAAGTGTGATGGAATGATGTCCTTCAAAATCAAATAATACAATAAAGAGGTTGGATTTTAATGTAGATATATTTATTTATGTCTTAAGTGTTGGTATTTAGTTTGAAAGATTGTGTGTACCTTTCATTGCAACAGACATGAGTCATACCATAAAGGGGAATGTTTTAGTTCTTGGATAGAAATATGCTCTTGACTTATTGCCATAAATGAGGGAACTTTATGAAGACAGTCTTAAGCTGTGATTTTTTTCTACATACTGAAGTCTTTTGTGACATTTCCCCCCTCCCTATTCTCATTTCCTGTCTGTGACATCAACCGTCCTCTCCATGTAGGAGTGAAGCCTTTTCAGTGTCAGACGTGTCAAAGAAAGTTCTCACGGTCAGATCACCTTAAGACTCACACTCGGACTCATACAGGTAAAACAAGTGCGTATACCTTTTTTTTCTTCTTCCTTCAACGTTTTTATTCACACACAGAGATGCACGTACCTCTTATGCTAAAGCAACCCTTTTGCTGTTCTCTCTTCCCCCCCCCCGATTGTTGCTTTTTTGTCAGGTGAGAAGCCTTTCACCTGCCGCTGGTCCAACTGTCAGAAGAAGTTTGCCCGCTCTGACGAGCTGGTGCGCCACCACAGCATGCACCAGAGGAACCTGAGCAAGCTGCAGCCTGCCGTTTAAAGGAAGAGGAGGATGAAGGTGATGCTGTGGCAGCCAGCAGAGGACAAACTCTGGATTCTGGTCAGTGTTTCTGCTGCCCTGCCAGACTGTTCATGGTTCTGAGAAAGCACAGATGATGCCAGACAACGGACTGACTATCAAGATGCCTTGACTGTAGGGAGGTTGGGAAACCCAATGATTCTGAGCCAGTGAGGCGTCTTTTTTATCTAGCCTTTCTTGTCTTTTCAATGCAAGATAAAGAAACCGATCTTCACTGTTGGAGGTGTTTCTTGTCAAAAAGGTCTTAAAGACATTAAGAGACCGTCAATCATTTTGTCTTTATTTTATTCTTGCACTCTTGACTGTTTTTTTATTATAACTGTTTCATCTTGAAGATCTGCTGGATATTGCAAACTGGATTCAGGAAGTTTAAATAAAACACGTGTATCCCCTTTCACCTTAAAGAAGGGAATATTTGGTTTGGGAAATGTCATGACATGGAACTTTCCAAATTGCTTTGTATATATGTGACATGTTTTTTAACTGTTATTATCTTTTTTTGTTTTTTTATGTTCACGTTGGTTCATAAAATCTTCATTCAAATTTGTGTTTGTTTCGATTCGTTGGGGCATTCTCCTGTAGGAGTGAGAAACAGTGAAACAGCACCCTTTTGTGCCTCTTAGAGGGCACAAATATCTCAGGTAAATCAGAGGACGTCTGCTGCTTAAATCAATTCTAACAAAAAATGAAACATACCTCAGAGTCTGAGGGCTGCAGCCCACTGACTCAACCATCGAATAACTTCCCACTTTAAAAAAAAAATATCTTTAAAACTTCTGGCCACATGGTGGCAGTCTTGGTCTGCTCAGACTCGCTCCTGGGACGAGAGGCTGGACAGTGACTCATGCTCTACTTCTACTTTGTCACCTCACCCTTTAGATTACCCACTTTACTTTTGCTCTTAGTGGAAGTATCCACACTATGTGTGATAATGAACTTTAAATGAATGTGAGAAACAGGGGGGGCATGTTCAGACTACGTCTGGGTCCATCAAATATGAATGATGTGGATGGAGTTGTGTGTCAGCGAGTGCACAAGTCTATCAGAGACTTAAATGATTCAGCTACTGCAGGTATGTTAATAAAATATGAATCCGTGTGGGCTGGAGTAATAATGTTGCTGGAAAACTGTGAACTGTAACAGTTTCTGCACAAATGCAATCTCAAACAACTTCTTTTTTTAACATAGAGTGAACATAAAGTTTAACAAATATTGAATAACCTTTTTGGTCCTTTTCAGTAAAGCCATACTGGAATAAGTATTTTTGAATCATTAAAGGTAATTCCAAGTACATTTTAGAGTTTAGGAACTCTATCTCAACAAGAGTAAGTCATTTTGCAAAACAGAGACTCTATCGGAGGGACTTGAAGAAATAGTTGACATTGTGGAAAAGCAGAATTAAAAACTAAAATCAACACAAGAGAGCACTTCCTGTGTACAAACAAAGGTTCAGTTACTTTGGCTTCTCACAAATGTGCACAAATTGTCTTTCTTTAACAAAAAAGAAAACAAGTGAATTTGATAAACTTCAAAATCCAATATATTTATCAATAAAAGTTTTTATCCCGGTAATTATGTCTTAAATTTAGCAAATAAATTGCACATACAAGAAGAGATTTTAGTGTACTTATAGGGAATTATGTTGTAAACATTCTTTTAGCAAAAAAATAGTACACATGAAGTTTACTTTATTAAGCATACTGTGAATAAGTATAGCAGATACATGTGGTATGGGAAGTATTTCTTGAAACTAAATTATAATATTAAAAGTTGTTTACAAATAATAAATAGTGTATGAAAAGTAAACTTCAAGGCTCTCACGTATTTGCCTACATTTGATTTGTTTAAAGTGAACCAGAGTTTGTTTCCTCCTATATTCTAAAACAAATTTTCAGTCTGAATTCAATCAGGCGGACCCTGGTCCGGCACCAGGAACCACTCTCGAACCCATCCTTTGATTTGGTTAGTTTCCAATTAGACTGAGCTCTGTTCTTCTCTGAGTTTCCTCAGTCTGAATGAGCTCAGAGCTCAGAACGGAACAAGTGGACCAAAAGAGCCACCGTACCTGGTCATTATGGGATGTAGACAGAGTATCAGGGCAACGATGAGAAACAGCAACTCATTGAAATGTGGTCAGATGAATGCAGGCTCATTAAAATGTGATACACATTGCTTCTCAAACTGTTTTCCCAACCATCTATTTGTCATAAACACATATCAGTGAAGTTTCTTAGCCTTCGTCTCCTCAGTAATCACCTTGTAGAATGCCTCCACTGTACCAAAGTCACAACTAAAATGTGGTGAAGCTGACGTTGACACAGACGTTCAAAATTGGTCAGCAAAACAAAGGTTTGAATAATTAGACGATACCGACAAAGATTGTAAAGCTCAGGATTTTGTGTTTCCTTCTCTCACTGCTTTATTTCAACCTTGTAATTCCTGGCTAGTGACTGAAGAGATCTTTAGTCACGGAGTTTTGTAATCAAGCTTTGGTTCAAAATAGAAAAGTCTGGTTGAAATGTAATCTGAATACACACTAAACGTTAGTTTCACGACTCGATCAGGACCAACTGACTTTTCCAGTCTGAGTACTTGGTACACTTAAATAACTACTTTTTACCAAAGGTTATTTCAGAGGTTTGGTCAAACACGAGACTGATGTGGTTTTGAGTGCAGGAAATTAGAACTGTTTTAAATAATTTCTCTTTAAGACTCATAAAAATGTTCAGAGGGCTTTTCAAACTTTTAAATGTTTTGGCTGCAGCTGAGCAGCCATCAGAAGCTCAATCGCAGTACAATATGTATTCATTTGTGCAACACCTGCATTACTTCTCTAATTTGCACAGCAGAACTTTACACTCACCAAGCTCACAAAGATTAAAATGCCTTTCTCCTGTTTCAGGGTCACGGGCAGCTCATTTAAACCAGTGATTCAAGTTGTTTTCCAATTCATGTAATGGCTGTGAGCTACTATCTCTGTGATCTTCATTTTTTCCCCGCTTCTTAATCTAATGCACTTTGATTAGGAAGCACTTCTTTTTGTTCTCTCTCTGCAGGGTGTTGGGAAGCAGAGGAAGATCAGAGGGACAACACAGTTGAACATTTTATACACTCCAGTTCACTCTTAACCAAGATTGCAAAAAGGCTGTGAGGGGCATGAGGAGCTGATACTTTAAACACCCTTAGTCATTACTACCA